>NC_080686.1:24066217-24369247 GCF_030445035.2 Dasypus novemcinctus
TTTGATTACTCACAGTGCATGTGTGAAAAAAATTCCCATTTGCTGAAGCAGCATGCTCAGATGCAATTACTTGGAAAAGGAGAGGTAGCCTAGGCAAGGAACATTTATTTCTTGTGAACATCTTACTGCTTGTAAATAAACATTTTGCCCCATTCCAAGAAAGCTCATGTTGTTTGTGTCCAACAACTAACCCACCACGAATTTCTCTCATGAGCCTTAATGTTCATATGGCAAAGACAAATACCCAATTTAAATGGAATAGACAGAAAATAAAATAAAACGGCATAGAAATCCCCATGCAAAGTCCCTCTTAAAAACATTGTGCTGCTTGCGTGCAGTATTACAATCCCTTTTAGGTTTATCCAAATCTTGTAGGGGCCAAACCCTGGGATTTAAGTTTTTATCTCCATGCCATAGAAGATCATTACTGAGCTTCAAGCATTTCATTGGGAACGCCTTCAAGACCCCACTAGGATGTGCCTCTCGGGGTTCCTGCTATCCTGGGGACTGGCCTCAGCCGCCCCGTTTGCTTTGCTCTGCTGCTCTTCAAGAGCGCCTCCACGTCCGCGATGCTGTGTCCTGACTCTGACCTGCTTGCTTCACCACTGTGACTTTGAGGCAGTAGTTAAAGATTCTTTTCCGTTCCATTTTCCTCTGCCTAAAAACTCTTCAAAGACTCCTCCTGGGCCCCTCCCGCGTTGAGCCTGCTTCAGTGCCTGACCCCATAGCCAGCGGCTCACGGACACACAGCCCTTTGCAGCCGCACCAGCCTCCTTCCGCTCCCTCCCGTGCCAAGCTGGCGCCTGCTCGGGACAGCTCTTGCCCTGCCCTGGGAGGCTCTGCCCGCTGCGTGTGGCAGACCTCCTCCATCAGGCCTGGCTTCCAACTAGCTTCTTCCCACCCTGCCTTCTAATCAGTGCCCCCCTTCCCACCCTCTTCTCTATCTCAGTTCAGATGACCATTCTGTAATTATTTATTTGTTGGCTTACTGATTTATTACATCTCCTCCTCTAGAGGTTATATGCTCTCTGAGAGCAGGAACTGTGGCTGTTTTATTTCTCAATGTGTATCCCATGCCTCGCATATTTCCTGGCATATAATAGGTGCTCAAAATAGGTGTATTTTGAAGAAGGAAGGAAGAAGGGGAGGGAGGGAACAGAAAAGAGAAAGAAGGAGGGAAAAGGGAAGGAAATAATTTGATTGTAAGTACTCTTAGGAATAGGGTGCTTCGGAGCATGGCAAGGTAAGGATTTTAAACCACCCGTTAAGAAATAAAGGCAGGCATCAGGGCCTTTGTAATCAGTGTTTGATTAGCATTTGAGATGGTCCCTAAGATTACAAATAACCAACTCCTTAGGCTTATTATTTCTGCTAGTTTCTGGATTTCCGTTAAAAATAGATATTTACAGTACTAACCTTTTTGAAAACTGTATTCATTTGTTCATTCGGCAAATATTTCTTGAATACCTACTCTGCACCAAGTATTAATATACTATAGTGTAGAGAGAAGTTAGAAGAACAGGGTCTGGAATCAGATTCTACGGGCTCCAGTTACTAGCTGGACCACCCGAGTAGCTACCTATCTGCGCCCCTGCTACCTCTCTTACCTACCTTACTCATGTGCTATGAGGATCGAATGAAGAAATATCTGTAAACTGCAAGCATTAGCTGCTGGGGACAGAGTGCTTATCAGGCGGACACTGCTTCTGCCCCCTTTGAGTCTGTAGTCTATTAAGAGAAACAAACTCAAGCACATTATTAGACAAACTACTAGTTCATTATCATCACGATCAGTGCTTTGAAAAGTTAGTGTGCCATGAGGGGGCATCATGGGGGGTGCTAGCCTATCCCAGGGGGTGGCTGGGAAGGGCTTCAGGAAGTCACACTTAAGCTGAAAGTGGAAGGATGAAAGTTTTCGAGGCAAAAAGGGACCGCGCGGAAGTGGAAGCAAAATCCTGACTCTGCGTAGGACAGGGCCAGTTCCAGGGACTCCTGGGTTCTGTAAATTATAAGATGCAATTTTTTCACATGAAAAAAAAAGTTTCTGAAATCAGGACATGCCCTACAATTGATGGCATCTTCATTTCAAGGAGATACAGATTAAAAATAATACAAGACCAGAAAGTCTGGAGATGGGAGAGCCAGGGGGACAAACGGCTGGGAGGTGTGCAGATGCCGCTGCACGGCAAGGACGGTGCTTGACTGTGAAAGCGAGGAGAGGGATGTTTGTATCTGAAGGCCCCAGAGGGTTTTATTGTTGTTTTGTTCTGTTTCTCTTTTTTCTCTCTCTCTCTTCATCATCATCATCTTTGTCTTGCTCTTCCTCTACATCTTCTTCTTCATCATCTTCTCTTCCTTGAAAATGGGAGGCTAGCTTCTTTCCGTGCCAATAGCAAGGATCCAGGGAAGCGGGAGAGTTTGAATACAGGAAGGAGAGGGACTAAGAGCTCATGCCAAGCGGGCGAGAGCGGTTAGGGCCCAGAGCCTGATCGGCGGGGATCTCTGCCCTGTCAGGCTTCCCAGCAGAGGCGGGAAGCTGGCGGAGCATCTGAGGCTCTGCTGGCTCCTAGGTCCCAGTGAAGTGGGGAGGTCCCAGGCGTGAGCCTGGAGTGCTGTGGACGAGGAGGCTGGCCTAACGTGGGACGGAGGCGCGTGGGCTGACATTTGTGGAGAGCTCGGGAGGGTTTGAAATCACTTTGTGGCAAACATAGAAGGTGGTGGCCGTTTTAAGGGCTGAGAGTGGTGACGATGGTGTTGCAGGGACCTCCAGATTCCTGGGTGACGATGAGAGCTGGCTGAGACAGAAGAATCACATTGCTGGGGGCATCCGGGGCCGCGGTTTGATTTAAAGAAGTTCAGCTTTTTGTTAAGAGACTGAAAGGCTGGCTCAGGTACTATTTCAGCTTGCAGGGAGGGAAGTGGGACTAGGAGGGACCCATGGATAAGGAGACCTGGGTGTGGTCCTGAGAGGCTAGAGAAGGCGGCAAGGACTTTCTCAGTCCCTGGCCTGCATGACCTAAAGGAAAATGCGCAAGTGTCCATCACCTGGTCCGACTGGCCGCCCCACTGTGTGCCCTTGGGGACCTTTTGTACGTCTCTGTCTCACTTCCCTCAACTATGAAGTGGCAGAAATAACGCTTGCCTTTCCCTTTCCACATGGCTGCTGGGGTGAGATAACATTAGGAAATAGAGATGAGAAGTTTGAAAATCAACTGATGTAGGTATTGAGTACAAGCAAAGTTTATTTAGCACATATTACTTGTCAGTGACTGCAATAGGCACTGGAAATAAAAAGATAAGAAGATTGACCTCCCCCCATGTATCCATTTATTTCTTACTTACTGAATGTTGCTTATGGGTTGCTGCTTTTATGGCAAGACAAATCCTGTTAAATTCTGTAAACTCGGAAACACAGAGCGCTGGTGGAGCCCATGAAAAGGGCCAAGGACTTGTGGGGTCATCTCAGCATATAAGAAAGGGGGTACTTGGTGGAACAATAGCCCAGAGGAGGCCAGATGGAATGGGAACACAAGCGCAGCAGGAGGCTTAGCTTGGAACAGAGTACTAGTGGAGGAGGTGGCATGCTTGTTTTCGCTGTGTATGATTTCCCAGCTCCTACCTTAGAGGTAGATTAAAAATAGATATCATCTACATATTCATTGGATAAAGAAGGAATGAACAGAGTCACTATTAATCATATTCTCATAAGCATTTGCCAACTTCAGGTGTTTTTATAACCCTACTTAACTTGTGGTGTTTAGCAAAATCAAAGGTCAGGCGACAGACATGAATGCATGATTGGAAAACCTGACTTGTACGCTATTCTCAAAATCAGCCAGCACCTTTCCCTTGAACCAAAGCACAACAATGATGCAAATGAAATCACAGTAATCCTTCATGTAGATAAAATCACAGATATGGAGCATTTTCAAAGTTGGCATCGCAGTGTTGCATTGCAGCATTGAGAAGTTACCTGTAGATCGGTAACTTCAGGAGAAACTGCTAGGGAGGGGATATATCTTGCTCCAGGTGGAAGATACAATGAGGTGGGAAAACTGGACCCACTCTAGACACAGAACACTTCTGGAGCCTTATTGTGATGGAGGCACATCCTCACTAAGGCATTGGGACCCTTTCCTTGCCTGCCCTCTCTGTCACACTGCCCTGATTCATCTGCTTCCCAGCACATATGTCTTTCTACAGAAAACCTTCCCATTTGCTGACTTGTTCACTGTCTGTGTCAGCCTGGAACAAATAGGTACTCAATAAATGTTTGTTGGTTAGGTAAGACACAGTTCTGACTATCCTAATATCTTAGTTTTCCAGGGCTACTATGACAAATACCATGCAATTTGTCGGAGTAAAGAATGGGAATTTATTTTTCTCATGGTTTTGGAGGCTAAAAGTCCAAAGTCAAGGTCTCCACAAGCCATGCTTTCTCCTGGAATCTGTAGCAATCTGGTGCTGGCTTGAGGCACTCCTTGTAGTTCCTTGGCTTGCATCTCTGCCTCCATCACATGGCCATCTCTCTCCTTGATCTCCTCCTTGACTTTCTCTGGCTGTCTTCAAATTTCCTCTGCCTTATAAGGACTTCCATTACATGGATTAAGGGCCACCCTGATTCAATTTGGCCTCATTTAACAGGACCTTCGAAGTTCCTCTTCACAAATGAGCCCACATCTTAAATAGTAACATCTTCAAAGGTCCTATTTACAAAAGGGTTCACACTCACAGGAACACAGATGAAAACTGAACTGTCTTTATAGTGTTTCTTATCTGCATGAGAGCTGTTGACCTGACCTCTAGGTCTTGGGTCCTCTGCTGAATGAGTGTTTAGACAGCTGCAGCATGTGACAGACAGGTGTTTTTATATAAATTTCTGTCCCTCACTATGTGTGTCCCTCAAAGGTTGAGGTTTTTTCCTTGCTCATTTAGCATGTAGTATATGCTAAATATAAAGTCATTTTTATATAACTTCTCCATATAAATTTACTCATGTTTATATTTGAGTGGTGTGAACACTGACAAAATGTGAAATAAGAAAGCTGGGTGGTCTCAATTTCCCAGCTTTGAATTGCTGAAATGTTGTCCTTTCCCCCAAATATTTTCCAGTATGAAGTCAGATTTTTCTGATCAAAGAGCTTGTCTCTAGTACTAAATTAGGCACTTTGTGAAATTTTTTTTAAGACTGTAAGACACTGAATAAGGTAGTGAACAAAATCAGGAATTAATTTTGTTTGAATGAGCCACACCTGATAAATTCCCACAATTTTTTTTTTTTTTTTTTTTTTTTCTGGTGTGTGAAAGCAGGCTGCCTTTCTGGAGAACCTAGAAGGAGGAAGGTGTCTAGCTGAACCAAGGTTAGTTTAACAGGCAGAGTCAGCTCCGCAGCAGTGCTTTGAAATTTTTAATATGCATATAAAGCACCTGGGAACTTGTTAAAATGCTGATTCTGAGATTGCACATTTCTAACCAGCTCCCTGACCATGTCTAAGCTACTGGTTGTTGGCCATGACTTGGAATGGCCAGACCCTAGAGGAGGTAGTTTCCCACGTGCCAATGCCAAGCTGAACAACTGCTGTCCCCTGGGTTTGTTCTGAGGGTCCTTGAAAACCAAACCTTTCAGGTCTCAAGAATTTTAAAGTATATATATATAAGTATATAAATAGGTCATTTAAAAAACAGATTTAATAATAGTTTAAAAAGATAAATTATTGGGAGTGGATGTGGCTCAAGTGATTGAGCGCCTGCTTCCCACATGGGAGGTCCCAGGTTTGGTTTCTGGTGCCTCCTAAAAACAAAAAAACAAATAACAAGCAAACAAATGAAAAAACCAACTTGGGAGCCAATATGGCTCAGTGGTTGAGCACCGGCTTCCCACATACGAGGTCCCAGGTTCAATCCCCAGTCCCAGTGCCTCAAAAGAAAAAAAAAAAAATATATATATATATATATATACATATATATATGAAAATGATATGGGGGTAATTATATATATTATTATATATATATAATATATAAATATATAATATAAATATATATATAATTATATATATATATAATTACCCCCATATCATTTTCATATTATAGATAAAGTGATGGAGGCACAGAGAGCTTAAATGATTTGTCCCAGACCTCAGAGTGAGTAGATGGAGAAATGTTTTAAATTCAGATCTCTTCCTTGCAAGTCAAAGGCTCTGCGTCCTGTATCACATCTGTTCTCATACTACTTGTGCGTTCATTCATTCCTTTATTCATTTCACAAGGTTTATAGACCCCCTTCTTTGGGCACTTGCCTTTGTTCAAACTACTGCAGGTATACTGAAAGCCTGCCCCCCACCCCTGCCTGTGCAAATTCTAGTGTTCTTTAGACACAGTTAAAAAGCAAATTCATACAAGATACTTTCCATGCATTCTGCTGTCTCCAAACCCCATTTTGAAATGGGAAGATACAGATACTCAGAAAGTTGAGGTTCAGGTTCACCTAGGAATGCTGAAGAGGGTTCATTAGCATACTGCCATTTGACTCAAAAAGTAGGCCTAGCAAGGTTGTTCTTATGGAGATCACCAGCCACACATTTCAAACTCACCCTGCAGACGTCATGAGACATCATCCTTGTCTTAGCTGTTGGCAGCTTCTGGCACTTCTCTGCCTGTTTCAGGACATGATGTTCATTTCGCTTCTCTGAGGCGTGTGCCACCAATTTCAGAGGGAGGATAACATTTAGGAATGCTCTGAAACTCACTGACAGCTTTTTGTGCCAGTCTCATTCCAATGAAAAAAAAAAATGCCTGTTCGGAGCAGGTGTTCCATATAACTGTACCCATTTGCTGGGGTGTTATCTGTAAATTGTGACTCCAGAAATATCTGCAGGTTAGAAATACATGATTTTAAGGCTCTTTCCCATCTCAGACACCCTGACCTCACATCAAAACATATGTAGCAGCGTATTTCATTCTATAAAACGCTAGCATACAACTAACATACAGTGGTTACTAAATGATTTCAAGGATATAGAATGGGTCTCAGGACTTCCAGACACCTCCCTCTGAAACTGCAGGTTCCTGCTAAGGATTTGGGCATGACACACCAGCTATGATCTTGAGTACGCTCAGACTTACAGGTGCGCGTGGGTAGCTCTCCTTAAAGGAATTGTTCAGTAAGTTACTTGATAAAACTTAAGAATATTTTTGCAGTGTAAACAATCTACTGCTCACTCCCTATCTATTTTCTAAATTTGCATTCTTTTCTTTGGCGTTCATCAAGTGGGAAAAACATGGTTATCCAATAAGGCAGATCATGAGTAACTTATGAAAGAATCACACTCAAGGAAATGTTGATAAAATGACAAACACATCCAATTTAAATAATTTCTCTGCCCAAGAGCTCCAGGCCCTTTATTGTATCTTTATATTTCATAGACCTGTGGAGAATATGATGATATTTATCCTCACTTTACAGATGAAAACAGAGATAGGTGCATTAATATGACAAGAATACATGGTTTTGTAAAGAGCAATGGACCACGTTGTAAATAAATTAAGGAGAATGCCCAGTTGCAGCTGTCCATTGCCACCATGGACTTTTTTGGCTCCCTTTTGCATTTTTTCCTGCTCATTTTCAAGTTCTTGGACTAATTTGTCTTCTGGCACCCGAGCTCTGTTCTCAAAGTCTAATCTGCTGCCTGTCCCCACTTTAGTCAACTTTCAGTGTTGACCAATTGTACTTCTGGACGTGTGCTCCCAGTACAGAGTGTACGCTGTACGTCTAGTAGACAGGACCTGGAATATTATTAAATACTATGCAGATCACCACAGATAGAGTTCTAATTGCATAACCTATAATGTCCTTTTTTTTTCCTGAATGAAGGTCTGCAGTTTTCTTTTCTGATTTCATTCATTGTGCCTAAAATAAAGTTTCTATATATAATAGATGATCATGTTAACTATTGGATTCATCAAAGCCAATATGAGATGCTTGTCTGAGAATTCGAATATTAACATTTCCTGATAGGAATCTATGTCCTTTGGTTTCTTACCAAGTTGTAGGCATTTCCTGTACAATGTAGCAGAGTGTTTAAGAGTGTGGATTATAGAGTCAGGTCTGGATTCAGATCCACAACCAACTGCGGAATCTTGAGCAAATTATTTACCTTTTCTGGGGCCCAGTTTCCTCATCTGCAAAATGGGGTTAACAACACCATCAAAGGATTATTGTCAGAATTAACTAAATGTAATGGAGTGCATTGAGTGCTGGTTGTTTTTGACGATGATGATAATAAAGATTTATGGGATTGGGAAACTCTCCTTTAGTGACAATTCTAAAACTATCCAAATAAAGTGTATATTGAAATCTTTCCCAGTCTCAAACTGATTTCAGATGCAGCAGACAAGAGTTCCTAAATGCTGATTGGAATTTTTGTGCACATCTGGAACACTCTAACTGGCTATAGACAAGATTGAAGAGAGGTTGATGGGAGCTACTCTCTCTGCAGCAGGAAACTGTGACCTGCGTACAGATCATTTGTAGCAATAGAATACTTTAAACAAAATAAAACACTTTGATAGTGACACAGGAAATTAGTTATCAGGTAGCACCTGGCCGCTTTGAATTCAACATGTAGAAACTGATGGAAGTGAAAAATGTTCAAAATGGTAAATCTTTTTGACTCATGAAACCTAATTATATTGAACATATATTAACTTTAAGAAGGCTGTCCATTAACAAAATAATTTCTAGTGTTTCTATATTTAGAAAGAAGTAAAACAAATGCTGAGGTTAGAGGGGTTCTTAAAACTATTTGAACAAATGCACTTAAATTGTATTCAGTCTGAATAGCAAAACTTTGAAAACTAAAATCAAATTAGGCCAAGAACAAATGGTGTTTATAACCTGGTCTGGTAGAGTTCATGAAATCTCAGGGCTAAAAACATCATCTTGTCCAAGACTATAGTTTTACAGTTGAAATGTGGGAGCAGAGAAGCCGCGTTAGTGATGAGGTGTCTTAGTTTGTCAGGCTGCTCTCACAAATTCCACAAAATGGTTTAACTTCATGAGAATTTACTGGTTTACCATTTTGTGGGTAGGAGAAGTCCAAAGTCAAGATATCGACAAGGCTTGCGTTCTCCCTGGTGCTGGCTGCCAACAACCCTGGGGTTCCTTGGCGTGTATCTCTGTGTCACCTCACACGGTGATGTCCTCTCCTTTCTGGCTTCTTTGACTTCTGGGTTCTCTTTGTAAGCCCTCCAGGAATCTGGATTAGGACCCAACCTCATCCAGTTGGGCCACATCTTAACAGAAAATAACATCTCCAAAAGGTCCAATTTACAATGGAGTCATACCCGCGGGGTGCAGATTTGAGAACATGTGTTTGTTAGGGGACATAATTCAATGAGAAGGACACTTAACCCCTAGCCTAGTGTGTTGGTTTGAAGCTGTAGGTACCCCAGAAAAACATGTTTTTAAATTGAATCCATTCCTATGGGTGTAAACGCATTGTAAGTAGGACCTTCCGATGAGGCTACTTCAGTTAGGGTGTGACCCACCTCATTCAGAATGGATCTTAATCCTTTTACTGCAGTCCTTTATGAATAGAATGAATAGAGAAAGAGAGAGAAAGAGTCACAGAAGAAGAAGCTGAAAGCAGTGGAACCTGGAAGAGAAGGGAGAGCCC
Organism: Dasypus novemcinctus; assembly: GCF_030445035.2. Lineage (NCBI taxonomy): Eukaryota > Metazoa > Chordata > Mammalia > Cingulata > Dasypodidae > Dasypus > Dasypus novemcinctus. Next base: position 24,075,892 of record NC_080686.1, read on the forward strand.
AGCAGATGCTGCCATGTGCCTTGCCATGTGGCAGAGGAGCCAAGGATGGCCGGCAGCTGGTCTTCAGGAAGAAAGCATCACCTTGATGGTGCCTTCGTTTGGACATACTCCTGGCTTCCAATTGTAAGCTCATGAATTCTCATTGTTTAAAACCAACCCCTTTCATGGTATCTGCTTTGAGCTTCCCAGGAAACTGGAACATCTAGGTCTTGACCACTAGTCTATCCTGCCTGTGAAAGGGCCTGCTATAATAAACAGCAGAATGCATTTGAAGTTGTGGCATAGGGTTAATATTAACTTTACTGTAACATGGTCCCAGAGAACTTATTGAAATTTCTTCCTGAAATGTTATTCATCTTATTAATTCCTTTACAGATAAACAAAAGGTAAATTTTCACCCCCATCTAAATGGCCACAAAGTAATGGAGTCTAAACCAATGAAGTTGCTTTCTAGTTGGAATTCAAGCAACATCAGTAAATACTCAGAAGAGAGCTCTCATATCCTATGAGGCTCTGTGTGTAAGATGTGAGGATTAAAGGACACGCAGAGGGCTCAGACAGTGAATATAGTGATGACAAAGACAACAACATCTATGAGGCTTTTGCTGAGGTTCTCTAAGATGACTCTGAATTTCTAAATGAGGACTAGTGCATTCTTCCTGGCTCAGCCAAAAGGAGGCTCTAGACCAGGGCTGTCCAATGGAAATATAACATGAGTTGCATAGGTAATTTTACATCATCTAGTAGCCAAATTAGAAATTTAAAAAAATAGGTCAACTATTTAAACCCAGCCTATCCAAAATATTATCATTTTAATATGTACTTATAAAAAAACTATTAGAGATATATCACCCTTTTTTCCTGCTAACTCCATGAAATCCAGTATGTATATTAACTTTATAGCCCATCTCAATTCAAACTCACCCAATTTCAAGTCCTCAGCAGCATGTGGTTTGTAGCTCCAAATTGGGCTGTGCAGCTCTAGTTCTACTTAATGGAAGCCCTCCTGCATTAAACCAACCTGCTTCCATCCTTTCTGAAGGTGTATGTATTTTCTCTTGGCTTGTTTTTCCTTGTGATAAGTAGGAGAGTCAGTGCTCTGGGTGACCACTATAAAATATAAATAAGGAATAGACTTTTAAAATGTGCATTGTAGCGCATATAGGCAAGAGCTGTGAGTTGAATGCTTGGCTCACTCTAAAAACAGTTCATTTAAAACGAGTGAGAAAATACTTTTTTGCAGGTTGGTTTCTTTGTATTTCCAGTTCAAAAAGTTGTGGCAAATTATATTGTCAAAGTAGAGAAAGGTTTATTTTTCAATTGCTCACTCTGATAGGAAAGAAAAGAGGGTTGCTGCTTTATATGAGAAATACGTAGGCTATCTTTATCAAAAATGGATTTACTTATCTACTCAATAAATATTAATTGCTCTCAGTGAGCATAATCATTCTGATGATGAAGAGTTTGGAAATGGAACAGAAGAATACGTCATAAATATTTCTTAAGACTCCTCAAGGACATTTTACAAGCCATTATAAATGGGTTTGGGAAAAAGCTCATGTTACATACTTGGAAGCAACTACCAACACACTAGTAATTATTAATCAAATGGAAATTTCCGTGTCACTTCTAAAAATTACAAGGTATAAGGTAATAAGGTTAGCTTTCATGAGGCTAACACTTTCATCTCTTATTTTAAATTTTTAAGATATCTGTCTTTCATTGTTAAAATGTTAGTCTTTCATTTAGTGTTCGGTTACGGGATATGTCAGTACATGCAATTCTTTCTTCGATGTTTTATAATGGGGCTATGAAAACTTTGAGTTTCATTTGTGCTTTGTGGCTAAATTTGTAAATGAAGTCAGTATTTCCAGATCTTCATTTTCTCATCTGTAAATGCGGAAGAATCATAAGAGCGAAAAACTAATAAGGACTTATACAAAGCTGACACCAGCCTGAACGCTTTCCCTCTCTTATTTCCTGTGATATTCATGACCACCTACGAGGAAGGCACCATTGTACCTCCATTTTAGAGGGAACAAATTTGTCCCAAATCAAGTCATTGCAGCACAGGCTGGAAAACTCATGAGTTGCTGCTCTTCTGTTATAGGGAGAAAAAAAAAACAATAGAATTACTTGGAAGAATCATTCACAGATACCATTTTTAAAAATCTCTTTCCCTTTGGAAAGCCTTACACAGGCTCACTAGCATGTTACAGTCTGTGCTCTTCCACAAAACCCAGCCCATCATTGACTTTATGAAACAAAACCAGAGCTGATGAAGTGATGAGATTGGTCTCTGGAAAATTAAAGGGTAGAATCTGATTAAAATGAGGGGTGTGAAGGCCACAACATTGATGAGATTGATGGGCTTTGCCTGAGGTTCCTTACGTCTCTGGCCTTCTAGGATGTTCGGTGATGCCTGAGATTGAACGGCAGAACTCCTGTGATCTTATCTGGGGTCTACACAGCTCAAACCAGGCAATGGCTGTTCAATGGTAAGAGGAAGTCTTGGTGGTTGTGAGCTATTAAGGTCACGAAATAAAGGTTTGGAAAATAGACTTCTGCCAGAAGAGTGGAACTCTCAGTCCAGTTGTGGGTCTACACAGAATGGACTGGTTCATTGTCATGCTTTCCATTTTCATTTTGATTTTCCCTGAATTTAATTGCCTTTGGCATCAGTAAATATTAAACTGCAGCTATGATCCATGATGATATGGAGTGTGGAAACATTTGGAGGGAGGAAAGGGGAAAGGAGAAAGGACAGAGGGAGGTAGAGCAAGGGGAGAGGAAGGCAGGCAAACAAAATGTGGCTATCAAGGCTAGAATGTGCCCTTGGCTTGGGTTGCTGATTACCCACTAAGATGATGGTGGCGGAAGTAATTCGAAACACTCTCTTGCTTGACCTTGGGGTTAAGCTGGCTTTCAGTGTTGGAGAAGGGGCACAAGAGGAAAGTCTGAGATGCTTATTTTAGGAGAAATCCTAAGCTTCTTGTGGGAAAGCAAAAGGCACTGAATGGGGGGATTACTATCAAGAATGATCCAACAATGAAGCCTGCTCCAGGCAAGGGGCTCCTGGATGCTTAATATACGAACACTTCCCAAACACTCTGTTTAGGAGACATGGAGACTTTTTTTAAAAAATCATTCATAGTTCATCAGTCTTCCCAGGGAATATTTTGACTTGGTTAAAGAGATTGAGGGCACAATTTAAGAAGGGCGTTAATTGGCTTTATTTTTGATACTAGATATTTTTAAGGCAACATTTGCTTTCAATTTTTTCCCGCTTCAATCAAATGTTCATTTGTGTGATTGGGTAAATGATTCCATGTTGAGAGAGAAGAGGCTCTGGTCACCTTCTCAGTAAGGGAAAATAGAGATTAGAAACAGCCAAAAAAAGGGTATATCTGGTTTTTCATGCTCAGAATTGTATTGTTACTGGCCATTAACTCAAGGCATAGTTTATCGACTGGAATAAGAAAACCTGGATTCTGGATTCCTGCTATCATACATGTATTGAAAAGAATAACATAGATCTGAATTTGACCACACGTGGAGGGGAGAGTGAATGGCAGTCACCTGAAGAACCATCAGTGAAGTTGCTATGTGAAAGGTAGAGTTTCCTTCCTTCTTTTCCTTCCAGCTCTAACTCCATCCCTCCCCCAGGCTGTCTCTTCTCTTCTGGGATCCCAAGTCTGTTTCCAGGTCAATGGCTGAGTAGCTGATGCAGTGTCTCCACAAAAGAATGCAGGTTCTTGCACATTTTCTCAGTCCCTGGCCTAGAGCAGGAGACAGTTATACACATTTCTTAGCATGAGTGAGTGTGAATAAATGATTTTTACTTGAAAGTTAATTATTGGATCAATTTGTTGATTTTTTTTCCATGGTGGCTCCCAAAATAATGGCAGGGAAATTCTTGAGACAAACCTAATCCTCTCTGAAATCACAGATAATAATTTGGATGGATAACAAACATCGAGGTCTAAAAGGATGTAGTCAGGGTTGAAATGGGCAAATCCAAAAAGATGAAATTTAATACTCAACCACGCATGTTCAAGATGGGCAAGGTACAGCCTGTGCACAATCAGATCGTTCTTCAGCTGTGTTATATGCGTGCCAGGAAGGCTAATGAAATTTTAGGTGACCTCAGCAGCAGTGTACAGGAAGAAGGAAGCAATAATTTCAGTCTATTTTGAAGTGACACCAGGAATATTTTGTTCAATTGTGGGCAAACACCCAAATGATAAACAGATGGAGGAGAGCACCAGGTGCTACGTTTTAGAAACCATGGCACAGAGGAACCTGGCTCACCACGATGAGGGGAGGGCTGGTGTGCACTCAGTCTTCAGTAGGCCATGTATGGAAGGGACGGATTTGCATGTTCTCTGGCGGCTCTAACAGGCAGAACCAGGCTGGTATGTGGAAGTTTCGAAAAGACAGATTTGAGTTCAATGTAAGGAAGAACTTTCTGGCAGAGTTGCCCCTCCAGGGGCATGAAGGAGTGGGTTCCTCATGGGGGGGTATGTTCGCTAAGAGGCTGCGTGGCCCCTTACTGGAGATATTCTGTTCGGTTGTCCAGAACCGTCACTAAAGGTCCTTTAACTTTGAGGCTGTGATCACTTGTAATGTTGTGTAATAAAGGGAACTCCCATGAAAGAAGGAAAATGCAGTTTAGGGTCTCTAAAGTGAAATGGCCCTCAGTGCACTCTCTTTTCTAAGGATCGTGGTACAGCAGGTGGGGGGAGGGGCTGCCCAAGGTGCTGGGGGTAGGTGGCCCTGGCTGGTGGTCCAGCTCCTGTTTTTATTGATGTTTGCCAATATTTGTATTAGCGTCTTCTGGGTTCTTGGTTTTCCTGTTTTTTTTTTTTTGTATCAATCCTCTCACCACCCCCCCAACACACCAGGCCCTTAAAACAATGCATAGGAAATGTCCCAGAAGTAAATGAATCCGGTTCTCCTTTGAAAGTTAGGCTGGGTTTCTAAAGTTGGGCTGAACACATGGACTGTTTGAATGGATTAATATTTAGAGTAGAAACCAATTGTTCTGTGACAACTATACTGCTTTGTTTCTTGATTTCTTGATTTTATGGTTTCTACAGCTCATATATTAATATATCCTGAATGGTGGTAAGAATCTCCGACAGAAAATTAACTTTTGCAGTGAGATGAAATGCCTCACTGAAACAGCTCCTTGGACTTAAGTACACTCCAGGGCAGTGTGGACACTAGGTTATGAAGTTCATCATCCCATTCTCCACCCACTATTTGTGTTACTTTTTTTTCCATTTAAAAAATTTATTGAAGTATATCATTCATAAATGACGGTAAGTGTATATTAAAAGTTGTGAACTTATAAAACAAACATGCATATCATCACACAGAGCTCCCAAATATCACCCCACCGTATGCTACTTGACATTTTGGCCTCTTGGGTTTTTCCCCATCTGTAAAATGGAGACAATAATAGCACCAATCCTCAAGGTTGTCATGAGGATGAAATATTTTAATACAGATAAAGCCTTATAGCAATACCAGGTATGGACTTATCAAATACAGTGTTGCTACATATGTAAATTTTGCTTATTTGAACAATCCATTGCCACTATTTTCTTAATGCTGTCAGTGCTCTTTTTTGGTTTGTGAATATTTGTTGAATGTCTACTGCATGCAGAGCTCTTCCCTTTTCTATAAAATGAAATATAATTTCAGTGTCATCCAAATTATAAACACAGGGGAAAAATTCATTATTAGTCTAATGTAAAGGATATATCAGAAACTACTCCCTACCACAAAAATAATCATGGTACAGCACGCCATAAACTGTATCTAAAATTGCCCGTCAAATACTTTATATCCTTAGCAATAACTGTGTGTGATGGGGTAGGTAATAGATCTTTTGTTTTATAGGCCAGAGAATACGGGTCCAGAGAGGTTCAAGAATTTTCCCAGAGGTACCCCAGCCTGTAAGGCACAAAGTCTGCACTCTGATTCCAAAGCCCGCCATCATGATGATGGTTTCCGTGATCTAAGGAACAAAGGCAACACCCGAAGAATGTATTCTGAAATATTGAAGAACCAACACAATTTGATTTTATGCATCTCAAGACCTTCAAAGCGTTAAGACACTGGGGTCTGATAGGTTAATAATTTTCCCAGGGACACACAACTAACACGGGCAGGGTTGTGACTAGAACACTTGTTTCTTCTACCAATGTAAGATATTTCTGCAAAGATTATAGGCTTCCAAGATGCCACTCTGCATAAAAACGTGGCACAGAACACACAAAGCCAAGCAAAATAGAGATACGGAAAAAAAAAAAAAAAAAAGGAAAGTCTATGTAGTTGTTTTGAAAGTCTTAAATAAAAAGCAAAGGGGATTTTAAAAAATCCCTCATTCAGAAAAAAAAAAAGACTATTCTATAACAAAAAATTTAAAGAAAACTTAAAAAACAAAACCCCCCCAAAAAGCAAAGGGGAATATAAAATCTGAAAGCCCCCAAGTTTCTGGAGTTGTTGCCACCTTGAATTGTTGGTAATTGTGTCTTTTCCTCTCCCCTCTTATTAGGTCTCAGTCTGTGGTGGAAGCTGGGACCCTGAAACATGAGGACAAAGGAGAGAATGAGAACACTCAGCCACTCCTGGCTCTGGACTGAACACCCAGTCACCCAGATGCATCCCACATCGCCAGCCTTCAGTGCCATCAGCCACCCTGGGAGCACGGGTGCAACTGACCCACATGGACACGTGTGTTTGGCTTGACACGGGCCCTTCACTTGCGCCATCCAGTAATGACTCATCGCCCATCAATCTGGGCAGCCAAAGTTGAATAAAGACTTGGGAGATGTATTTTTTTTTTCTTTCCCCAGCGAGGGGATTAGAGGATCAAGCAAGGCACTGATGTAAACACAATTCCCTCTCTGCTCCCCGCCCGCCCCCCCCCCATATTTATGGCATTAAATGGACTGAAGAAAGAAAAACTAAATTTGATGCACACATGCATTAGGACAAGGATTTTTCCTGAGTATCACACAGAGATCCTCTCCAGTTTTTGCAAATTAAGATTAAGTGCATTTTTAAGTAGATACATCAGAGTTAAATTGTGCAGACACAGTTGTCAAGTTCAACGCATTTTGCAAAGCCCTGGGACAAGCATATCTTTAGTAATTTCCATTCTGATTGAATTTTTTCTTTGACCTCATCACCAGCATCCAATTGTTCCCTCTAAGAGCATGTTTTCATTGCTCTGGCCATGTGCAGAGCTGGCTTACCAAGATATCCTGTAAAAGTGAGTTTGACATCACTTCTTTTATCAGACCACCAGCTGACTAGAATGAGCTGATGTTAAAAGAAGACACACACCATTTGAAATATGATTATTTCATCTTAACAGTGTGATTTCCCACAGGCAGCCCTAGAGCCCATTAGTCCAGTGTGTGTCTGAGGAGAGAGAGAAATCTCATGGAAAACTCACGGCAGTGATTAATGAATCCATTCAAGTTGCCTCACTTGGGTTACTACAGCAAAAGAATGTGCTACCAACCCATTTAACCCCACCCTCCTGCAATCAGTTAAATGTGTTGCTGGGAGGGTAAAAATTCAGTTGTGGAGGAAGATGTTTATTCTTGAAGGAATGGCTAAGTATGCAAGAACTGAAAATAAGAGAAGACTAAGAATGCAGGATGAAATGCCAAAGATCATTGTATTCCTTTATTTTCCTTAGAAATGGAGTCCCCAACCACTCTTTCAAAGGGAATTAGATATAAAATAAACTGAGGTCATAGGATATGATATCCTTACTTGTGCCATGTTTCCCAAAACCAATTGTTTATTTTTAGAGATCTCTTAGTCTCGACGTGCCATGGGCATTTATTCACTTGATGAGTTGGTGCTCAGTGTCAAATGGAAAATGTGATTTTACATTTTAAGCATTTGGGAGGGTTAATAATAGCTGAATAAGTGAAAAGAAAGAGGTGATTCACCTGGCCATAATCGCCCCCAATAGAGAGTACTGTTCATTGTAACCACTTTCTCAATGGATCAAATGTCCTAATTTTTCCTACTGGTAAGAGATAACAAGTAATCTTTATATTCCAATACACCCTTGATGAAATACAATTGAAGTAGAATTAAAAATATTTCTCAAACAACTGCAACACAGTATAAATAAAACCAATTCATTTTGTGTAGACACTTCAGATCACAAAATATATTGAAATAATTCACTTAAGTACTTTTCTTAAATTCTACGATGTAGCAAAGAAAGAGGAACTCAAGTGAAATAGGCAATCCATTTTATTATTTGGGTTTATAATCCAAGAATTATTGACAATATTTTACAACAATAACAATAGTTCTGGCTTTTCAAATAACATTATTTAGAATCAGGCTGTAGGGACCCAATTTTTAGTACCATATTTTATTTACTAAGTTAATGAGAGCTAGTTTTTACTCTATCTCATAATTTCAGTAAATGAATGTAAGATGATGATTCAACCATTACAATTTATGTTTGAATTTTCTTTGTGTATGCATTATACACACGAGAACCAAATTCAATAAGCAACATGAATGTTATTTCATGAGCTTTGGATTGTATTGTCCTTCGTCCAATCATTTCCTCTGTTTAATAAATACTGATGGACACAAATATCTTTTTTATTTTTTAGGAGTTTTCTTTTTCTTCTAGATCTTGGTAATTGATTTTGATATCTGCCCTCCCATGCCTCTTCATTTATTTTACTGGGATTTTTGAACATTGGCAAAGCAGAAGGGAACAGGACAACTATTTTGCAGAATTGTGTATTGGACGCTAACGTCCTTAAGGTCAAGCAAAATAGGTCAAATTGAATCTTAAATTACTGTTTTTTAAATGAGAGTATAAAAGCCTTCTCCATTGTCCTGGGATGGAAAAGAAAGCACAAGTGTTTTCTCTACCTGTGAATACAAGTTCATAAATTATGCGCCATTTCTTCAGCGTTTCTGTTCACCTCGGCTTAGAATTCAGTGCATGAATATCATTACATTCTTAGAGCTAACATGTCTAGTTAGCTTTCATTTTAAAAATACAAAATTTAATGCATTAATACTTTACTAAATTAATGACTTGATCATCTTTGGAATGAGTACAAAAGATCATTTTTTCAAATGTTATTTCTATGTTGTGGTTAATATTAAAACTCAACTATGGACAACAACTGCTATTTCAAAGTGTTGCTTCATGTTTAAATGGCAGAAGTTGCTGATGCCAGGGAGATGGAAGAGTCTTCCAAACTTTTCCAAAGAGGAAAGCAATCTTGACACCCGACATCCAGGACAAAGTCCCCCACATTCTTCCTGACCTTCCACTTTGCCATCCTTTGCCTCAAAGACCCAAGGGCTGTTTTTCCCATGATCTACCATAGGCAGGCACTGTGGATTCCCAGACCCTGCCCAGCAGACAGTGAAGAGGCTGTGAGCTGGGTGCCTTAGCAGTCACCTCTCTACCTCATCCTGAGAGGACCCTTTCCTGTTTTTGTCCAAGCCTAATATCTGGCATTAAAAAAATACATGTGACATTTTTATCACTTAATATAAAATGATCCCCTGTCCTTTTCCACCGTAAAAAGTTCCTTTTAGAAAGAAATAAGCTTTTGCCACTACGTCCACCATTAGCCAAGTGATGGGGAAAATAAATTGTCACCCGCTCTAAATGATGACAAAAAAGGAAAACAGACTCCATGTGTAGGGCTTGGTACGGTTCGTAGACACTGGCATAATTACATCTTTCCCTTTCCTATTAGGAAATTAAAATGGCTTCTTTCATATGAATATCTTTTACTAAATAGAATTAAAAGAGGGAAGTGTGAGTTCACAGGAAAATTATCATTAAACAGCCGGGAGAATGTTCACAGAGCTTATCATTAAACAACAAAAAATTAATGACAAAATAGTCTGGCTATCCTAGAAAAATATAATTGCATAGAAAAATTACAACTAAAGCTCTCCATTCACAGTTTCTACATATATTCTCACTGTACTCCAGTTTAGATCTATTCTAGGTGAAAAGAGTATCTTTGGCCGGCAAGGTAGAAGCTATCATATATTCATCATAAATACATATATCTGCTCAGTGCTGTCATGGATGAAATAAACAGGGTATTTTCTAAATGAATTGGAGCTTGACAGATCTTCCCTTTAGTGTCTTCTAACCCTAGGAATTTTTCGGCTACAAGTGAAGGGAATTAAGAGCCTTGGTGTCTGAATAGCTATCCCTACTTCCAGGGAGATAGAACCAGAAAAATAGCTTCTGTCCAGGGTGTCCCAAGCCTGTAAAAGACGCTAAATTGCAGGAAGGCTGCGCCTCTGTTGGGGTGTCAGTTCAGGGTGCCACACATCCACGATGAAGATCAGCCGGAAAGTTGAGGCGTCCTGCCACACTTCGTGCTCAAAGGAGTCGTCAAAGATGAGCACTTTGCCTTCTTCCCAGGTTCTGAAACAGAGAAACATGGACTCTTGAGTATAGCTTTGGATAGTGATAAGTCAGATGTCTGGAGCTAAATCATGTCTTTGTGCAGGAAGTCACTTTTATGATATCTGATCAGTATAGCCAAATAAATGGATATACCTAGCCAGATTCTAGTCTTTCCTTGATGATTAAAAAAGAATTCCAGGACTCTTATGATGAACACTGACGATGTACAAAGGGCAGGGGCTTGGTGATGGACGCATGCTGATCTTACTGCGTGCCCTGAAATCATTCTTGACCAACCCCTAAGGGAGGCTTGTTTAGTCAAGTGAGTACCCAATGCATGTCTGGCAGCAGCTGCACAGGACTTCCGTGATCCACGGCTCTGGAAAAGGCCATCTTCCTGGGCTTACAGAGACCCATCTAGACCGACAGACATGACTGTGTCTCAGGCATCTCTGTGCCCGTTAGGATACAGTGTCCAAACACCTCCAAATAATTCTCATTTCAGCTCCTTCCATCTGGTACAGTTTCATTTTATGGGGAAAAAAAGGAGTTTAGGAAATAATGCTTTACTAAACCCAAGGACCAGGAGACAGATGACCAAATTAGGTGTTTCCTACTTAGGAAGAAAATGGGAAGATCGGAAATTAATTTTGTTTATACTTTCAGTGTCATCTGCTATTTCTAATCAATGCTACCAAACACCCTTTAGGGCTTCCAGTACTTCAAAAGATACATGATAGGGACTAAAGTCAAAATGCAGTGTTAGCCTAGACAAGGTGTTAAAGAGGGAAATATGCAAGGACAAATGCACAGAACCTTTCAAATCCAAAGAAATTGCATTAGCTATGCTAATGTTCTCTTCTTTCTAAAGTAGATATTAATTGGTAATATATTCAATGCTAAATTACATTTCTAAAATGAAAATTTTACTAGGAAATCTTTAGATATCCAAATTCCACTCAAGCGTTTGAAATTTGTATATCCTGGATTAGCAACTAATTAGAAGCATAGCACGGAAAATGCTAGATTGATTTCAGGTTACTCTGTTATTATTATAAAGATGTTTTCCTTAGGAAAATGGTTTCTGTCTTCTTATGCACTTTAATAGGTGATTAATCAATCTTAAGTTAAGTAATATAACACATCACAGTTTCTCGAAGTCAGGACTGTTGACAACTTGGGTTGGATAATTCTTTACTGGGGGGAGAATGGGCTTCCCAATGTTCAGCCTGTTGAGCAGCAGTCCAGGCCTCTAACCACTAGAGGGCAGTAGCACCTCCCCTGCCAAATAAGGACAACCAAAAATATCCTCAGACCTCCCAAATGTCCCCTGGGTGAGTGTGGGGATGAGGGTGAGGGTGGGGGAGGGGTGGGGTTGTGCTGAGAAACTGCATGAATCTGACAACAAAATTTCCAAATTATTTAAAGGAACTAAAAAAGGTAATGTTTGCAAGTTGGGACCAAACTTCTAAGCAGGCTACTGCCTTTTCCCACACTGCCCCACGGTTATGTGCTGTCTCATGCACCCGCCTAATGACTTGCGTTTAGCGTGTAGAAGTCAATGGACTCTTGGATACAATTCCCCTGGAAATTCAAAAGCAATTGAGTTCCATCCAAGGGTGAACAAGGACAGAAGTATACAGAGCAAAGGAAAGGATAAGTCAAAAAGGCATTCACATGTAAAACCAAATGTGAAAAGAAAGGCAAGCTAAGAAAAGAAAAAAAAATGATGATAAGAAAAAGAAGGGCAATGATCTCTACCTAATACAGAGTTCATAAATCCCTTTCTAGGTCTCAGTGTTTTCAGAAGAACTAAGCAAAGTCAACAGGTACCACCGACAAGCCTACAGTCTAGGTAGGAGCAAAGGGGGAAGAGAGCATTCCCTGTGGATCGGGAGAAGGTTTTAGCACTGGAACATGTGGATTTTCACAGAACAGCAGTTATTAGAAGAGTGGAATTTGAGAATCATTGGTTTGTGGCTTTTCAGATATATTAAGCTAATGGTGGGCTAGAGTAAACCATTAATTAACCAATTTTTAACAGGAAATATGGGTTGTTAAGTACAATTGTTTAGGATCATAAAGACTGTATGGGAACTGTGACTTATTTGACTTATATTTGTTCTTCCATTTGCTTTCAGGTATTTTTCCAGAAAACAGCAAAGATGCTCAATTACTTATTATTCCAATGTAGATTCCTTCTAGATACGCTTACAATGATGGCTTTTAAACAGTTATGGGAGCGAGAACTGAGGGTGCAGCGCTAATGGACCTAAGGGGGAAAGGGAAGGCAGTCGGCCCTCATCCAAGTGGGTCTGAGAGGAGAGCGCCCTCCTGGGGAAGGATGAGCACTTGACACACGCAGGGCATGAAGACGGCGAAGGCCTTTAGATCCCTTCTGAACCAAAAGCAGAGACTCTCATTAGAATGCAAAGTAGTCAGCTTTTTAGGCTACTCGATTTGTAACAAAAGCTCTACCAAACAAGACTAAACTAAGCACAAATTACGATATGGAAAAGCTCTGAAGGAAAGGTCTTCAGAGTAGCCTGGAAGAGTTTTTCTGAAGGCCCTGCCTGGCCATTCTCAGGGGCTTAGGAAAGCAGGATCCTGGGGGCTGTGGGCCCACCCCTCCTAGAATTTCACCTTCCCATTCGAGAGAACAAAGACTTTTTTTGGTTTATCATATCTGACCACAAGATATAGCAATATTATATAATCCCTCAATTGATCAAACTACTATAATGATGATAATAATAATGATATAATGGTGGGAACATACTTAATGACTACAATTTTGCCATAAAATTGCCATCGATACTAATAAGGCTAAGTAATGATACTAGGCCATTACAGAGTTTTCCGCCTAAGAATCTTACAGATAATGTTGCAGGGATCTTTGCTTAAATGTTGTGAGGTAGGCAAAGGACATTGTTCTCATTTTCTAGCAAAGGAATAACATGGAGAAATGAAGATGTCTGCAATGACACTGTGATTCAGTGATAGAAGCTGAGTTACTGGACTTGCTTCGTTACTGCCCAGGATTCCTGCCCCCCTTTCTTTTTAAAGATATATAGTCATAAAAAATGTTACCTTAAAAAATATAAGAGGTTCCCATATACCCCACTCTCCATCCCCCTCACCCCCCCCCCACTGCTCCCACATCAACAACCTCTTTCATCATTGTGGCACAGTCACTGCACTTGGTGGCTGCACTCTGGAGCCTGCGGCACCACCTGGACTGCAGTCTACATTGTACTTACACTTCCCCCCCAGTCCACTCAGTGGGTTATGGCAGGATGCACCAAGTCCTGCATCCTGCAGGAGCTGGCATTCTCAGCGTGTACACCTGCCACAACGAGGAGGCCTGCGCGGCATTTAAACAAGGTTAAGTGGAATACAGAAAAGGGCTAAAGAGATCAGGAATAAGGATATGGGACGCAGCTTGTATTAATTCCAATTAATGAGAAATTCCTCACTTCTGACTCCCTTGGGAATCCATGGCTGTAATGATAATGTATGATTGTATGATCACCAGTTCCTCTTCTCTCTTTCCTCATACACAGAGATGAAGCACACTCACACACACTCACACACACACACACTATCTATGAACAAAGTCTGTTTTCAGGGAGCCAGGGCATCTCTGCTCTGGCCCTGCCTGCTGCCAACTAGCTGTGTGCCCACAGCAAAGCCATACCACCTCTGGGCCTCAGTTTCCCTACTTGTGCAATATTGGAGGTGGACAAAGTGGCCTCTGAGGGATCCAGTGCTAACATTCTGTTAACTCTCTGAGCAAAGCTGGGAATTAGGACTTCGGCCTTCACATTGCATTGCCCATGACATATTTAACAAGTTTTCATTTGGAAAAAGGGTATAATATCTGCTTCTTTCTTTATTGTCAAATTCTGAGCTTCAATAACTGACGGCTAACTTCACAAAGAACGACTTGTACCAACAGGCTCTGTATCGCTACAGCCCTAGCTGGCCCCTGCCAAGAGGTCTCTCTCTCTCTCGACCCCACAGGCATTAGAGCTACTCCAGCAAGGCCAGCACAGGGCGGCCCGGGCTCCCACCATGCCTCCTGTCCAACCCCTCTGCTACCTTTCCCGATAGCTTTTTAAATTTTATTAGAGAGGTTGTGAGTTACCAAACACTCCTGCATAGAACAGAGGGTTCCCACATCCCGCCCTATTACTAACACCTTGCACTGGTGTGGTACATTTGTTCCAACTGATGAAAGCAGTTTTGTAACTGTACTATCAACTATAGTCCCTGGTTCAAATTAGGGTTCGCTCCTGTACTGGGCAATTACATGACTTTTTAAATTTTTTTTATTTTTTATTTCTCCCTGTAGCTTTTTTTAAGGAAGTACAGGAGATTGAACCCAGGACCTCGTACGTGGGAAGCTACAACCGCACCCCTTTCCCTGTAGCTCTTGAATTCCCTTTCTTGGCCCTGGATCACCCAGGTGCAGAAGGGCCTGTGGCACATAGCGGAAGGCCGAAAAAAGGAGAAAAAGAAACGGAAGAGGGAGAGGAAACTCAGGAGGCCCCTGAGAGGGAGAGGCTACCCTGGTCGCAACCCCTCCCAGGTATCTCTCATTCCATGGTGGGGGGTGGGTGGGAGAAGGAGAGACGGGAGGGAAAGCTCTCAGGAGCCGGCCCGTGGCCCCTCATCTCCGCCGGCATCCCGCTCAGCCCCACCCAACCACAGCCCCTTCCCCAGCCCTGGCCCTCAAGCCCCACACTCATCCCCGTCTGTGCAGACCCAGGTACAAGAACCAGCTCTGACCGAGCAGGAAGGCTTGGCGCCACGCCCCGTCTGCAGCAACGAGGAAGGAGGACGAGAACAGCTCAAATTTAACGAGAGCATTACTACCTGATACTTTGTAAAGACAGGGCCGAGTGTATTCCATATGGATTACTTTAACATCCAGAACCACACAAGGCATTCTTTTACTCTTCCCACTTTACAGATCAGGAAGCTGAGGCTTAGGGAGCCTATGCAAGATGCCTAAAGTTACAGGGGGAAGACAGGATTTGAACCCAGGTCGGGTGACTTCAGGGCCCTTAACATGCTTTTATGAAAACATTCGATCCTAAAACCTGAAGTTAAAACTCTGATGCATTTTCTCGCGGAAACATCATAATATATGGTCACTGGTCCAAAGACCTAATAATAAACACGATGAGTTAAAGAGATTTGGGGCGGGGGGGCTGGCCCAGGAACCACTACATCATTTAATGTTGTCATAGGAAAATGCATTCCAACTTCCCATCAACCAATTCAACAGATGACTGGAACACAACCAGTTTCAATGCAGGAACTTCCAGTCCCTGTGGAGGCATCCACATTTGTATATGTGTGCATTAATTATATCTGCATGTATAAAAAGGCACACACACTACCATGCTAACCTGAATAGAGGTCAAACAATTCTATTGATGTTAATTCACTACGTTTCTTAGATGAAAGAGAACAGAGGACAAAATTACTACTCAAAAACAAACCTTCAGAAAAACATTCCATTTAGTTAAAAAAACACCATATTACAAACTTGGATGGAAGAGGGGTGTATTTTGTGGAACAGGACATCTCTGGTTTCAAGGAAACTAGCAAAGAAAGATGGAAGAAGAGAAAATACTTGGCTGTAAATGATTTGGTAATTGATGGGCTCCATAATATTCAGAAATGGTAAGACTAACTTTATCCTCTCGGATGCTTTATGAAAAACAAAACAAAACAAACACTGTCCATTGAACAATAATTCTTGATGGATTAGAAAATGTTACACCTATCTTACTTGTTAATATATCAGCCTGACTTCCACACAATCTTCCTAATTGGAACCTGGAGAGGTTAATGAAAATATGTACTATGAAATATTTGAGGTCTGGGGAAAAGACTAGTATTTCTACAGGAAGACAGAGAGGAAGTATATGGCTTATTGCCACTTGATGTCTTCGGTTCTCCACAAAGTGGCAGATGCGTGGTTTCCTGGACATGTGGTTTGCCCAACATTTCAGGCTGATGATTCACAGGCAATAAGGCGGAGTCTCCAGGAGAATTGCCTGCTCACCACTCATGGTTCCCTCCTACCTGGGAAGGCTCCGCTGGAGACTCAAAAGAATGATTTTCTCCCTAGAGTCACCCCAAGCTGTTACACAACAGCCACTCCCTGAAGGTAACAACTCCCATTTGCTGGTGGCATGTTTATCCGCTGACTCAAGTCCACTCAGCTCTGGGTAAGATCACTCATGAAAATAGAGAACTACTATGTGACTCGGCAATCTCACTTGTAGGCATATACCTCAAAGAATCGAAAGCGGGCACTCAAACGGATATTTGCACACCGATGTTCTTAGTGTTATTCCCAATTGCCAAAAGGTAGAAGTAACCCAAGTGTCCATCAACAGAAGAATGGATAAACAAAGTGTGGTATATCCATAAAATAGAATATTGGTACAGAGTTTCTGTTTGGGGTAATGGGCAAGTTTTGGTAATGGCTTGTGGAGATGGTAGCACAATATTGTGAATGCAATGAACACCAATACATTCTATATTTAATTATGATTAAAAAGTGGAAATTTTAAGCTGTATATATGTTACTAGAATTTTTTTTTTAAGTGTGGAACCCTAATTTTTAAAAAAGCTGCTACTGAGCTTACCTAACAGAGGCCAAAACAGGGTCCGCCTGGGGTGACACAAATGGTCCAGAAACTCAGACTCTGTGGCTGCTCTGTCCACTTGCTACCCAGCTGCCTCTGTAGGAAAACCAGCACTGACGTGCTCACTTTGTCAGCGCAGCAGGAACTGAGTCTTGTAAACAACAACAACAAAGCCCAAACAAGTTCAGAGGCTACGAGTCTGTGGCTCAGGGCACACACTTTCAAGCCGGAGAACAAATTCCAGTTCCAGTATCAATATTTACTGAGTGGCCTTGGGCAAGTTACTCAGTATCTTTACGCCTCAGTCTCCTCTGCTGTACATCTGGATTTTAATAATCCCAATTATACGGGATTGTTGTCAGGATTAAGCAAGTTAATATATGGAGAACGCTGAGAACAGAACTTGGCACACAGTAAGTGCAACTGCTACCTACAGCAGCAGCAGTAAGTAGCATCACGAATGCATCTATATTGAAAAGTGACTGGGAAACATCACTGGTATTGGAAGCAAAGATGAAATTTACTTTCTCATTATGCTTATCTGTATTTTTCCAATTATGAACAAGGAACATGTATGAATTTTGTAAATCAGAATGCATTTATTAATTTTACATGATGACTGTATTTACAGTGACAAAAAGCTATAACCTGTGAGCTCATCTTCAGATAAAAGAGCCGTGATATGTTTCGCAGTGATGGAATATTTAAACCTGCACACTGGCAGAACTCCCATGGCTTGGAAGAAACATCAGTCTGATTACTAATACCTGAGAGGTACAATGCACAAATTGTTACAAGTAACCTACTGTTTTAGAAGTCGAGGAGCTCTGAAAAACGGCTTCCCGATACCTAGCATGGGGAAGCCTGATTTCCTGGCGTGTGTTTCTCTTTCCATGTCAACTGTATTTCCACAAGCCCAGCATGAAATTTCCAGATTTCATTCCACACGCCTTCTGTCCTCAGATATTTATAAGCCAATGGTCTACTATTCAGATAGCTATTTTCACTACAAACATTACACAGCACTTTAATCTAATTGACTCACTTCTCTGTGAGAAGCACTGTTTTTTGTAATGAAGTACTAAGCCCAATCCAACCATCCTTGAGCTGAGGATGATGAAGAATGAGAATATAATACAACATAAAGCAAGTACCATAGTGGGGCTATGGAGAATGACCGGCAACCACAAGCAGGAGGAAGGGCACTGACACTTAACGGGCCCTACAAACAGTGTAAGGACCACTGGTAAGAACTGCCCCCACTCAACTTCTCTCTTCCTCTATTAGGCCATGTTACACTAATCTTATCTTTGCAGAAATAGCCAACTGATCAGAATAGAATACAGTTAGTAGCTGTGGTCAGAAGCTAACTGCAAAATCTAGATATCCACAAAATGGAGCTTTCTAATTTTCAGTGTAGACTCAGTAGGATAGTAGAATGAATTAGCTGAATTTTAACTCACTATAGTAGTAAATTCTCCATCTCCTGGTGGAGTTTAGATGCCATTTTCTGTATATACAATGTATGACCAAGCATACATCTAAAGCATGTAGTGCTACAGAGCATGAGCAAGATGCAACCCTCCCTGTCAATCTTATAACCCAACCCCTTAAACTCCTCCTCTACCTCTGCTGTTCAGAGAGGCAGATTTGAGACTTACTCTCCTGGCCTCTGCCAGCTTAATTAAGCTCTTTCCCTTGTGTGATCAACCTTGGTGTGGGCTTCAATTCTCTATGCCGGGCAAGAACCCAGAGAACGTGTGAGTCCCCTTCAGCAGGGCAGAATGTGAAGCATTTAATCCCACCTAGCGCAACTGTAGGTAGGTGAGTGGCAACCACTTTTTAACCATCACTATGAATTTGCAAACTACAAGGTCTGCAAGTGACTATCAGCAGTACCTTACTGTCATGGGAAGTGGGTTGTATGGAGGGAATGGAGGAACTGCCAAATTGATGTTCTTATTCAAGATCACCCTCAGAAGAAGTTGCAGGATTTGGTTTAGTGCCATTTCCTCTCTTCAGTAGGTGAAGACAGTGAACCTAATCATGTTTTGAATTTGAGGGGAGGAGTTGGCAGCTATTTTCATTGATCAAACACAGTCCCACAGGTATACGCTACGACGCTGCTGGCGACGACTTCACCTGTTGGTGGGTTGCTAGGGTAGGTCTCCCAGCATTCTGAGCCCTCTGGGATTTCTTCCTTCGGTCTCAGCCCTGTCCACCTGCTCCGCTTCTTGACTGCCATTCCCATCCTTATTGACTCCGGCCACTGGTGAACAGGATCAGTTCTACACTGTGGGCCTCTCCCCTCCTATTTCTAAGTGGATTTTATCAAGTGATTTTGCTCCAAGTATCTATAAGCAAAATAGACAGGAGATGAAAGAAGGAAGGAAAGAAAGAGAGAGGAACATAGGGAGAAAGGAAAGAAAGAGAGGAAGAAAGGGGGTTGGAAAGGAAAGGAAAGGAAAGGAAAGGAAAGGAAAGGAAAGGAAAGGAAAGGAAAGGAAAGGAAAGGAGAAGAAAGGAGAGGAACAAGTCTTAAAATCCTAAGACCTGAGGCTCTTAGCCGTCCTCATGACTTGACTTACTGCTCTGCACTTCCGCCAACATTTCTCTACCTTTCTCCATACTTCCTGGGTTCTCCCACAATGTCCCTGTCCCATTTCCCTTTGGTATAGGGATCCTGCAGACCCAAAGAAAGGACACTATTTGCTAATAGTTGCCAACTGAGTTCCCAAAGATTCCATGAAATGCATTCCATCTTGGAAGAAACTTCTACCTGTCCACCCATTTCTATCTCCTCCTCTCGGTCCTCCCAACCCTGCCCTCTCCTTCCCCATCTCCTTCTTGGTTTTTCTGACTCTTTTTGCCTTTTAAATGTAGATGTGTCCAAGGATTCTTTTTCTTTTTTTCATCACCCCAGTGCCTCTCAAGCTTCCTCTAGAACTTTCTGCTAAGCCTGACTCTCAAATCTTATCTCTAGACTTGACTTCTCTCCTGCGTGTCAAACCTCTATTACCACTTTCATGATATTGCCATTGCTGTGTTCCAATGGCAACATAAATGAAATGTATACAAAAAGAGAACCCATTATCCTTTCCCTGAACTTGCCTCATGCTTCCCATGCTCCCAATATCTGCTAAAGCATCCTCCTCCTACTGATCAAAGACGGAAACTGGAGCCATCTTGGACTCCCCTTTCCCTTGCACCAGCACAAGATTCACTTAAGTCAAACTTGCTCTCTCCTCTCGATGCCTTTCCGGAGTACTAATTCTACCTCTCATTACCTCTTGGCTGAGTCACTGTGACAGCCTAACTATTAGGACATCTCCTCCCTTTGGATTCCACCCATGATTGCCAAAATAACTTCCCAATAAAGGTCTAAGTCTACTCATCTGGTATTCAAAGTCTTCCATGATTTATCTTCTAATCCACTCTTTTGCTTACTTTCCAATCTTACTCTTTATGTTGTCCACACTCTCAGTTGCTGAAAACACTCAATAGTTCTCCTACCTGCCCTATCATTTCCAGTCTCTGTGCCTTTGCAGATGCTCTTCTTTCATCCTGGGTGGTCCTACCCATCTTACAACCCACCACTGTCATGATTCCCAAGTGTCAGCTACAAGTGGGCTCTTTTCCCACTCATTCACCTATAGTATTTTATCTGTGTCACTCTTATGAATCTTATGACATTTGTTCCTGAGTTAGAGTCATTTATCTGACTGTTTTCCCAACTAGACACGTCCAGCAGAGGGAGGCCCCAACTGATTTACTTCTTCATTTCCTGCAGTGCCTCATGCCACAGTGCCATGTCCATTCACCAAATGAATGGCCACAGAGATACCCAGACACTCATCTTTCACTCAGAACTGTACTAGGGGCGATGAGAAATGGGCAAGAAGACAACCCCTTGGTTTCTGCTCTCCAGGAGCTTCCAGCTCAGCTGTGGAGAACAGGCTAACAGACACTAAATAATAAAAAGTAACAGAAGGTACTGTATCAATGCTAAGGGGCAACAACAGCAAGCTACAGGGGGTATGGGATTTTCCCTTTTGAAGTGATGTATGTGTTCTAGAAATGATGAAAATGAGAGCCACTGAATATACACTTTGGATGGAATGTACAAATCATGGGAGTGTACAACACAGTGAACCAAGTGGTATGTGGTGGACTGTGGTTAACAGCACAGATATGAGAAGTTCTCTCATGAACTACAACAGGTGTGCAATACTAACACATGGTGTTAGTAATAGGGTGGTTAATGGAAAAAATACACCAAATGTAAGCTATAAATTATAGGTAGAAGTAATATTTTGATGATGTTCTTTCATTATTTGTAACAAATGTGCCACAGCAATGCCAGGTGCTGGTGGTGGGGATGTAGGGGAGTCCTGCGCGGTATGCATGATTGATTTGTAAGCTCACAACTTTTCTAATTAAATAATAACAAAAACATTATGTTAAATAATAGAAACTAGACACAAGTACTACATATTATATGATTCCATTTTAATAAAATGTAAATATAAATACATCTACAGAGACAGAAATAGATGAGTGGTTATGTAGGACTGAGGACGGATAGAGAGATTGAGAGGTGACTGCTGAAGGGCAGGTTTTTCTTTTTGGAGTAATGAAAATGTTCTAAAATTGAGTGTGGTGATGAATGCACTGCTCTGTGATTATACCAAAAGCCACTGATTGTACACTTTGGATGGACTGTATGGTAAACAAACAAATGAACAAACAGTAACAGAAGACAGAGAACATGATTATGGAGCACACACACTGCACACAGTCTAAGCGGTCAGAGAAGTTCCATTTTTCGGGAGCTAAATGGGCTCTTTCTGGATAGGTAAGGAGGGTGGGGGAGTAAGAGGATTAGAGGATCGAGGGCAGCGGGAAGGGGCTGGCTCGCAGGACAGTGCATTAACCTGCTGTGACTAGAGCATGGAAAGGCAGGGGAGCAGGTGGGATGTAACCTCCCCACATCCCTGCTGACGCCGGTGCCTCACAGGCATCCTTCACTCAATGCCGCCAGGCTACGTTGGGGCGGCCGCTGCCAGTGCTGTAAGCACCAAGGCTGAGGCTCAGAGATGCCTGCCCACGGTTCCCAGGACTCCGGGCAGAGCTGGGACTGGAGCCAGTCTGCCTCCATTGCACCGTGCTGCCGCTCCAGGGCAGGATGTATAACACGACCAGCATTTTCTCTGGAAGGGGATGCACTGTATTTATGAATAATTCAATGTGGAGAGCAAAAGCACGGGGCCCAGCCCAGGCAGACGCTCAGCACGTCAGCTGGCCCTGAACGTGGATCTGTCCATCCTGGAGGGAGAAGCGAAGGCTGGTCAGCCAGGAAAGTGCTTGGGGAAGACAGAAGACGGACAGCCCAGGACTGCGCAGTACTCCCAGACAAGAGGAGACTCGGAGGGGAGCTTGCCAAAGAGGTCACATGAGCACCTCCGACTCCAGTCCATGTCAGCTACGGAAGAAGATAAACAAATCCACCTAGACGCAGCTTTGCTACGACTGGACACACACCCTCAGAGCTGACGGGTAAGCAGAAAACGACGGGAGGAAACATACTTGGTCTCGTTGGCACACCGGATGCTGCAGCCTTCCTTGGGAATCACCAAGCCCAGGTGCATCCGGAGCCTGCAGTTGGTGGGCCCCGTGTGCGGCCACACGTGAGTTCCTGGGAGCATGACGGAATATTTGATCTGTGCAGAAAACACAACGTTCCATTCAGCCATTACCATGGAGGGGAGAAATTTCTAAATTAAAGTGACAGCACCAGGGAAGCAGATGTGGCTCGAGCAATTGAGCTCCCGCCTACCACATGGGAGGTCCTGGGTTTGGTTTCTGGTGCCTACTAAAGAAGATGAGCAAGACAGCAAGTTGACATGACAGGCTGATGCAATGAGTTGACACAAGAGACACAAGGAGGAAAACATAATGAGAGACACAACAAAGCAGGGAGCAGAGGTGGCTTAAGTGATTAGGTGCCTCCCACCCACATGGGAGGCCCAGGGTTTGGTTCCCAGTGCCTCCTGAAAGGAAGACAAACAGCAAGCACAAACAATGAGGGGGTGGGGAGAAATAAATATATCTTTATGTACATTAAAAAAGTGACAGTACCAAATAATTGTCGGTTTGGATCTGAAAGTCTTGTAAGACTCAGAACATGTATTCTCCTCCCCTTATTTCTTTGGGAAAGAACTAAAAATAAGCACTCTTAACATTTTTCATGAAGTGAGAAACACCAAGTGTTTTCCACCTTCAAATCAGATGTCAACCATAAGAAAGTGCATCATTAAAAAGTGGAAAAAAAACAAGAGGCATTCACTGGGCCAATGGAAATAATCATTTCTTCATAAAGGTCAGGATTTGCCCATTTATAATAGCTCATTGTGCTATTCTCAGTACTGAAAATACGGTAGGTACCTGTCCTCTTCTGCATCCTGTCGTCTCTGGGAATTTTTCTAGTAAAGCACAGGTTTTAGGAGCTCCTTTACAGGCATTTTCATTTCTCCTTCCTAGAACAATAAATGACAAAGCTATCGTTAGAAACAAACCAGAGCAATGCTTTCACTCACCCAGGCTTGACTGTATGCCATCAGTGCTGTCATCCTCACTTTAGGAATGAGAAGGTGAATAAACTCGAGAAGGCAGTGTCTTCGCAGACAGTGGTTGGCAGAGTGTAAGCCAGAATTCCCCACTCAGTGATGGATTAGTTATGACCATGGTAGTCTACTATGCAGAGCACTGCGGGATACTTTCTCCTCTACCCTGTGGTAGGCAGAATAACTGTCTCCTAAAGATGTCCACATCTTAATCCCCAGAACCTGTAAATATGTTTTGTTGCATGGAGAGAGAGACATAAGGGCTGCAGATGCAATGAAGGTTGCTAATCAGCTAACCATAAAATAAGGAGACTATTCTGGATAGAAGAGAAGAAGAGAATTAAATGGAAGAGTCAGTGTCAGAACGATGCAGTGGGAGAAAGACTCAACCAGCCATCGCTGGCTTTGCAGATGGAAGGAGTCGTGAGCCAAGGAAGGCAGGCAGCTTGTGGAAACCGGAAACGGCAAGAGAACCAATTCTCCTTACAGCCAGAAGGAATGTGGCCCTGCCGACACCTCCACTTAGTGCCAGGAGACCCATTTTGGATTTCTGACCTTCAGAACTGTAAGATAATAAATTTGTGCTGTTTTAGGCCACTAAGTTTTGATAATTTGTTCTGGCAGCTAGAGGAAGCTCATATTCCTGCTAAGGAAGGAAAACAGCCTAGATCATATTTCTAATCTAAAAACGTTTTTCTAGGACTATATAAAAGAGTTGCCTGCACACCATATTTTAAAACTGGAAGTGGATGTTTTTTTCAATGTACAGAGCATCCTTCCTATGTCAATAAAGAATAGGAAAAGCGAAGGTGAGGGAGAAGCCTTTGAGAGATGGAGAACGATCCCTGTTGTCATGGTTCCAAATACCCAGTCAAGGTACCGAAAGTGAGTACATCAGCCAACCACATGCTCCTCCATCCTGAAGGGCAGGGCCTTCTCACGCCCAGCTCATCCTGTACCGCCACCACTCGGCCATGCTGACTGAAGCCAGATTCTTAGCAATCAGACTCTGTACCTCAGGCCTATTTTCTATGAGGAACTGTGTCAGTAATACAGATTCTGAGACAGGACCTTAAGCACCCCTGGGCTATACGAATTTCATCACCATCTGCAAGAGATGTGCTTGGAAATACACAGCCTCATTTGCTCTTATGGGGAGTCAAACAATGGATTTTTAAATATATATATAAACTATGCAAGTTTCCTACAGGGGAATGCTGCATCCAAAGTTGAGTTTAATTTTATTTAAAATAATTAGTGCTAGCTGTGTTCTGTACAAAGATAATGATGAACTGGGAATAAAATGAGAGCTAAAGGAAATGCAAATGGATCTTAATCCTTTGGAAAACAACTAATCTATATTAGATTACTTTTTTTTTAAGATTTTAAAAAAATTTATCCTCCCCCTCCTTGCTGCTTGTTTGCTGTCTGCTCTCTGTGTCCACTTGCTGTGCGCATCTGTGTCTGCTTACTTGCCTTTGTTGCATCATCTTGCTGCACTAACTCTCCGCTGGGCACGGGCCATCACCTCTCTGCACGTGTGGGCCAGCTTGCCTTCACAAGGAGGGCAAAGGACATGAACCCAGGGCCTCCCATATGGTGGTAGATGGGAGCCCAATCGATGGAGCCACATCTGCTACCCTGTATTACTTTTTTAAAAAAGATTTTTAAAAATTTATCTCTCCCCTCCCCCCGCTGCCAGTTGTCTGCTCTCTGTGTCCATTCGCTATATGTTCTTCTGTGATTGCTTCCACTTCTATCCTTATTAGTGGCACCAGGAGTCTGTGTTTCTTTTTGTTGTGACATCTTGTTGTGTCAGCTCTCCGTGTATGTGGCGCCATTCCTGGGCAGGCTGCATTTTCTTTTGCGCTGGGTGGCTCTCCTTACAGGGCGCACTCCCTGCACGTGGGGCTCCCCTATGCGGGGCACCCCTGCCCTGCGTGGCAGGGCACTCCTTGTGAGCATCAGCACTGTGCATTGGCCAGCCCCATACAGGTCAAGGAGGCCCGGGGTTTGAACCGTGGACCTCCCATGTGGTAGATAGACGCCCTAATCACTGGGCCAAGTCTGCTTCCCTAGATTACTTTTTTATACGTAATCTTTTTGCCTCTTGACTGAGTAAAAGATTAGATACTACCTTTTAGTTATTAATGGATTGCCCCAAAGGAGTTAAGTGATGTCATCTGAAACCAACATATTCCTGCACAAGCCAGCATAAAGGGTTTTCGAGCCCTAGACTTCCATACCTTCCCGTTTGCAGGCTCTGGGGATGGCGCGGTAGGAGAGCCCACTTCTGGGTTCTTGTCATGTCTGGGCAGTGGTTATGTGAAGCTTGGCAGCCCGAGGAGGAGCCAGAGGGGGCTGCGCTTCCCACAGGTATGGCGGCGAGGGCTGAGCATGTGCCACTTGAGAACAGGCGTGTCTCACCTATGGCACCTCTAGGGACTCACTATTTAGACCCACATCGCTTTTCTACTCTGTAGAGAGGAGATTTTCTTTAGGGGAAGAAAGCTGTGTAGCAGCCTGTTGGCATTCATGGGTGGCCAGTACTAATTCTAAGTGTTCACCTATGATCCTGAGGGTGCGGGAATGCAACGCCAGCTCCTTGGCGCCCACCACGGGCAGGAACCGGTCAGCACGCTTTATTTGCACAGAAACACTGATCTGAGGCCCACGGCCCACGGGGAGGGAGACACTACCAGTGCTGCATTTAACAGAAGAGAAACGAGACACAGAGGGCTCACTCAGCCAGCAGGCGGCAGAGCTGGGATTCGATTCCACCAGGCTGGACCCAGAGTCTGTGCTCTTACCCATGACCGTGAACTGCCTCTCCAGTACCGTTACTACTACACACTGTACGATTACTGTGCATTATAAATATAATAGCATTTATCATTTATTAGGTAACCGTGTGTGAAACTCTTTGCAAAGTGCTCACCGATTCTAGTAGCAACCCCATACATACTAGAGGCACTGTTTTCACTGGCATTTTTCCAGATGAAGAATCCGAGGTCAGATAGCTTCAGGAATGTGCTCTCACCATACAGGTAACAAGCAATGCAGCCAGGACTCCAGCCCGGGGAGGCTCGTTTCCAAAGCCCATGCTTTAGAACGAAACTTACTATTTTGCCGCAGCTGTGCAGGAGCTAATCACTGTACCATGCAAAGAGCATTGTCAGCAATTCACTTCAGTGTGGCTTTAGAGGCTTGGGTTTTTTGTTTGTTTTTAAATTTCTCATCAGGTTTAAAGTAACTCTTAAGAAGTGATGAACTTCGTTTTTTTGGGAAAAGGGACCAGAAAAGAAATGTAATTGCTAATGCCGATCTGAAAGACTCACTTGAACACTTCATTTATACTTGAATAAACTTTATAAGGGATAGTCATGGAATTGGGAATTGAGTTTTAAAGGCCTTGGGTTGTATTCTTAAAGTTCAAGGCTCTGTTGCTAGGATAACAATAGACTCTATTACATAATGACTCTCATTAATTGATAAAGGCTGCCGAGAACAGTGTGTTGAGAAGGATACAGAGGTTCAGTCTGAGTTTATCCAGAAAGGCTACTGGGCTCAGTTAGCACTATTTCCTATGGAGTCTGGGAGAATGACTGCACCTGTGTGGTTTATGGCATATTTTGATGTTCTCTTTTGGTGACATTATTAATATGTGAGAAAATTACATGATCCTTAACATCACGTGGCAATTTAAAAGCATATTTGCAGAGAAAAAAATTATTTAGATTCTCTGATTCTTTTTTCAAAAACTCTAATAAGCTGATCATTTCTTAAAGGAACATAGTTCAGTACTGATTAAGCTACTGAGAGATCTACCGTGATTTCCACTTCTCATATGGAGAGAAACAAGGCTTCCTTCCAAGAACAGTTTCAAGGCCTTCAACTACCTACCAGCACCCTATCCTACGGAGAAGGCCTCTAAGTCTCCAACATTCATTGGCCTCTTCATCCTCTTTCCTTCCCTTCCCCACTGCCCCCTGTGCTCGCTCTCCTCTGCCTCCAAGCTCTGCCTCAGGGAGGCCATCTGCCTTCCAGAATACCACCTCGTCCAATGCAAGTTATGCTACTACTTGCTTTCATAACTATTCTCAAAATTATTAATTGGTATCTGGAAAATAGTTATAGGATCCTTCCCAGAAGCCCGGACCTACAAATCGAAGGCCACAATAAAACTTCCCCAAATAGAAATGTGAGCTATATTCTCTTGTAATAATAATAAAATGCAACTATATACACTGTGGATAGATTGTATGGTATGTGAATATATCTCAATGAAACTGCTTAATAAATAAATAAATAAATAATGTGCAAGAATAGCCAGAAATAGCAGCTATGCACAGCAAGGGAAACATAGAAAGATTTAGAGATGAAGAATTTTCTTGTTTGTCTGTTATTATTATTATTGAAATAATGAAAATGCTCTAATAATGATTGAAGTGATGAATGTACAACTACGATAATAACAAATACCATTGACTGTACACTTTGGATGAATTGGATGCTTTATTAATATCTATCAATAAAATTGATTTGTTTAAAAAAACACCTCAATTTCAACATAAAAAAAAATACAACTAGACATTTGATTTTTTGTTTATTTGCTTGTGAGGTACTGGGCTGGGGATTGAACCCAGGACCTTGTATGTGGGAAGTCAGCACTCAATCACTGAGCCCTATCAGCTGCCTTGAGTAGAAATTAACTTTTAAAGTCCAAGTAACTGGGAAATGCTCATGAGAGACAGACAGATAGACACATACATACACACACACATACCTAAATTACTTTGAGACAAAATGTAAATCAAGATACAAATGCAGTTTTTTGGGGGGTGCAATTACACAAGTAAAAATACCATACATTACAGCTTATGAAATAAGTCCAAAGCTATATCCAGAGGTCAGTACATAGCCTTTAATACTTTTATTAATGAAGAATGAAAATAAATTAAGGTATTCCAATTGAAAGGTTTAAAAGGATAATAAAGTAAACAAAAATAATACAAGTTAAATATAAAAAGCAAGAATTAGAAGACAATCATAATATAATGAGAAGTAAATTTATGCATTTTTAACATGATAGAAATCTATCAAACTTAATAAAGGAGAATAAAAAGAACATGCAAGTTCCATTCATTAGGAAGAAGGATTTTAACAGATACCAAGAAAAATAGAAAAAAAACCCAACAATTCTAAGAGATAATTCTAGATAATTCATGGACTCGAAATATATTAAAACTTAAAAGTCAAAATGTTTCCTCCAATTAAATAATTTTACTCTATTATGCATGTTTTCCTCCCCCCCTTTTCCCATTTATTTATTTATCTTTAAAGATACTTAGATTATACAAATGTCACATAAAAAATATAGGGTATTCCTATATGCCCCACTCCCCACTCTTTTCCTTCTTAATATGTTTAGATGCCTTGTAATACTCTGTACAATTCAACTTCATCAAAGCACTTCTTTTTTTTCTGTTTTTATTTGAAGCAGAGACTACAGTGTCTGGAAATTACTGCCAGAATGCTACTATTCTGAAGCATTCCTTTAGGCAACCCAATGGCTGCCACCAAGCATAAAGATACTAATGCAACTGAGGTACGAGATGTATTGGTGAACTCTGAAGAGTCACCAGAATGGACTCAGCTTAGTGAGATGCCAACAGATAAATTAGCATGTTGCTCACAAACTGACCTCACAGCCACATTAAAATATCCTGTTGGCACTTGAAATCACAAATTTGATCTCTTTTCCGGTGGATGAATCCTTGCAAATATTACTAATAGAGCTCTTCTTTCTTTTATGTGTAAACCATTCTGAAAGCATCACTGAGAATAACCACCGTCCTTATTTTCCTTTACTGCAAACTGACTGCTCACATCCCCTCAATTTATTTGGTGGAGCTGAAGATGTGCAACTTGAGCTGGTTTGTCTTCAAAATGGATTTACTTCTATACAGCTATTGTCAACCCTGGGTTAACTTGATTTTTCAAGAAGAGAGATGGAAATAACCTTTCAGAAAAATTCAATGCCCCTCATTTATAATACAGATCTATATATTAATCCATTGAACATACACATATGGGAGCCCTTTCCTTGTGCCTGGGCAACAGAGTTGCATAGGAACCACTCCCTATTGCTGAAGAGCTCAGACACTAGTTAGTATATCATTGTATATCCTAGTTAGTATATCATTTTAACCACTCTAACTCTTGGCAATTTCAGTGCAGCATGTAACACCATGAACACTTTATGGGAGGAAATGAAGCTCAGGGGAGCTCCTTTTAAAGCACTGGTAAGGAAAGGGTGGGATCCTCACCTGTTTTGGAGTAAATCATGCTCCCCCAAAAGATCCTTATAATTCCTAACTCCATGTCCTGTAGCTGTGAACTCATTTGTGAAGACATCTTTGAAGATGTTATTAGTTAAGGTGAGAACAAACTGAATTAGGATGGGCTTTAATCTGTTATGGCTAGAGTTCTTATAAGGGGAGGAAATTTGGACACAGTAGAAGACAAATAGGGAGATAGATGACCATGTGATGGAGGCAAAGATGGATTGCTGGTGACCCATCACCAGAATGCTACAGACTTTGGAAGAAGCATGATCCTGCCAGCACTTGATTTTGGACTTCTAGTCTCAAATTGTGAGATAAAAAATTCCTGCTGTTTATACCAACTAGTCGGTGGTACTTTGTAACAGCAAATCTGGCAAACTTAGATACCACCAGTACCTATCGTTAACCATGAAAGTCTAGAAAAAAAAATCCTATTTATAATGTTTATTCAAACATATATGTGCATATGCAGACACATACACACACACACATATATTAACAAGTACTCCTAAACAGTTGTTTAAAAACCACCAGTGAATTTTTGTAATCTAGGTATTCTGGGCTGTTTCCTCTAAGTCTGGGAATGCTGATGCCCGCCTGTTATCTGGTTCCTGGCTGCAGAGAACAACCTAGAAGTCAGGAGCTCACCTTGCTGCCACAGTGTGAACTGGCTCCAGTCACCCTTCTCCCTCAGGTTTTCATCTTCGGGGAGGAAGAGGCCTTTGGCTTGATCCATCACAGCAAGCCCTTCATCGCGGATGAGCTTCCAGTTTCTTTCTAAGGACTAGAGGGAACACTCTAGTTTTATCAGACTGAAAATATGCCTGGCAGATAATGATGCTTAAGTTTTTGTTGTCCAATAAAGAAACTAATATTTTCCCTTATTATTATTTCAATTTACTCTGGAACCTCTTTTCAAGGGTATTAAAAAAAACCAAAACATTGTTTTTCAGAACCAAATTCATTTGCATTATAAAAACAAAAATAATTCCTGGAAACCTTAGAGAATAGTCCTCTCCACAATTTGTTTTTAAATTTGCCTTTTTTTTTCAGTTACAACCTAATAAGAGTAGTGATCTTGATCTCATTATACCAGTACCCTACAATAAACTGCACGTGACAACTGCAGCATCCAAACTGGAATACAAACGGCTGACAATTTCACATTTCAGAAGCATTCTTCGTAAAGATGCCACAGAGCATAGCAAACGTTAAACTCTGAAAGACATTGGAAATTTGTCTGTTGGAACATTTGATGGATTAGAACACTGAAAGCAAAACAAAACAAATCAATGTCCTCGTGTTGAGAATTCAACCAAACAAAAATATTTCCTCAATTTCTCATCGATGTGTGTGCTTCGACCCCTGTCAGAAAGCAGCTCGTGACCAGCACTGCCTAAGAGGGGCTGGGCAAGTGCTGGCGTATCAGGGGGAAGAACAAGTGTGCCAGGGCTCTCTCCTTGGGGGAATTCTGACTAGCACACTGAGCTGTAGGTTAGGGTGGGTCCTATTCCAATATGACCAGTATCCTTATAGATAGACTCAGGAGGAGAATGCCAAACGAGAAGAGGCGTGGAAGAGATTCTTCCCTATGGGCTTTGAAGGAAGAGTGGATCTGCCAAAACCTGGATTTGGACTCCTGGTCTCTAGAACTGCATAACAATAAATTTAGGTGTGTGCGTGTGTGTGTGTGTTTTTAAGAGCTACTTTCCTACTATATGAGACTAAATTGTACAGATAAACCAGGATTTTGAAATGTTAATAATTTCAAATGTTACTATGTTAAAATGAGAAGTGAACATGGGTAGGTGGGGAGGGAGATCTACAACAGGTTATTTCAGCAAGAAGTAGGGGTTAGATATACTCAAAGAGGCTCAAGAGGATGGACCTAGAACTAACAATATTTTGACTTAAAAATGAAAACAGCAACCGAAGCTCTCTGAAAATGCATGGAGTTGATAACTATGGTTCTCTCTCATTTGAATTAGTCAGGCCAAAGCTGATGACCAGTTATTGGATCGAGCAGATCACAAGATGATGTGGAAGGTGTTTTTACCCACCCATGCCTCATGAATTCATGATTCCAGGCAGGAGAACCAGTAAGGGGTCAGGATGATGGCACAGCTGGATATTCTCAGAGATTTGGGAGGAAACATGGTGCCAACCTCAGCCAAATGTAGGGAAAATGTTTTATATAGTGTGAAAACATTAGGTTTACTAAAATATTCTAGGGTGAGGGATGGACTTTATGATTATTGATTTTATAAGTTCCCTGCCTCTAAAATCCATCATTAATTTGTGTCACCCTCTGTATCTGCTTCTATCACCCCCCTGCTATTGATGGTGGTGTCCATTTGTTCAGTGGTTGGTCCACCAACTTGTTTCATCATCATTCATCCCAAGTAGATAGTCGAAGACTGTTTTCCAATAAAGAAAGAGAAACTCAAACACCCCCATTTTGGCAGGTCCCCAGAGTGAGAGAATACCATGGCTTTGTCAAGAATCCCTAGATTATGGAAAGGAGAAAAATGCACCTCTAGGATTTTCAGTATGTTCATGTCTTTCAAATACACACAAATTGTCAATACTCACTATGGTTATTGTAAGTTGTTCAAGTTGCTAGATAAATACATTAGAGTCTGGTTAAACTTTCACATAGACAAGAGGAAATTACCTCTCTGGCACATGAAATTACTTTTCAAATGAGACTACTGGCGCCTTATACAGGCAGGCTCTTCCTCTATTAATAGAAGTTTCTTTTCTTACTTCCCCCTCCTCTTCCCTTCCCTTCTTTTTTTGTTTTTGGAGAGAATCAAGGTTTTATTCAGTGACTTATCTACATTCAGATTTTAGAGAAATGTTCATGAATTTTATAACAAGGGGATACTAAGGTGCTCAGCAGAGACTGGAAAATCAGAATTAGGAGTTTCTATTATGCACTGTATACTTAGTGCATTTTTTTTTTTTACTTTTTATTTAGAAATAATGTCAAACTTATAGGACAGATGCAAAAATAATACAAAACCTGAATAGAGAACTCCAACTTACCCCTCCCCATCCTGATACACTGATTCACTGACTTTGAACATTTCCACATTTGTTGTATCATCCTATTCATCTACTTATCAATCCATTAATCCACCTACCTACCTTTTTATTTTCTAAACACTGGCAAGTAGGGTGTATACATCATGCTCCTTAAATACTTACTACTTCCATGTACCTTTCCTAAGAACGAGAATACTCCCTTACGTGAACAGCTTACATGCAGTTATCAAAGCCAGGAAATTA
This sequence comes from Dasypus novemcinctus, assembly GCF_030445035.2. NCBI lineage: Eukaryota > Metazoa > Chordata > Mammalia > Cingulata > Dasypodidae > Dasypus > Dasypus novemcinctus. The sequence continues at coordinate 24,109,271 of NC_080686.1, forward strand.
ACACCGATATAAAACTTACAGTCCATATTCCAACTTTTTTTCATCTGTTCCAATTCTTTCATTCTTTCGTTTACATCCAAAATATTTATTTATTTTTTTTAAACTTTCATTTCTTTTGATAGTTGATTTTAGGTGCATCACTTGAAACAGCTGATCTTTTGTTACTGCACTAGGGCACAAAGTCCCAGGGAAAGAACGTGAAAATGACTGCATCTCTAAATAAGAAAAGGATTAATCTGACTTAATAACAAGCTGTCTTGTGTATGTGAGATGCTGTCATTCCTGGCCTCCTCCCTGCTCTCTTCACCCCTCCCCCCTGCCTTCCCCCAGGAAGTGTTGCCAAGATACTTTTCCAAGAGTAATAATTATTTTTAAAAACTCTTTTTGTGTTCCCTTGTTCTGCATGGCATGCATGTGTTGAGTGACAGAATGACACTCAAAAGGTGCAAACTGGTGCTGGATGCATCTCTGCGGACCCAAATGCTGAACACATGTGCTGATGCCAACCGACAAATGCCCAGGACTGACCAAGCTCTGCGCAGATCTCCAATTTGTTTTCCTTGTGAAATAGTCACTCATCCTTTTCTCTTTGGGGCTCAATACTTTCTCCTAGAACTGTAGAGCCAGAAGGATTTGCCGTGTTAATCTAGTGGGAAGGTTTTCACTGCAGGGATGACCAAGTGACTCCCGGAGAAGTTAAATGTCTGAACATCTCCTAGGCTAGTGACCAGCAGCGCCAGGGCTAGAAACCAGCTCTGCCATCCACCCCTGGATTACCTATAAGGTCCCTGTGGGAGGAGACAGGGTCCCTGTGGCCGCTGCACTGTCAAGCTGCTTTGGCTGCATGCTGAGCTCCCTGCAGTGGGCTCTGGGGGTCCTACTCCCCTTGGGAGCCTGCCCTACACCTCGGAGGAGCATGAGAGCATCGTGGGGTCTCACAGTCCCTAGGCACTGTCTTTCCTGGGCACCTGTTAGGAGCAGACCCCTGTGACACAATGGAGAAAAATGTGTTCTCCAGGTGCAACGTGCAGATGGCACATCTTAAAGAGAGTTCGCATCCTGGACAATTGGGGAAATGGGGTGACCTAAAAGATCACCCCAGTTCAACCTGGAGACATATAGAAAAAGACAAAGATAACGGCAGTCAGGATCTCCTGCAGGTTTAACTTAAATATTTTCTGACCAAAGCAATGACTGCCCTTGGGGATGGTTTTCTACGTTTGGAAAAAATATCAGAATCATTTTTATGGATATTAAGGAGAAATCTAGGGGTGGGACCTTATGAATGTTCTATTTAAGCACACACAAAGAAACCACATCACGTAACATCCACTTGGTTACAGGACATAAAAACCAAGTATTGACAAAGGACATGTATGTGGGGTGGGTGGGTGTGGGTGTGGGTGAGACAGAGAGAGAAGGAGGGTAGGAACAGAGGAATATCATTCAGTTGTTAGAGCTGGCCAAGAAATTCCAACAGGAACTCAAAGGCGTGTACACAGCAGGCAATGCCTACATTTTTAAGAGTCTCATTTGAAATATCTTTTCCTTGACCCTAAACTCATGCATGTCATAAAATTGAATGGAGAAACTAATAGGAATAGTATTTGAATTGGTGACCTAGAACACAACAGCTTCTAATTCACATATTTTCTTGTGGCTATACTGAGTTTAAGAAAGAAGGGACTTAACTGGTTTTTTTTACATTGCCACATGGCTCCATGAACCCATCAGTAGTATATGCCTTTGTGTTAATGCTCAGCTATATTTGGCACTCTAGTCATCTATAAATGGACTTCCCAGTTTCAAGTCTCATTAATTCCATACTACTCCCCAGTTACCCTTACTCCAAACCCTCTGCTGAGTTAAGGACAATTTTCTCACCTTCACAGACATCTTACTCATCCTATTTGCATGGCACTCTTTTCAACAGCAAATTAGGTGAAGCCCTATGTAGCAGTTTGATATGGTTATGAATTCTAAAAATAGATACTGGATTATGTTTGTAATCTGATCTGTACCTGGGCATGATTGAGTTATGATTAGGGCTTTGAGTCCCCACCCCTTGGTGAGTGGGGACTCACAGATAAAAGGCATGGCAAAGGACAGAGTTGAGGGTTTCTGATATTGGAGTTTTGATGTTGGAGTTTGATGCTGAAGACTTAAGCTGGAGCCCCAGAAAGTGAGCTCACAGAGGAAAGAGAAGCCAGCCCCAGGAAGAAAGAAACCTTGAACCCAGAGAAAAGCAAGCCCTAGGAACACAGGAACCCAGGAAGCCTGAACTCTCTCAGACGTTGGCAGCCATCTTGATCCAAACAGACTTTGGTGAGGAAAGTAACTTATGCTTTATGGCCTGGTAACTGTAAGCTCCTACCCCAAATAAATATCCTTTATAAAAACCAACCAATTTCTGGTATTTTGCATCAGCACCCCTTCAGCTGACTAATACACCCTATTTTAAAAGTCTGGTCCTAAATTGGACCTCTCTCAGAAAGTTTTTCTTTAGAGAAGCAACCAATAGTCAAATTCTTCTCTGTTAAAGTATTTCCCTTACTAAGATTTTTCATTCAATTAATATATCTTCTGGTATTTATCTCCTTAAATCTAAATAATATACTCATAGTGTTGTTTCTTGATGTATCAAATTTAGAACTTGTCAGTTGCCTTTCTATTAAGGAAGAGTAAGATTTAATAATTTGTTGCCCCCTTCCCTACTGTAGCCTCTCAATACAGTTAATCTCATAAAACTTCCATTAATCTGGTTAAATCCATATTCAGGTTTTAGAATATTATGACAATGAGGTATCAAACACAGTTGAGTTGCACTGCAAAAATTAAAAATTTCACAGGCAGCATTGCTGTTTATCCTGTACCCTATCCCCCTTTACTCAGCTTAATCTTCTAACGCATCCATCACTGTTTCTTTACTAACTCTGAAATCTCCTGATACTATCCTACCCTTTGCCATACAAATCATACAGTTTCTCTCCCTTTATCCCCCCTCCTCCCCTTTCTCTCTTTTCTGAAGATGACCCTTCAGGAGCCATCTGTCTCGCTCTGATCTGGACAGGCTGCTGTCTAGCCTTACTGGACAACTGTTATCGTGGAAGTTCCACAGGTATTTACCCTAACTGCTCTCACTGTTCTTTAGAAAGGACACACACTGGTAAAACTGAATTTCTGAAAATATTTCAATTTACTGATTGAAGGCTCGGCTATGTGCAGAATTCTATATAGCAAACAACTTTTCTTTAGAATTTTGAAAGCATTGAGCTTTTTTTTCCCCCAAAGCTTTCAGTGTTGCTGTTGAGGAATCTGATCCTTTTGGCTGCCTTTTTTTTTTTTTAAAGATTTATTTATTTATTTATTTCTCTCCCTTCCCCGCCCCCCCACCCCAGTTGTCTGTTCTGTGTCTATTTGCTGCGTCATCTTCTTTGTCTGCTTCTGTTGTTGTCAGTGGCACTGGGAATCTGTGTTTCTTTTTGTTCCGTCATCTCGCTGCGTGAGCTCTCCCATATGTGTGGCGCCATTCCAGGGCAGGCTGCACTTTCTTTCGCGCTGGGTGGCTCTCCTTACGGGGCGCACTCCTTGCGCGTGGGGCTCCCCTATGCGGGGGACACCCCTGCGTGGCAGGGCACTACTTGCGCGCATCAGCACTGTGCACGGGCCAGCTCCACACGGGTCAAGGAGGCCTGGGGTTTGAACCGCGGACCTCCCATGTGGTAGATGGACGCCCTAACCACTGCGCCAAGTCTGCCGCCCTTAGGTGCCTTTTTAATTTAATTTTTTTCCCTCTCTTCTAGAAGCTTTAAGTGAGTCAGCATTGTATAGTGGTTAGAAGTGAAAAATCTGGAGCCAGGTCTCCTGGTTTAAAAATCTGACTCTGATTTTGGGCAAATTACTTAGTCATTCTGTAAATTAGATTCCTCATCTACAAAAAGGGTAAAAATACAACTAGTACTCTCATTGAGTGGCTGAGAATATTAATTGTGTTAAATAATATGTGTCGCATCGTAAGTGCCTTATAGCAGTGCAGCTATGAGTGGGAAGACTGTAAAACCTTCCCTTTCCTTCTGGCCTCCTGACATCCCATGGAAACATGCCTTAGTGTATGTGCTGGACACTCTGGTCTCCTTCAATATGAACACTGGTTTTTCAATTCTAGCCTACATTCTCGCATTATTTATTTATTTATTTTCCTCTATTTCCCTCTCTTCTTCTGGAACCTCTTCTGCTTGAATGTTGGATATGTTAGACTGAGCCTCTAATCTTCCCAGCTTTTCTATTTTTCAATTTTTTTGTCTTTATGCTTTATCGGGTATATATTCTTGACTTAACTTTCAATATAGCCATCAAATTCTTCTTTCTGTGATAATATATTTTTTTTAATTTCCAAGAGAGGTTCCTTAGTCTTTTTTCTTTTTTTGTAGTACCCTATTCTTGCTTCACATGTATGTTATCTTTTCTTATTGCTCTGACTACATTACAGGTATACATGTATTTTAAAGTTTGCTTCTGCTCTTGCATTTCCTGTTTCTCCCGAGCTACAACATCCTTTGGTTTGTTTTGCTGTTTAATATTTCATGTTGAAGGGTTTCCTCAATGTTCGGTGATCCTTGGCTGTTACTCCTATAAACTGACATACACAGTGGCAGCTCTGTAGGAAAGGGTGTAGCCTATGACTGATTTCCAGGCATATTATCAAGCCTGCTTTTTCATCAGGGATCCTGACATGTCAGCATAATTAAGCCTATTCTTGAGCCCACTGAGTCTCTTCAGTTTCTGTTGTACCTAGTACCTTAAATGCCTTCTTCAGAAGGCCCTTCTGCAATCTGTTAGGTTTTAGCTTTCTCGGATCTTCCAAGTCACTTTTCCTGTTTTCCATTTTCAGAAAACCCTGATGATATCCTTCATCTGCTGTTGTTTCCCCTCCTGTCTTTTGTTTGTTTGTTGTAGGTTTATATCATTTTTATTTTTTTTTAGATATATTTTATTTACTTCTCTCCCCTTTCCCCCACTGTCTTGCTCTCTGTGCTCATTCACTGTGTGTTCTTCTGTATCCACTTGCATTCTTGTCATGCGGCACCAGGAAACTGTGTTGCTTTTTTTTGTTCCATCACCTTGCTGCATCAGCTTTTCATGTGTGTCGTGCCATTCCTGCACAGGCTGCACTTTTTTCACATGGGGTGGCTCTCCTTGCCGGGCACACTCTTTGCGCGTGGGGCACCCCTATGCAGGGGACACCCCTGTATGGCATGGCACTCCTTCAGCACATCAGCACTGCGCATGGGCTAGCGTACCACACAGGTCAGGAGGCCTTGGGTATTGAACCCTGGACCCTCCATATGGTAGGCAGACACTTTATCAGTTGAGCCACAACCGCTTCCCTCATTTGTATTTTTTCATTATCATTTAAGTACATTTTCAAGGGTGGGTGTGGGGTAGACAGAGGGGGGTTAAATGCATGTGTGCAATCTCCTTTTGCGAATTCTTCTTCATTCCCATTTTCTATATTGAGCTAACAACTGATTGTGTTGACTGCTTAAGTTCTTTTCTCTGAGACTAGAAGGACCTTATAAGATGTAATTTGAACTTCTAGTGGAGTTCAGGGGAAAAAAGTTCTATTAACCCTTAAAACTCTCTACCAGTCCCTCAAACATTTCTTCTTTTTTTTTCCCCATCCCCAACTGCCCTGCTGTTTTTTGCTGTCTAGGTCCATTTCCTGTGTGACTTTCTGTGTTTACTTCTCTTTTAGTCTATTCTTCTCATTTTTCTCCTCTAGGATTCACCGGGATTCAATCCTGGGGATCTCTGACGTGGAGAGAGGTTCCTGGTTTCTGTTGTGCCTAGCCTTGACTCTCCCCTTCATCTCTCTGTCATTGTGTCATCACCTTGCTGCGTGACTCACCTGCATGGGCACTGGCTCGCCGCGCAGGCATTGGCACCACATAGGCAATCGGCTTGCCGTGCAGGCACACTTTTTTTTTTTTTTTTTTTTACTATGAGGCCACAGGGATTGAACCCGGGTCCTCCCACGATGGTAGGTGGAAGTCCCAGCACTTGAGCTACATCTGCTCCCCTCTTTCTTCAAAAGATCATCAACCTCAAAGTAAAATGGGCTGTAGGATAGGGACATGTGATAGAGAGGGCAAAGTAAGGAAAAGCTGTCATATCATATTTACCATTTTAAATCAAACTCTGCTAAACCATATAGTGGTTTCTTTCTTTTGGCCTCTTGGTTGGCCTATACACTTTTCTTGCATTACTTGATTGGTATACACCCAAATCCATGAGGTACTCAGATGAAACATGAGGCTAGGCTTGACATGAAGTCACTTTAACTTTATCTTAATCAAGCAAAATTGGTCTAAGTGAGCTTTAAATATTTTCTTCTGTGTAGAAAAATAAAACCTTTCAGAGAAGCTATTTTTTGCTGAAGCAAGTAGTAAATGTTTCAGATTGCTAAACAAAAGGAGATGCTAAGCAAAATTTGCAGATTCAGATTAGCATTAGCTGCCCCTAAGGAAACAAACAACAGAAAGAAGGGGATTGGGAATAGATTTACATCAAAACGGGGTTAAGTAAATTTATAGGAGCAAAATAAAAACCTAGTCCTGGAGCAGGGAGAGCTGTTTTGTTTTTTTTATCATGTGAACACAAAGTGCTACAGGAACACTTAGGGGGAATAAAAAAGAACTCAAGGCTCCTGAGAGTAACATAAGCAAGGTGGGTAAGTAATGGTATGATTAGGTTTTAAGAAAAAGGGCATTGAGAAAACACAGCCAGTGGCAGTTGAAAAGAGGCCCAGAGATTGGTATGTATCTTGAAAGGTTCCAACTCTAAATTAAAGAGAAGGTATATGGCCAAAGATTATTTTAGGCCAAGTTTATGCATTCAACTGGAGTTAGAGTGAATTGATAACAATAGTGCATTAGCACAATGAATACCAATTTTTATCGAATTGGCTAATCATATGCTTATTATAGTTAATTATTTTAGGATTTATATATCTTACTTTTCAGAGAGAAAAATCATCTCATCTAAATCTTAGCCAAAACACGCTTCTGCTTTATACCGTGCTAATAGATGGACGGGTAGCAGTGTCCGCTGCCTGCACAAGACTACTGTGAGAGGTGGGTGTGTTCCTCCCAGTATGACGTTCTCAGAGGACTGTCTTTGTGATAATTTTAATAAAACCTCTGAGCAAATTAGTAGCACTAAAGGAGCGATCTTCCCCTGGCCCTAATGCATTTTAACCAGACGATCTTGCTTTTCAAGCCTGTATAAAAAGATAAAGGAGAGCATCTGCCATTTCTTTCCCTTGCTGCAGGAAAAGGATAACACACGGTGCTTTGTATTGGTGCAAGGGAAGAGTTTAGGAGAACTGCAGTTTGCTCTTTCTGGACAGTGGAGGAAAAAGGGTTTCTTCCCTGGGAAAAAGGACAAAAGATAGTCTGGGTTGTCGGCCCAGGATCTGCAGCTATGAGCAAGCTTATCTCAAGGGGAGGAGAGTCTGCAGAGGAGATTTTCTGCATATATGTAAAATCAATCACTTGATAAAATGAATAAACAAGTAAATTATATGTGTATATGTATATTTAAGACATCGATCCATGTCTAGGTTTACTTAGACATTAAGTATAAGCTAGAGGGTTATTAATTTTAGAACCCCAAATGGAGTACCACCCTATAGGTACAGTATGCAATTAATCTGAAATATCAGGCACTGTACTGTAAGTCCCCAAAAGGACCATAACTAAAGCCAAATTTTAGATATTTTTTTTTTCTCCTTCACATTGACAAATACTGAGAACTCACTGCTTTTCCTTTGCAAAAGAAAATGGCCTTTTGGCTTGAACTAACTTAGACTATGAAATATTTTATTCTTCTGATACACAGTCATATGTTAGGAAATTACTCGTTTGTTTCTATAACCTTAGCAGAGTGGGCTCTTATTGACGGTTCATGTTTAAACAGCACAGCAGACGTCCATGGATTTTTTATTTTTTTTTAGCCTACAAAAACCTTGTAAGAGGAGAAACTGGGGTAATTATTTTGAATTTAGAGATAAAGAAACTGCAGCTCAGAGAGGTTAAGTGACTTGCCCAAGGAGACAGAGCTGAGGGCAAAACTAATCAGCTTCTAACTGAGGAACTCCTTTTAAAAATTTCACCTTTGACTCCCATAACCAGCAAACTCATGAATTCTCTGGACTCCTGCTGTTTCTGTTGTCATTTTTAGTCAAAGTATTATTAAAGTCAAAAAAGTTTAAAGCTTGATTTAGAAAAATAGGATTAAACTATTATGCTAATCTTAAGGAGTTGCTTTCAGCACTTCTTTATGTTACGATACTTAGTTTTATATTAAATTGCTAATCCTCTTTATTTGCAGCTTAATTCCCCCTGTAAAATCTGACATTTCTTCTTTCTCAATCCATTTAGTTTCAAAAGCAGTTTGGTGAAAACCTCCAAATATTTAATCACACGGAAAGAAATGCTGAACCATTAACATATTACTGTATGAGCCTCACTTCCATCCAGGTGACATTATTCATACATAATGGATTTCTTAATTAATAAAGCCACAGTCCCAGTGAGGATGACGATGAAGTGCCATTCTCACCAATCACTCCTATTCACTAACTATGGTCGCACAGTTGGCAAAGCATTACCAGGCTCCGCTCCAAATGAAATCAAACCACAGTATAAGAAAAGGCAAACTTATCTGTGATGCTGTTATACTTGTTTATATCAGAGCAGAGGCTCTAAAAATCTCAGGAAAAAAAAAAGGATGAAAAGGTTTTCCTTCTTTCCAGTGATCAACGCAAAGAGTTATTAGCAAGGAAAACAAACACACGTGGCTATTTTAAACTATAGTTTCAGTTTGTTGTGGCTCTTGTTGCAATTTCTGCGTTAAAGATTATGGTTTCTATGCATACATGTTTAAGTCTCAATTAGCCATGCAACAGGGTTGATCAAAGAGCTAATCTCAAAAGTGGATGAGCAGGGAAGCGGCTGTGGCTCAATCAGTTGGGCTCCCGTCTACCATATGGGAGGCCCTGGGCTTGAGTCCTGGGGCCTCCTTGTGGAGGCAGGCTCCCTGCAAGTGCTGCGGAGAGCCGCCAGCCCGCAAGCACCGCAGAGAGCGGACTCAGCAAGGTGGTGCAACAAAAAGGGAGACAAGCAAAAATGCAGAAGAATGTGCAGCAAAAGGACACAGAGAGCACACAGCAAGCAAGCTGTGGGGTAGGGAGAATAAATAAATAAAAATAAATACACAGAATGCACAGCGAATGGACATGGAAAGCAGACAGCAAGCAAAAAAAAAAAGCTGGAAGAGGAGGGGGATAAAAAAAAAGGTGGATGAGCAAAACTCTTAAGTTATGGGGGATTTTCCATGGTTAGAAGAGATCTTTTCTATGATAACCTAGCATTTTTGTTTTGATTTCTTGGGACGTTGATATCTGTGGTTTGGGCAGCAACCTATTAATTTTTTTTTCACTTTTTTTATTTTTTAAAAGATACTTCGATTACATAAATGTTACAGAGAATATATAGGGGATTCCCATATGCCTGGCTCCCCACACCTCCCACATTTTCCCACATTAACAACATCTTTCATCAGTGTGGTACATTCACCGCAATTGATGATGAACACATTTGGAGCACTGCCGCTAAGTATGATTTATAGTTTACACTGTAGTTTACACTTTTCCCATTCAACTCTGTAGGTTATGGCTGGATATCTAACAGCTGGTATCTGTTGTTGTAATGTCATTCAAGCTGATTCCCAAGTCCCTGAAGTGCCCCCCTATTACACCTGTTTCTCCCTCTCCCTAACCCCAGAACATCCACGGGTCACTGCCTCCACAACAATGGCATTTCTTCCATTGCTAGAATCACAATAAATCCATAGTAGAATACTAGTAAGTTTATTTTAGTCCATAGTTCAATTCCCAATCCTGAGGACTCTGGGATGGTGATGCCCACTTCACCATTAATTGAGGAGGCCTTCGATCCCATACATCCAATGAATGGAACTCTCTTGCTTTAATGAAAATAATCCCCAAAGAGCAAACTGCCCTGGTTAACACCCCCAGTGCAGAGTTGCCAAATGGCAAAGTACACTATGAGGGGGCTCCATGACAATGCAACATAAGGGAAAAACAGATGATACTTTTTACTGAATCTGTCACGTGCCTTTGAGAAAACTGCACACTCTACATTTCACCAGAACATACAATGAGAATAATTTAAATGAAAATGTAATATCTGTAGTATAGTTAACAGTCACTTAAAGGCTAGAATCTGGATAATTATTCTAAAAGGATTTTGGCCAAACACTGCAGGCAGCTACCAAAGGTAGGAGGATTGGGGAATGTAAAATGGTGAGGCTACTTTAGCAAGAGGAAAGCACAATCCCACAGCACTGTATTTTAAACACAAGGTGTCCTTGCTTTGGGAAGCCTGTGATTACAGCTCGAGGCTGGTTTATCTTCTATCCTACAGCAAAGCTTCAGAGAGGTAGGACTGAAATTCAGGTCTCCAGGGAAATGGAATTTTGAAATAAACACTTGGTTGAGAAGGACAGAAGTTCTAAAAGCAGACATCCCTAACTCTGAGGGCAGTATCGGGTCCTGGCAAGGATGTGGACTTTGAAGACAGGAAACCTCAGTTCAAATCCCAACCCTATCGCTATTATTTATTGGGTGTTGGGCATTCACTTCTTTAATTCTTACTTTACCCCTATGTAAATGGGCACAGTAATATCTATCTTACAGATTTGTAGTAAGCACTAAAAATATAAAAGTTCTCAGCACTTTGATTGTAAATAGGAGGCACTTAACACATGGCACCTGTTATATTTAATAATACATAATATTTCAAAGTTGCCTTTCCACATCATTTTCTTTTCAAGTTTGAAAGTAAGTTCCTAGGAAAACAAGGTAATAAAATTACAAATAATAACAAAAATATTTATCGGGCACTTTCAATTTACTTCTTGATTATCTGAACAAACCATGAACAGCCATGAACAGCCATGAATGGCTATTGCCACAGACATTCTGCAGATAGTGAAACCAAAACAGAAGGTAGTATTACTCAAGGGCTTTCTCAATATCAAAGAGCTAGTAAGGTAAGAATCAAAAATTCTGGAGCCTGTACTCTAAACTGCTTCACCATACTGCTTTACTGAAGATTAAGTTAGGTTTCTTCCCCAACATTCAGAAGCCTGTTCATTTATAATACCCCTGAACTATAATATATTATCATCATTTCTCATTTTAACACTTATTGAGATGAAACTCTCATATCGTAAAATTCACTTAAACTTTGCAGTTCAGTGGTTTTCAGATTATCCAGAGTTGTGCAATCATCATCACAACCCAATTCTAGAATATTTTCATCATCCCAAAGAGTAACCCTTTACTCCCCTCCACCCCCATCCCCCAGTCTCTGGTAACCTCTTAACTACTTCTGGTCTCTATGGATTTGCTTACTCTGGGCATTTCATATAAATGGAATCATACAATAGATGGTCTTTTGGGTCTGGCTTTTTTCACTTAGCAAAATGCTTTCCAGCATTTCAATTATGCTGTAGCATGTATCAATACTTCATTTCTTTTGATTGTCAAATAATATTCCATTGGATAGACCATATTTTGTTTATTCACCAGTTGATGGATATTTTGGTTGCTTCTACTTTTTGGCTCTTAGGAATAAGGCTGCACTAAACATCATGTATGAGGTTCTGTATGGACATGTTTTCATTCTCCTGGATACATACTTAGGAGTAGAATTACTGGGTCATATGGTAACACAATATTTAACATTTTGAGGAACCATCAAACTGTTTTCCAAAGTGGCTTCCTCACTTTACATTATCCCTCCTCTTTATACTAATGAAATTTTTAGACATTATAAGTCTGCCAATAAGTATTTTATAATTATTGTTTTAAGGAGTTGTTTTTAAAATGAGATAAGAGAAGAAAGGAGTAACAAAAATACACGTTCTAGGGAATGGATGTAGCGCAAGGGGTTGAGCTCCTGCCTCACACAGGAGGTCCCAAATTTGGTTCCTGGTAACTCCTGAAAAAGCAAAAACAACAACAATAAGCAAAGCAAACAAAAAACCAACTCAGGAAAGCCTATGTGGCTCAATGGTTAAGTGCTGGCTTCCCACATGCAAGGTCCTGCGTTCAATCCCTGGCTCCCGGTACCTCAAAAAAAAAAACAAAAAAAAAACACCATGCTCTCTCTTTTATATTAATTCATTGAGTTTAATTTCAGTGAGTCTCTATATTTTGTTATGTGGATTTGAGCTACTAGCTAGTGTCTTTTCATTTCAGCCTGAAAGACTGCCTGTAGTATTTATTATAGGGCAGGTCTGCTAGGGACAAATTCTCCCAGTTTTTAATTTTATAGGAATGTCGCAATTTCTCCTCCATTTTTGAAAAAGAGTTTTGACCCGATATAAAATTCCTGGTTGCTAGTCTTTTTCTTTCAGTATTTGAATGTCATCTTACTTTCTTCTGGCTCCCATGGTTCTAATGAGAAGTCAGTTTCCACTCTTAATCAAGATTCCTTTTATATAATGAGCGGTTTTTCTCTTTGTGTTTTCAAGATTCTTGCTTTGTCTTTTGACAGTTTGACTACTGTAGCAGTTTGATATTATTGATGAATTCCAAAAAGAAATATTGGATTATGTTTGTAAACTGATCTTTTCCTATGGGCATATTAGATTATATTGGATTCAGAAGTTTGCTTGATTAAGTAATCATATAAACCTCTTGTGCCAGTAGGGTGCCACAAAAGGGTGGGGAACTCACAGATAAAAGGCATGGCAAAGGACAGAGTTGAGGGCTTTTAATGTTGGAGTTTGATGCTGAGGTCTTAAACTGAAGCCCCAGGGAGAAAGAGACAGAGCCGTTCACCTGAGAGTTTACAGCTGACCTTGTGCAGAGAGGCAAAGCCTAGAGAGCCTCATAGTTTACAGGTGACGTTGTAGAGAAAACAGAGGAGCTGAGCCCAGAGGATCCCGGGAAGCCTGAACCCTCGCAGACTTCGGCAGCCATCTTGCTCCAACATGTGAAAACAAGACTTTGGTGAGGGAAGTAACTTACGCCTTTATGGCCTGGTATCTGTAGGCTTCTACCCCAAATAAATACCCTTTATAAAAGCCAGCCAATTTCTGGTATTTTGCATCAGCACCCCTTTGGCTGACTAATAAAACTACCGTGATGGTTAATTTTATGTGCTTGTAAATGTATACGTTTATTTGGGCTATGGTGCCCGGTCCAATGCTAGTCTAAATGTTGCTGTGATTCTGCAGATGTGGTGAATGTCTACCACCAGCTGACTTTAAGTAAAGGTGGAGACCCTCAAGAATGCAGGTGGGCCTCATCCAATCAGGTGAAGGCATTAATGGCAAAAACCGAGGTTTCCCAAAGAAGAAGAAATTCTGCCTCAAGACCGTAGCATAAAATCTTGTCTGAGTTTCCAGTTTGCTGGCCTACCTATAGGTTTTGGACTTGCCAACCTCCACAATCATGTGAGCAATTCCTTAAAAATAAATCACACACACACGTATCCTATTAGTTCTGTTTCTCTGGACAACTCTGAGTAATATAAGCATGATTTCCTTGCATTTATCCCACTTGAAGATTGTTGAGCTTCTTGGATATGAAGATTAATAGTTACCATCTCATTGGGAAGTTTTTGGTCATTGTTTCTTCAAATAATCTTTCTTCTCCCTTTGCACTCTCCTCTTCTTCTGGGACTCCCATTATGCATATGTTGGTACATTTAAAGGTATCTTACAGGTTCAGTTTTCTTCATTTCTTTTTTTTTTTTCTTGCTCAGTGTGGATCATCTCAATTGATGTATCATTAAGTTTGCTGATTATTTCTTCTACCAGATCAAATATGTTATGGAGCTTCTTTAGTGGTATTTTAAATTTTTAGGTTATTGTACTTTGTAACACCAGAATTTTTATTTGGTTCTCTTCTCTGACGTCTATGTCTTTATTGATAGTCTCTATATGGTAAGACAGCATTGTCATAGTTTCCTTTCATTCTTTAGACATGGCTTTCTTTAGTTATTTGAACAGCTATTTTTAATAGCGATTTAAAGTGTTTGTCAAATAAGTACAGCATCTCAGCCCCTCATGGACAGTTTCTAGTGACTGCTTTTTACCCCTGGTATAGTTTCTTGTTTCTTTGCAGGTCTTGTAATTTTTGAAGACATGTTAGGTAATATAACGTGGCATCACTAGAATTCAGAGCCTCCTCCCCCAGCATTTGTTGTTGTTGCTATTGGCTTACTTAGTGATTTTCCTGAATTAATTATATAAATTTTCTATTAATTTATATAATAGAGCTATATAAATTCTATTATCTGTAGTGAATGGACACTGAAGCCACTTCTTGGTTAGTTTAGTAATCTGTTAATGGTTGGTCAAGGATTTCTCCTAATTCTTCCTTCTTTTGTCAAGGGGCCCTGTGGGAGCATTAGGGCATGCCTTCAATGCTCAAACAATTTACAATCTGCTCTAGCCATCACTTCTTCCTTATGCAGGGCCTCAAGGTCAGCCTTTTCAGGTACATGCACACCACCCTGTGCATGCATACGGCCTTCCACATCTCCAAAAAAGTGTCAGAGCTTTTCAAAGGCACTCACGGACACTGTATTCTCCAGACCTTTTTAAGTTTCCTTTTTCCCAGTCTCTTGTCTGTTCCAATCTGTAAGGCCACAAGTAGGTGTGATGTTAAAAAATTGCCACTGATTGTTTTAAGAAATGGTGGCTTAGGGAGAGAGCTTATCATGCAAGTGAGGTCAAATAACAATGCCCTGAGAATGCGGTTTTCCAGGGAGCATGAGATAAGTCAAACAGCGACAATGTCTAGAGGGGGAAGTGTTTGAAAAGCTCCAAACCTGAACTGTTGGCTCTAGTGGCTGCAAGGCTGCTGGTGTCATGATGCTGCCAGTTTTTAAGGGTATCCTGGAACGGGAAGGGGAGGATGGAAGTAGGTCAAGTTACAGTAACATGAACCCTACTGTTCTTACTGAGGTCCTGCAGTTTTTCTTAAATAAATGCTCTTCAGATCGTTGCAAGTCTTTGGTTAATTTACAGGGTTCTGAAAAAGTTGGTTTTAGCAATTTTTTCTCAGTGTTTTTGTTGCTTTCATTCGGGGCAGATTTATGAAGATATTCCTTCTACCCTTCCGGAAGTCTTGCCCCATCCCCCAATATTTTTATAAGCTATTTTAAATACTTTTGAAAACAATGGTTTAAAAGCAAAGTTCAACAGGCATGCTGGATATTTTAAATATCCTCCCCTATTTGCAACAATTTCTAGGAAGGAATGCTCTTGTCCACTGCTTCTGAGGTATCTGTGAGGGAGGATTATTTTCTTCTTTCGGCCTCCTTCCCCCAGTGCAGTAGCAGTAAGAGAATTTCTCTGAACTACAGGCAAGCCCAAAAAGGATGCCAATTATGATAACACTTTATATGTACGGGATGCTAAATAGTAACACGCTGTCTCTGATATTTCTGACACATCTATAAAACTACTAAAAAAATAAGAGGTTTCTAGAAATTCACACAGCAAACATAATATTCAAGCTCCTTTCATATGCCAGAAACTAACAGGTACCTGAATTAAAATGGACATGGTCGCTGCCATATTAGAGCATATAATCTCATGGTGCTGCAGAGATATCAAGAGGCTATTAAAATTAGGTGTGTTAATATTTCAAGTAAATGTACTTTTGGATACATGCAAGTAGGGAATCTAGCGTATCTTCCTAGAAGAAATGACAAGTTATCCAACATCTGAGGATAAACAAGAACAGGCTGTGACAGTGACTGGACAGAAGGAAAAGGGGAGGAGGTAGGAAAGAGATCCAGGAGGAAGGACCACGATGCGGGAAGGTGGTAGAAGGGATATTGTCTGGATTAAAGCCAATACAGGACACTGGTAGGAGATACAGACAGACTGGCAAGCCAGGTATTTTGAGTAAAGCTGAATCGCCAACCAAAAATACAAAGTTGGAAGGGAGTATTAACCATGGAATTAAATCATGAATTAATTTTCACGTTGAATGTTAATGTCTTTACACAGTTGGGAATAGAAAACAGAGAGTGAGAAGTCAGTCTGCTGAGCTGGAATTTGCATGGCAGTTCAACTAGAGTGGAAAGGTTTCTTAGGAAATGCATGACATGAGAAAGACAACAGAGAATGATGGATGGGTCTGAGCACACACCCACAGCCAGCGGGGTCCTGAATGCTGTAAGTTCCCAACATCCTTTGTGCCCCCTGCTTCTTCCTAACAGAACCCTGATTTTGTTCAGGTGCCCATCCTTCCCAAGATAACCATGTGATTTAGAGGAAGCCGATCCAGTCACACCTCCAGGGGATGGTCTGTTGGTTTAGGGATAATATCCCAGGCCCTTGCCAGGGACGAAGCCAGAGCAGAAACATGACTTAATTTGGCTCAGGCAGACTGAAGGAAAGATTTTTTTCCCTGTTAATAGAGAGGGCACACTCTCTTTCTCCCGCTGGAACCCAAAAGGAAGCCTGTTGCCCAGGTGCTGCTGGCAACCAGCTTGCAGGAAGCCAGCAAAAGGACAAAGCCGACTGAGGATGAAGTGCAGAACCAAGACAATCTCCCCCCTGATCTTACGGTATCTGAGGTCTGCCCTACTATTGGGCTTCCAGTTATGTGAGTCAATAAAATTCTTCACTGTTTAAACCAGGTTCAAGTTGCATTTCTGTTACTTGAATCTGGAAACATCCTAAAAGGTAGAGTAGGGTGGGGGAATCCTCAAAAGACACCAAGAGTAAAGACTAGATAGTAGAGGACCATTAGAAGAAGTCAATGTCATACGATCCTAGGAAAGATGGAATTTTACAAAGGAGAGAATCGCTGACAGTGCAAAATGTGGTAGATTTATTAAGTTATCAAGGAAGATGTTCTTATACTAATTTTTGCTTTGGCTATGGAAATGGAAACTTTCTAAGTCAAAATGCAGTCACTGTCACCACACCATGGTTTTCTGATCCACAAATATGCAAAGGCTAAATGATGGCAACCTACTTTACATTTGGATTATGATTATTATAAAGTATGCTTTTATAATTAAATGCAGAATAAACATAGGTAAGATCTGTTTAAAGTAATTACATTGAAACCAACTGAAACTGCTCTTTTCTCCCAAATAGACCAAATTAATCAGCAAAATGTTTATGTCTTAAAGATGCATTATATTCAAGATGTGCTTTAACAAAAACTTATGAAAATATTTAAACATATACCTAAAGGTAGAGAGAATAATAAACTTCCATGTAGCCATCATGCAGATTCTACAGATTTATCAATATTTTGTCACTCCCTCCCTGCCTCAGGTATAAAATCAGTTATTTGAAAATTAGAATATATTTTCTTATATAAACAATGCATAAGTTATAGATTCTCGGACCAGACCACTGGAGTATATTTAACCTGTAAGATAGAAGACATCATTCACATTTTGAATGGAAAAAAAATATTATTGAAACTATAAGTTAATCTATCTCACATTTTATTGATGTATCTAAGAAGAAGAAAAGGGCTTACCTAAGCAAATGTAAACTTCAAATCAGCCTCTACCAAAATCACAAAGTATACAGCCTTATAGTTCAGATTTAATTTACCAATAGAAAAGTTTCCATTTTTTAAAGCCATTAAGTTATTAGAATCACTTAAGTTTTTCTTTACTACATATGTGCCACGACATTTTCTAAAAATATTTATACCTAATATTTATCATAGCCTGAGGACCAAAGTATGGTTGAAGGGCATATGGGGATTACCTGGGCCCTTTCCCAGTGGGTCTGCGAGAGGAAAACTATTTTTTGTTTATACAGAGATCTTATTTGGTCTTTTCACTCTCATTCTCTCCTGGGCACACAGTGGAGTTTTCCAGAGGTTCCATGATGTGGGCTAACATCCAGCCCTGATGCTTATTTGTACATGAAGTAGATGTGAGAATCCCCATCTTTATGAAGTCAGACATTAAAGAAATTTGTAAAAGTAAAAACCATTTCAATCTTCTCACTACATTTTTTTTTGTTTTAAAGCTATGTAGTTCTTAATATTTTTTTCTTTATTAGAGAAGTTGTGGGTTTACAGAACAATCGTGCATAAAATACAGGATTCCCATGCGTACCCCACCACCAGCACCTTGCATTGGTGTGGAACATTAGTTACAACTGATGATAGCACATTTTTATAATGGTACTATTGATTCCAGCTCATGGTTTAACCTAGGGTTCATGGTTTGTATATGTAGTGCCATGGATTTTATTTTAGTTTATTCTGTTACCATATATACAATCTAACATTTCCCTTTATAATCATATTCAGATATATATTTCAGTGTTCTTAGTGGTGTTCACCGTGTTGTGCGATCATCCCCAGCATCCAATACCAAAACACTTCCATAATTCCAAACAGGAACCTGTACATTTTAAGCCTTACATTCCCATTCTCTATCCCCAATGTTGTTTTTTTAAAGTTATGTTAACAGGAAATGGGGACACTGTTATTTTCAAAGAATTCATAAAAATTTAAAATTCCTCTTCAGTTTTAACTTCTAATAAAATAAATATCAGTTGACAGAGGCCACATAAACAAAAACTCCTTGGGATCCTCAGTAATTTTTAAAAGAGTAGAGGGGGAATAAAGTCAAAAGTTTGAAAATGGCTATTCTAGACAAATTTCCATCTTCATCATCTAAAGCAAACTTTTGGTTAATGAGATGAAAAGATTCTTTTCCAAATATCTCCTGCAAATTTCACTGGAAATGAGTTTTACCCTCTCTGACATTCTTTTCCATGATGAGCATTCTCTGATATTGAGTAGGAAACAGACGAAGATTAAGATGGTGTCTAAGTTAACACTCACCTTTACTAAATCTGTATAGCCCGTTTCTTTCATAGTCCACCAAGGCTGAGCTTTGAGCCCATTCACATTGTAGAGTGATCGCTGCCAAACAGATGCAAAATGTCCTCTCTTGTGCCCAAGCTCGTACCATTTATAGGCCTGAAGGAACAGAAAGACTGAGTTCCAAATCATTCTTTTAAATTAGGCATTTTTTCTTAATTTTAAAATTAAAGACACTATAAATAAGGTGTAGCTTTGAGACATTTAAATAAAGAGCTTGCCAGGTTGAGTGCCCAAACCTATTCACCTTGGTGAAGATACTGCTGTTCCATGGGGTTTCCGAGTACGATTACGAATTAATGTGTGCATTCCGTTTTCACTCAGGCTGAGAACTCTCTGGATGCAGGATTTATGCCTCACTCATTTCCACCTCCCCCGGGGTGTCTGTCTAGCACAAAGTTTAGGACTTATCTGTTGAATGGATAAATAATTTAAGATGCCGCAGGGGCATATATCTATATTTTAGCTTTCATTTAAGTTCTACCTTTATGTTTCCTTTAAAAGGAAAAGGATTATGATTTTTAATAATTTCCTCAAAGCTACTGGCAATTACCTATGTCCAATCAATTAACTATGTCCAATCAACTATGTCCACAAGAAGGTTGCCCTCAGCTGACAGTGAATTTTCCATTAAGCAGATGGAAAGGAAGTGTTATTGAGTTGGCAATAAATATAGTGACGGCCCATATTAGACTTTTTGTTCCTAATATTTTCTTCTGCCTTAAGGAATACCATTTGCGGCTTTGAGATAGCTATGTAACACGATATGACTTGCACCCAAGATGCTTTCTCAGGGACAACAGGCTGTTCCACATGCCTCCTTCAAATGGCGGACGTCCTGATCACATGCCTCAAAGTCGCCCTCCCCACAGGCTCCCGGTTCCACGCGTGCCCGCTGTCTTTAGAACCAAAGGCGTTTCTAGCGATTCACTAAATATTAGCGTCTCCATTATTATAAGTCAGCTTGAACAGATATTGCTGAAGAATGATTCAAATATATTTTTTGATTGCTACAAACAGGTAATTAATTTCAGCTTGAATATCTGACTCATAAAACTCCAAGTAGGGGAAACGGACTTTGGCCCAGTGGTTAGGGCGTCCGTCTACCATATGGGAGGTCCGCGGTTCAAACCCCGGGCCTCCTTGACCCGTGTGGAGCTGGCCATGCGCAGTGCTGATGCGCGCAAGGAGTGCCGTGCCACGCAAGGGTGTCCCCCGCGTGGGGGAGCCCCACGCGCAAGGAGTGCGCCCGTGAGGAGAGCCGCCCAGCGTGAAAAGAAAGAGCAGCCTGCCCAGGAATGGCACCGCCCACACTTCCCGTGCCGCTGACGACAACAGAAGCGGACAAAGAAACAAGACGCAGCAAATAGACACCAAGAACAGACAACCAGGGGAGGGGGGGAAATTAAATAAATAAATAAATCTTTAAAAAAAAAAAAAAAAAAACCTCCAAGTAGACTTTAGATGTACAAAAAAAATTAACTTTTACAAGCTGTTTAAAATTCCTATTTAAAAATTTCCTTCAATAGAAAAATGAAGGGCGAGGGCAATAACATGCCATATTTTTAATAATACCTTACAGTTTACTACTTTTTTTCACATATAAACTCGGTGATCTCTCCAATAACCCCAAATATCTTTGTTTTATAAATGTTGAAACTGAGGTTAAGAAAGGCTAAGTATCTTGAATTAGATCCCTTGGCAACCTGTCCACTTTCCTTCTACCCTTGTATCATTAAAAAACAAAAACATCAAAAACTATTTTCTTATTTAATCATCTTTCTCCATAGTATCTCAAAATAAGAATGTATACACTTATCATTCTTATATGCTTTCCTTGAAATACATGTAGTTGGAGCCATAAAGTATCTTAAAATCCAGGAACTGACAGTGGCTAATTATTGTTTTAATTAAAACAAAAGAAAATAAATTAACATTTAAAAATAATTTGACTACCTTAGTTATTTTTGTCCCATTTAAATTTAGGATTCTATTTCCTATGCTTCCTGGTATTAAAATGAATAAGGTTACTAATTAAAACAGATGCCTTTCTTTAAAAAACCTGACAAATACGGGTAAAACTACATATATAAGACTATTTTATTTTGAAATTGAACAAATGTATGTTAACACATGATGTTAATATCACACCAAAAAAAAATAAATGCTACGTGAAAGAAACCAGACACAAAGTACTACATATTGTATGATTCCATTTATATAAAATGAAAAAAAAAATCTGACAGTCATTAATTTTTGAATCACCAGTTATTTATAAGGACTAGGCCTATTGTTATAATAGTGAGGTTAAAAAAAAATTATTATAGGAAAACCAAAACTGCAAATCTTAACTAGTTAGGAGTCAGGAGTCTTCGATGTGAGTCTGGGCTTTCAACTCCCCCTGCAGGAAGCCTGGAAAGTCACTTAACTTACATGTGATAGTTGTTTGAACCCTCCCTAAGGTCTTTCCTGACCCTCAGAATAAGCAGTACTGCACCAAACAGGACCCTTAATTCTGCACCCCTTTGCATTCAACTTTTAGAATAAAGAAAACCTGGACAAATGGTCTATCAGAAATGTTTAGAAATCAAATTTAATCATATTACATAGGGAACCCAATTAATTCAGCCAGGTTGCTTATATGTTTATTCTTACATCTAAACTTCCTTCAAGAAGAACAGCTAGAAAGGTAATGATCAAGGTAGAAACCTCTGAAAATGTCCTCTTTACTCTTTTCCTTTAATGCCCCTAATCAGCAACACTAAAATAGATGGCTGGGACACTTGAAAGCGCTTCATATCAATGTCCTCTATGCTTTCTTTAAATTATACCATGTAGGGATCTTTCTCCCTTTCCCTCTCCCTCTCCCTCGCCCTCTCTCTCTCTCTCTCTCTCTCTCACACACACACACACACAGAAATAGTATATTTCAAAAGATTCCAGCTCAGAGAGGCCAAGACCTTGTCAGGCTGCAGCTGCCTGTGGAGGATCACGGCAGCCAGAGCACGGAAAGGAGGTTTCCTCCTGCACTGCGGGCTCGGTGGGCATGGGATGGGACTGGAAAAGAATCAGACTAACGCAAGAGACAAAAGCAGATTCTCACAGCCACCACTGAGGTGAAAGGCAACACAGGCTGGAATTATACCAACCAGGCAAGAAAAATAATGAGATTCGGGCCAAAGACATGAGGAACCATCCTTCATGGGGAAGCAAAGATCCCAGAACGTGGTTGGAGCAAGGATGAGGCCTGTGGCAGGTCAGTGAAGAGGAGAAGATAACCCAGACGCTGAGGCTGGGAGGCTGGCCGTCTCATTAGATAAGAGAGGGAACCTAGGAGGAGGAAGACACAGTGAGCTGTCTCTGTGGTGGTGGATACCAAGCAGGCAATAAGACTTGAGTCTGGACTTTGGGAAGTAGACCGAACTAGAAAAGTAGATTGGGGTATTATGGAAATGTTGGGAACAACCGACATTGAATTGCTGCAAAACTATCAATTGCTGAACTGTCCTCCTTCCTCTTGCCCATACTAAACACACCTGCTAAATAAAAAAATCATCCTCAAAAGGCACTTTATTGTCAGCCTCTGGAGTGCAGAGACCAAGTTTGCTTCTGGTGACCCATCTTCTTTCGAAGCCTGAAGCAGAAATTCCATGCTTAGAACATACAGCACGGTTGCTTCCCAGTATATGCAAACTCCGAGAATGACAATCAATTGTTTCACACCTAATAGTGTGAATATACTACCATGGGCTTCTATAGGCTTGTTTTTTTCTCCTGTAAAGATTAGTGCTTGTGAACTCTTTGAATTCCAGAACTGTGCTTTTTTTTTTTTTTTCTGCTTATTAACGATAGCTGTGGTTTATAGAACAGTCCCATATGTTTAAATCTCAAGCCCTTGACAAGCATTTAGTGAATTCTTTGCCCTTGAAGTAAAGGCTGTTTTCATCTAAGATGTGAGATAACTCATAGACTTCTTTAATCTGTCTTTGTGCTGAACCCTGAAAGGCTCAAAGATAAATTAATTAATGACAATTACATTTACAGCAATCAGCCATGAACATTTATCCAATATGCAATACTGCAGCAAAATTTTTCTTATCCCTCTCATTCAAAGGAGGTACTGGTCATTTACATCTAAAAGAACGAAGGAACATAAAAATAATGATTACTAATCAGCAATTTCTTCTTCTTCTTCTTTTTTTTTTCAAAGATTCATTTTATTTCTTTCTCCCCACCCCCTCCTTGTTTGTGCATCTTCCTTTTTTTTAGGAGGTACTGAGACCCAAACCCGGGACCTCCCATGTGGTAGGTGGGAGCTCAATTGCTTGAGCCATATCTGCTTTCCCCTCTTCATCTTTTGAGGTTTCATTGTATTTCAATTGTCTGACTAATAGGCTAGAAGGGGAAAGATACAGATAAATAAAAATGCATGATGAAAATACGTATTTTCAATTATCCAAACTGAGATTATCCATTTCAATTATCCAAACTTCTATTACTCCAAATTGGTTCACGCATTTAGAGTCCTTACCTTGTTACAAATATCCATGCTTCCCAGAACCCTCAATTGTCCAAAAGACTGTGTTCTTATTAATTTTAGAAACCAGAAGCTTGGTGGCTCTTCGATGTCACTTTATGACACATATGGATGGTAATGGTTATAAACACCCACGGTCTCACTTCAGTCACCCTTTTATCCATTGACTCCAAAGGGTGCTCACCCCAGAGACACTGCATAGTGCAGGAGAGGAAAGCAGGGCTTCACCGTCCATCAGCATGAGTAAGCCATGGTAGATTGTGAAATCGCTTGAAATTTATGGTACACAATATCATGATCAATGATCTAATATTACGGTTATAGAAGCTGTCATTACACCCAGAAAAGTGTAATCATCACAAAGAAAACATAATTGCTTGAGCAACTACATTTTTTGCATGTCAGTGTCTGCCAAATTACTACAGCAGTAAGTGTTCATCTTAAACTTCATATTAAATATTTCAGAAGGTACATGACAGAGTTAACTATTAGCATCAGTGGGCATTGCAATCAGTTGAATAAAGACTACACTGCATCCAACATCCATGTGGAATCTAAGCCCCCTCTGGACATAAAGGTGGAGTGGACATCACCATCCCAGGTCCACAGGATGGAGGAATAGAGCATGAATTAGAGTGGACTTACTGATATTCTACTATGGACCTATTGTGATTAGTAATGGAAGAAATTGTAGCATTGATGTGGAGAAAGTGGCCACAGTAGCTGCTGAGGGTAGGGAGAGGAAAGAAGAGATATGATGTGGGGGCATTTTCAGTACTTGGAGTTGTCCTGGGTGGTACTGCAGGGACAGATGCTGGACATTGTATGTCCTGCCATGGCCCACTGGGTGGACTGGGGGAGAGTGTAAACTACAATGTAAACCATTACCCATGTGGTGCAGCAGTGCTCCAAAATGTATTCACCAAATGCAATGAACATCCCACAATGATGAAAGAGGTTGTTGATGAGGGAGGAGTGGGGTGAGGGGGGTTGGGGGTATATGGGGACCGTTTATATTTTTTGAATGTAACGTTTAAAAAACAAAATAAAGAGAGGAAAAAATTATTGAATAAAGAAAAAAAAAGACTTCATTCTAAAGATAACTATTTTTAAATATTCAAAATAAAATGGAGAAAATCTAGGCAAGCTATTAAAATATTTTCAAATATTTAAACAATCTTATTGACATCTCTTCATTTCATAATTTTTGAAATACTTTTTCATGGCAACATCCATACACATACACAGACAACACACACCTTGTGATTCTCAGGTACTTTCTTAAATGAACCATAGAGTCAAATCCCCAAGCTTCTTTATAGGACTAAATGGGAGATGGGTTGTTTTGAAAAGTTTAAATATAATTGTTTAAATACTTAAACAAATTGAAATCACCACCTTAAAATGTTTAGGCTCAAAATATTTTTCAATATCTTTTCCCTAGAAATAAAGGTTTTCCCTACTTCTTGGAGAGAACAAGAAGTATACAAATCCATTACCTCCTTGCTTCCAATCCTTTGCATAGCATCCCCCAGGTGGAAATAAAATCGCCCGTCATCAGTGCCAGGATGGCCTGATTCTATTCCTTCCTGTAGGAAAGGTTCAAAGGAAGAGAAATAAAAAGGAACAGACAGTGTTAGCGTCGGTGAAAGAATTAAGTAACAGATTTAATTCATTGATTTATTTGATCTTTATAAAACCATATGAAAATCTAAGAACTAGTAAAAGACATCTCAATATTGAACTCGAGCAGTTAGGTTACTGGTCAACATTCACAATGCATAACCAAAAGGAGATCATCGAGCTAAATTTAACACTATGTTTATCATTAATTAATAGTGGAATAAGCCAAAAAATTGGTGCGCTACTTTGTGAGTCTTCTCGGCAGGAGCAATCATATTTCAATAGCCCAACGAATCTCTCTGACTGGGTATCATCACATGGATTTTGTTCTCCAATTCTACCCATATGCCATCTACAGGCTCTTTGTTCCTGAACCCAAATGTTGAATTCCTCACAAGATGTTTGAAGTGAAAGAGACACAATGGAAAGTTAATATTTCTTTCCACTCAAAACAAATGTGCTCTCGCTTTTAAATAAAATCTTTTTTGCAAAACATACAATAGGCTTCAAGCCAATTTGAATCTTTTAAAATGTAACTATTATTAAACAAATCCCACTCTAAAACCTTTAGCTGATTTTCTCCCACATAAGAACTGAAATTGAGATTGAAGTTTAAAAAAACGAGAAGAGAAAGTAAGAGAATGAATTTAGAAAAGCAAAAGGACAAAAGTCACAGGTATTTAAATGTCAAGGGATTCTTTCTAAAAATCTGCAGCTCTGGGGCTTCTTTGTGGGCGATCCATTGTCTTCCAGGAGGAGGACATGTTCCCCGCATCGTGTTGGAAAGGAGCGGGATGGAATGGGAAGAGAAGCCTCCTCAGGTGGAGGAAAGCCAAGCTCGGGGCTCTTGACTGACCTCAGCACCTAACTAACATTGCTCTCGGTTTCCCCATCTCTGGAGCAGGGAGCGCACTGTTAGACCTTCATTACATCAAGTGGAACACTTTCAATCAGAGACACCCACCTGCCCACAGGTACTGGCAGGTAATGTAAAGTTTTGTGCCAGCCCAGAGAAAGCCAGGACAGACTGAGGGACGTGCTGCCACGGCAAGGGGGTGCCACTGCTCGGCCTTGTGTGCGGAGCTGGGGTCCAGATATGACTTTTTAAGAGAAACCAGAAAAGTGCCTTCCTTCTATAAGATGTTCAAATCCTCAAATAGTGCAAATAATTATAACTGCTTTTTTAAAATGTGGCCAAATAAAACATGGCTGTAAGTTGCTTGCACCCTGTGGGTTGCTCTTTGGGATCTCTAATTTAAGTCATCTGAATGAGGGAGGTCATAAAAGTTAAATGTACTACTTAAGAAAAGGTCCTGTCCAACATGGCAGCTGCTAGCCACATGTGGCTATTCAAATTAAAACCAAATAAAATTTTAAAAATTCAATTCCTCAGTCACACTAGCTGTATTTCAGGTACTCGATAGCCACGTGTGGCTCATGGCCTCCGTACAGGACAGCCTAAAGTACATTGCCATCATCATAGAAAATTCTATTAGACAGCCCTGAGTTAAACCAAGAGTGACTTGGGTAAATGGACAAGGATAACGGAAATGTGAAGAAAAAAATAAAAGCAGATTTCAACAGAACATTTTGCGCTATCAGGCTATTTTAGGTTTAACCTATTCAGTCTGGGTGTGTTACCTCACTTTATGGATAGACAAGACCCCTGGTAAAAGTAGATTCAACGTAGAATTCATTTGTAAAAGGAACATTTAGTGCATTATTCATATTTTAAAGTATTATGTCAATAATTCTTCTCAATCTTTGCCTTAAAAAAAAGAAAAAACTAATCAACTGCAGCTTTAGGAATTTGTTTGTATCTTTTCCAAATTGTCTCTGCTCACTTGTGATATTCCTGTCCAAGATCCTCTCAGCTGCAGTGGGGGACACATATGGAACATGGACCTGATGGTCAGAGGGTGGAGGTTTTGATGATGGAAAGACTCAGCGGGACATGCCATGCATGATCACAATGCACGATTGGGGGAGGAAGTTACCTTTAAATAGGGGATACTCTCAGCAATCTTGTTCTGCGCCTTCAGGATAAAGCCATAATGAACTTTAGCAAAGCCATCGTCAGGTGTCATATTCAGAACCTAAATTCAAAGAAAACAAAAGAGTGCTGTGATTGACTACTAATTACTGTGGAAACAAATTTTAATTAGCTTTGCTGTACTTGGAGTGGATTATGATGTTACAGCTTAAAACACGACAGCAATTTGTCTCACTGCAAAATTACTGGCTTAAATGGCCCCATTTCTACTCAATTCAAAATGCTTTCACGTCTACACAGTGGCTCTTTAAGAATGAAGACACGAATTAGGCAATAGCCATTTAAGCATTGCTTAAACAACACAAATCAGCAAATCTGTCCATCCTTATGTCTTCAATATTGTTTTTAGTGAGCTGGTGAAAATTACTTTAAATTTGCTAACCTTGAAACAAATTCTGAACGGTTATATACATTGTTTTACATACATGCTTTATACAATGCCTCAATTAAGAGAAAACTCTGATTTGCATTTATAAATATATCACCATCCATTCATTCAGTGAAAATCTATTGAGTGCCCACACCGTTTTAAGTACTGTGGGTCAAGTGACGGGCACCTCCATTATTCTGTGAAAAAAACCCAAGTAAATATTTAATATGAACCACCTCCTTGTTTCTTCAGTGCATTTATTATAATTAAAGATAAATGATGCAAAACACCCATAAATAAAGGTTAGCAATGTGAAATCAAAACAATCTTTCAACTTGCAAAGCTGTTTCGACAAACTAATGTATGGAACAAGAGAGAAAGAAGGTCTGAGCTGGGTGCATGTGGAGAAAAGATAACGGCCCTGTTCGTCATCCTTAAGGCTGAGGACAGGGAAGTGGCAGCCAGCATGGGGTCCTGACACAAAAGGAGCAAGTGTGTGCGGAGAGATGTCATGCCCTGGGTGAGTGCACACAGCACCGCTGCCTTTGCAGTCACAGTTTTAACACAGCTTGCATCCAGCCCTGCCTTTCATCCATTAGCAGAATCCTCGGCCACACCTTCCACATATATTCAAATCACTACCTGTCCTCTTCCACCTTGGTCCAAGCCACACCATTTCTTCCCTCCATTCTGACAATCACCTCCCAGCTGCTTGTTACCTGCATCCCAGTCATCTCCAATCTCCTGGAGCCCACTCTCCACGCAGGGTCCAGCGTGAACTCAAGTCCTGGATCAGATCACCTCTGTCCCCTGGTCAAAACCTTCTGTGGGCCCCCTTGGCCAAGCAAGAAGGCAAGGTCCTTGGAATGGCCTCCAGGACCTCCCTTGACCCAGGCTCTCCACCTCTCTGGCCTCCTGTCCACCTCCGTCTCCCCCAGCCACTCCTGGCAGGCACCCTGGATGCCGTGCTGCTCCACGGTAAGCCAAAATGTCCCAAGGGCGGAGGGAGGACCAAGCACCTGGATCAGGGGGCAGTGGTGCCCTCCCTTGCTTGCTTCTTCACCTTCACAAACCGTATGGATTGTAGCTTACATGTGGCTGCTTAAGAGGGTGTGCAGATTTTATTATCTAACCCTCTAAAAATGATGTGAAAGCTCTGAATGAGAATACTACTAATATTGCACAGGCTCTCTCCTTTGCACTCCTTTTTCTCAAACATGCTTCTCCAGACATCCCAATGTCTTACACCATTATCTGGAGAAGTCCTTGCTCAAATGCTATCTCTGTGAAGCCTACCCCTAGCCACTGATGCAAGACTTAACTTCTTTATCCTGACTTATTTTTCTTCATAGCATTCAACACCATCTGACCTATAATTTTTTTTTTTTTTTTCAGGTACCGGGGGCCAGGGATTGAACCTGGGACCTTATATGTGGGAAGCTAGCACTCAACCACTGAGCCACATTGACTTCTGTTGAGTAGGTATTTTCATTTGTTTTGCTTGTTTTTTTTTTTTTTTTCCAGGAGGCACTGGAAACTGAACCCGGGACCTCACATGTGGGAAGCAGGCGCTCAACCACCTGAGCCACATCTGTTCCCCTATGATGTTTTTGACTTCCTCCCACTAACATCTAAGCTCTGCATGATTTTGTCTGTTTTGCTCACTGCTGAACCTCAGGGCCTAGAACACTGGCAGCACATAGTAGATGCTCAATGAATCTGTAGTAAAAGCACGGATGGGCACGTGCCAGGGTTCCTCTCTAACCAGACCTCTGCAAGCATGGACTCTGCATCATCTACTGCCTCACTAGCCTCTGAGCAGCAGCTCCCTAACGCCTCTGGGACTGGACTGAGGTGGGCCTGATCACGTTTCTGCCAGCATAACAATGTAGTAATTATCACAATTATTAAGGCTAAACATAGTACATGTCTGTCTATTGCAGGTACACAGCTATCACCTCAATTAATTAACCAATCTATTCATTTAATAGACATTTTAGAATACCCAGGACCCTTCTAGGCCTTTGGACATATAACCATGAAAGATAGACTCTCTTTCCTAGGGGGCTCTCAGTCAAGTCGGGGAGTCAGAGCCACAGCAGACAACAATAATGCAACATGGTCAGTGCAACCACTGGAATAGGTGTAAGGCATGCATGGCATACAGAGCAGGGACACCCATCTCACTGTTGGGTGGGCAAGGACAAAGTCTGAAAGGTGTTTAGGGATGAATAGGAGTTCACTAATGAAAGGGAAGATGGAGACCCTGGAGGAGGAAGCATTCTAGGCATAGGAGAAAATGAGTCAAAAGGCATAGTGGGTCTGGAACAGCAGAAGGGAGTGTTGCAAAAGTAAAAAGTAAAAGAAAATGGGAGATGAAAGTAAAGACGCGGGCAGGAGCCAAATCACACAGATCCTGTTTGGCATCGTGTGTAAGATAATCCACTGGGGAGTAGAAAGAAATTCAAAGATTTCTACTTGTATTCATCTCCTAAATTTTAAATTATATTTAATATGGCGAGAGCTTCCGGGGCTCTCCTCTCATCTGCATGCCAGGCAGTGATATGTTCAACTTGGCAATCACACTGTCCCAAGGGAGGTGAGAGGAGCAAGAACCTGGAGCATTGGACAGCACTGCCCCCCTTGCTGGTTTCTTTACTTTCATGAACAATATGTATTATAGCCTACATGCAGCTGCTTAAGAGGATGAGCAAATTATGTTATCTAACCCTCTGAAAATGATGTGAAAGCACTGCTTGAGAATAATCCTAATAATATTGCACAGACAGTCCTCACTCTTCCTCTCTCTATCTCTGTATATACACGCAAACACAAGACATATAATGACAAAAAAAAATGGTAGCGTGGACATATCTATCCCCAGTGACACATTACTAGGATTAAAAAACACACACACATACTCATAAATGACATTCCACATTAATCTTATTAAAATATTAACTTTTTTTGAGAGTGAAGGTACTTTGGGGCAGGTAAACAAAATTTAAAAGTAATTTCAATGTTTCATTTCACTTCATTTAAAAACTTTTTTGGGGAGTGTCTAACTTTTATAATGTGTATATTATATTGGTACTTATACATAATACATAAATGTATTAACTTGCATATCTCAGGTATTTCCTGGAGCATTTTTCACTGGTAGGGTATGCTATCAAAAATGTTTGAAGACCACTGCTGAAGGCAATGGGAAACCAATGGAGAGTTTACGCAGAGGATGAGATGGCCAGATTTGTGATTTAGGGCTGACAGATGCTAGAGAAGAGCAAGATTGGGCAGGAGAAATTTGTCTTAGTTTAGGCAAAAGCTGATGACTGCCTGGGATTAAAAGGGAGGAGATTGAAAACACACTCAGAAGGTAAATTTAGCAGAAATTAGTCATTTGGTTCCAGATTGTAAACACCATTAAGGCACATTCTGTATTTGTTTCATTAACTACCATCTCCTGAGCTGGTGCGTGGGTGTTAAACGTGGGCTGATGAAGTGAAAGGATGTATGTGAAGGGGGGATGGGGGAAGAGCAAGGAGTCACGAGTGGGGCTCGGCTTTTCACCCACGGGTGTCCTGGGTAACTGGGGGAGCACCAGAGGCGCCCTGGAAAGCTCCAGATACATGCAATCTGCTTCAAACCATTCTAAGTCAGTCTCCTTGCTGAATCCACAAGCAACAAAATGCAAAAAGGGGACTGTCAATGATTTTTTAAAATGTGCCTAAAAAATAAAAGTCAATATGAAGAAAAACTTAAAATTATAATATTAGTTTGTTGAAAAAGTTTTTTGATTATAAGCAGTGAAAAAAAATCCTAAGATCTCTGAGATAGACACATCAAGGAAAAGCTTGGTTAAGGAGAGAAAACCTTAGAGCTCATCATGAGCTCTAAGTGTTCATGAATTTGTGAGAGGAGGAAAAAAGGGCAAACCCCATGCCTATCGTGGCAGTCTGTTATATGAATTCTAGCAATGTATTATGTGTGTAAACTGGTCTGTTCCTCTGGGCATTTAGATTATATTGGATTCAGAGGTTTCATTTTTACTTGATTAAATAATGATTAAGGCTTTGATTGAGCCACATCAGTAGGATGTGCCCCTTGGTGGGCAGGGACTCACAGAGAAAAGACATGGCTGAGAACAGAGTTTGAAGCTTTAATGCTGGAGCCTCGGGAAGTAAATACACAGAGAAACAGATACTTGAGGAAAGACAGAAGGCTCCATTAGACATGGTAGAGGCCCTGGGAAGAGAGACACGCCATTTGCCTGATTGTCTACAGCTGGCCTTGTGGAGAGAGCAGAGCAGATGAACCCAGAGAGAAATGAGCCCTAGGAGAGAGATGAGACTTATCCCAGCCTACAGGTGATATTGGAAGAAGCTGGGACCACAGAGCCTCAAGAGGAAGAGAAAACCTGAACCCTTCTAGAGCAGCCATCTGGCTCTAACACGTGACAACAGATTTTGGTGAGGGAAGTAACTTACACTTTATGGTCTGGTATCCGTAAGCTTCTACCCCAAATAAATACCCTTTATAAAAGGCAACACAATTCTGGTATTTTGCATCACTAACCCTTTGGCTGACTAATATACCTATTTTCAGCCTACTGATGCATCTTTTAAAAAACAACACCACTTACTTGAATAATTTGGCAATATTTTAGACTTTATGCAGTCTTATGCTTGTGCAGATGAGATTATGATTTCAAAGTTATAAAGGATTGCAGGTAAACTTTAGTTTGAGATAAACATTAACAATGTTTCACACATGTGAGATTTAGTATCAGGTAAAAATGATGGATATACTATATACTCAAGGAAGATTGTGCAAAGGGGAGGAATGACAAACCATACTGGGATAGAGAAAATAGGATGATTTTGGATCCTTCCCTTAATTAGGTCAAATGTGCTTGGCATTCAGTTAATACTTGTGTTTGTAGAAGGAAAGAGGGAAGGGGGAGGGAAGGAAAGAATTCGACAATTCTATCTGTAGATGTCGAAGATTCTGCCTCTGACAGTGGCAGAATAATGAGGGAAGGGCCATGGACAGGTCTGGTACAGTTTGGTGGCTTTTAAAAATCGTCCAACCCTGAAATGCACGATGCTTCCCTTAACCAAACTTTGCAAGAAAGGAATGTCAAGGTTACGGTTTGGCTATTAGTGAATATAAAGCCCCAGATGGAATTCTTTTATGACCTGGAACAGACACTTATGTGGTATGTACGGATGGTATGTATTTTCAGTGCTGTAGGGCCAATCCACTCTGGGTAGATACTAGAGATGCTGCAAACAGCCAAGGCCTTATTCCTTAGCTCTCAGAAAATAAAAAAATTATGAGAAAGGCTAAAAAGACAGCTGCTCCAAAACCCAGTGATTTGCAATCGAGCACCCACAGCAATCACCAAAAGAAATCGCCACTTTGAGAGTGGACAGAGGGTACCATTGCCAGACGCGACAGCATTTTAAACACAGATGGAATTGCTGGCTGTTACTGAGTGGTGCTAGTCTTTTAATGTAAACTGTACCAGTGTGAAACCTTTGACTTCCAGGCCTAAATTAAAGAATAACAAGTAAATGTGTTCATTTTTCTTTTATAGGGATGCTACCATTCTCTGGCCTCAAAGTTTACAGTTACACTGTTTATTCTGTACCAATTAAATTCCCCCATTGCCTGAGGAAGTCACAGTGTTCTAGATTGTATAGTTACTTGTGCCTTAGAAGTTATCTATTAAAACATCCATTTTAAGGTAGAAATCCTTTGAAAGGCATCCTTACTAGATGATTAGAAAGTCAACGAATGCCATTCAAAGGGGCAAGGAATTTACCCCACACACCCAAGAATTCTCGTTTTGTGTCTCTATCTAGACGGAACTTTTAGTGAAAAAAGAAAAAAAGAAAAAGATGATGTTTTTCTTTCCAGTTCATTGAAAACTTCAGCTCCTCCTCCTGTCATAAAGAACACTTTCAGACATTCCTTTCAAAACTGATAATATATGAAGTTTCAAAAATATCACAATTACAAGTTGAAAGTTTTGGTAACAAGTGCCAACTAAAATGTAAAATCTGTTCTGATTGAGGAGGAAAAAAAAACCAGTATGATATAAACCATGCTGTGTAGCAATGCTCCAAAATGTACTCATCACATGCAATGAATGTATCACACTAATGAAAGAAGTTGGGAGGCATCGGGGGTGTGGAGAGTGGAGCATACGGGAACCTTTTATATTTTTTAATGTAACATTTTGTGTGATCCATGTATCTTTAAAAAAAAAGATAATAAAAATAAAAATTAAAAAAGATATATGAAAACAAAATGTAGACTACCTCAACTATAATAATACTTGGTACTTAACTGAAAATAAAGTGAGAGACTGGGCATGTGAAATTTTATTTAGAAATAACATTAGGTAATAATGTTCAAAAGCATTTGACTTAGTTAATAGAAAGTTGTGGTTTACCTCTTCGTAGATCTTCTTGGCATTATCGTTATCACCTATCAAGAGGTACCCCACACCAAGGTCATTCTTTAAGGAAGTATCACTGGGAAACAGCTGAACTAATCTCTGTAAGGTATGCAGGGAACCTCTCAATTGACCTGATTTGTTGTGGAGGAATAACAACAACAAAAAAAGAAAAACAGATTATGTACACCTTTGTAATGAGAATGCAAATCATCAGATTACTTAACATGGAATCCCAGCTTTACTTTATATAATTATGGTTAAGTATCTATTAAGATTTAATTACACAATTGCAGTGCTATCATTTTCTACTACACGGAGATGCCAAATAGAAAATTAAGTAAAAACATTTTAAAGACATCCTCATGTACTAAATTAACCAACATTTACATATTTCCTGCTTAAGAAATTTTGGATACCAAATTTTTATTAAAATAATGTTCTACTAAGCTATTTTTGATTTACTATTATTCATGTTTAAATTATGAATGGAGAACAATGAAAAAGTCTAACAGACTTCAGGGTCTGAACCAATATCAAATTTGAAGAGGCACCGAGGTACCCAGGACAGTGTTTAATTGCTGACGCTGTTTCCAATGAAGAGAATCTCCAGGAAATGACCTACTCAGTGAGCAGAAGAGACATCACCCAGTATTATGGGACCCTCTGGTGGATGATAGGATACGATGCACTACGTGTATCATGAAAACGCCCAGGTTCAATTCATTTTTTGCTGTCTGATGGAAATTTAAAATTTCCAGGCCAATTGTCATTACTGCTTGTCGCGGTTGGAGAGGCACATGGTATAAGGGGAAATGTGCAAATCAAGACTAGTACACATGAATAAAGAATGACCTAAGGGGCTCCCTTGTCCACAAGCTGGGTATTAGCCAAGAGTGTGGGAGGACAATGAATCAGCTAATGCAGTGGTGTGCGCCACTAACAGAGACCAGCTGGCATTAAACATCGCCGGTTTATCCCACAACCTGCTTCCCTCCACCGGCCACTAGCATTCCAATGAAAATTACATTCAGAACTCAGGGATGCTTTTGTTCAGCCATTCATTTCCTCACCAACCAAACTAAGTCTACTTTTCAGGGTCCTTCCTTCCCCTGCCTGCTCACCTTAGGCTTGTACTTTTCTTCTGCTTCTAAACTTCCCCTATTAATCACAACTAAAGGCTCAGGGGAAAATCCCTCCCACTGCCACCTCGCTCTGTCCCTTGTACTGCACATTATGAATTCCTGTTCTATTGGGAGTGAGCTTTACCTACCTCGTCACTTTCACTGAAATCCTCTGCACACCATTCCCTCCTAGCCTGCTCTAGCCAACTTGATTTTGACTCACTGAGGGGAAAGGACTATGTTCAAATATTGAAGGATCCCAGAGGAAGAGGGTGACTTTTATTTGGTAGGTGGTCTTTTCCCCAGGTTCAGGGCCAGGGTGAGGGGAGTGAAGGGAGGGAAGGGAATGAGGCACTCACCTCACTGCAAAATTTAAGGGGGCACCAGAAATTCAGTAATGAAAAATAATACTGTAACGCATTCTTTTAAAAAATAAAAATTTATGCCCCAAATTCATGACATGCAAAACGTCAACGCTTTAAAGATAGACGCAGAAGCAGTGCCCAGGCTAGCCATCCAGGCGCCTGCGGCAAAAGGAAGACTCACTCCTGTGGATCTTGTGCTCAAGGCATGTGCCCGCCACTCGGTCCCTCGAGTCCCGGCCCTGCTTCCTCTGCCCTGTGTTGCTACACTGTTCCCCTGGACTGGCCTGTACTGAACGTAAGTCTAACTCACCGTTTCTTCTAGTTTCTCATCGTCCCTTGAGTTCTGCTTCTGTCACAGTTTTTGGGTGATCTGAAGATGACACAACTACCTGAACTCCATCTCTCGGAGAGTATAAGACAAGTGCCAGCTGGACCCGAGAAACACTCAGCAGGCCCTCTCCGAGTGACGTTGACAAAGCACCCACGTAACTTTCCAGCTGGCTGAGCCTTAGCAATTACACGTGGCATAAATGCTTTCCCCCTGGTTTACTGATGATGCGTCAGGTGGGAGGGAATCACACGCCAGCTTAAAACAAAGCCAGGTTACCTTTAGTCTTACTTGGCTTTGAATCTGGAAACCTGGATCCATTAGAGAGGATGCTTCTTGCTTTTCAGAGCCTCTGAAACTTTATTTTGCCATTAACAATTTTTCCCAGCATATTTCTTGGTAGAGCATCAAACCTTTCAAAAAGTATTTCCAGAATGCTTAGAACTCCTAACATTCCTTTATCAACATTCTTCCACTTACCATTTCAGCCTCCATCCAACAGATGATGATAATTTTAAAGTGAGGAAAGAGGGGAAATGGACTTGGCCCAGTGGTTAGGGCGTCCATCTACCACATGGGAGGTCCACGGTTCAAACCCCGGCCCCGGGCCTCCTTGACGCGTGTGGAGCTAGCCCATGCACAGTGCTGATGTGCGCTGATGCCGTGCCACGCAAGGGTGTCCCCTGCATAGGGGAGTCCCACGCACAAGGAGTGTGTCCTGTAAGGAGAGTCGCCCAGCGCGAAAGAAAGTACAGCCTACCCAGGAATGGCCCCACCCACACTTCCCGTGCCACTGACGACAACAGAAGCGGACAAAGAAACAAGACGCAGAAAATAGACACAGAGAACAGACAATTGGGAGGGGGGGATTAAATAAATAAATATTTTTAAAGAAATAAATAAAGTGAGGAAAGATGGGGAGTAGGTGTGGCTCAGTGGTTGAGCACCTGCTTCCCAGGTTCAGTCCCCACTTCTTCCTCAAAACAAAACCTAACCAAAAAACACTACCATGGACTATCTATGCAACTCCCCATGACTCTACAATTATTTCAAAATAAAGTTAAAAAACAAAAACAAAAACAACCACCAAATCACAATACACCATTATTAAAATAAAGTGAGAAAAAAATTTCACATGGTGGGATGAACCAGTAGCTATCATTTCCTTAGGTAAATAAGCCAACCTCTCAGCATCCTACTGGCCTCATGTGTAAAATGGGGGATGAAAATATTACCTACATCGTCGTCAACTTTAAGGTTAGGATGTGTATTTCCATTTTAGAGATGACCATCCAACACACAGTTGGAGAAATTCCTTGAAATTGGTTATAAAACTCAGGTTTCCTCCCCTTCATAACCTTCAAGATAAAAGCATACCATTCCCCACCACCAACTCTTATCCTATCTCACCTAGAAATTGTTGTCTTTCTGACCGTCGCTTCAAACTCAGCTTCACCAAGTCTGCGGGGACATCGGGCAGGCTGGCCACCTCTTCGTAGGTCTTGATGGCCCCGCGTAACACCTCATTGCTCCTCCTCTTCTCGGCCAAATCATCTTCACACTAGGAAATAAATGCCACAAGACGAGCTATATTTGTAATCTTCTAAAACATTTGTGAATGGTTAACTTTTGAACATGCTTTCAAAGAAATTCAAGACAAAAAAGCAAACAGGCAAAAGAAAGCAATGCAACAGGCTATTTTAATAAGATGAAGAAAGTTAGCTACTAAGCTACAGGGGAGAAGGAACATCATAAAAACAAGATAAATATGTGCTAGCGCTGAGGGAAGTTCACAGCGTATTATAGATAAACATTCTATGGACAGAACTCCAGGTCATAGTTCCTGCTCTTTTGTTAATTCTTCATTTGTTCATTCATTCATTCAGTCATTTATTCAGCAACTATTCTGGGGGCCTTTCTCATGCCAGATATGTTCTAGGCATGTGGCAGACAAATGGAACAAAACAATTTCTCAACTTGCTATCCAT
This sequence comes from Dasypus novemcinctus, assembly GCF_030445035.2. Classification (NCBI taxonomy): domain Eukaryota; kingdom Metazoa; phylum Chordata; class Mammalia; order Cingulata; family Dasypodidae; genus Dasypus; species Dasypus novemcinctus. The sequence goes on from NC_080686.1 coordinate 24,147,107, forward strand.
CTGGAAAGGAGAGGAAGGCCATAGACACATCATGATATCATATGAGAGAGGCCATCAGGTGCTGTGGATAAGACTCAAGCAGGCTCAGGAGAGTTGTAGGAAAGTGGCTGGTCTCATTGGGATGTACGGGGAGGAAAGAGGTAAGGGGACAAGGCTTGAGGATATCTGGCGGAAGAATGTTTCTGGCAGAAAGGGAACTCCTTGAAGTGGGAGGCTGGAGGAGTGAGGAAGGGAGAGGGTGGGAGGCCCTCAGATGATGTAGGGCCTAATAAGTGGCGACCAATTCTTCAGCACTAACTGCAAGTGAGATGGAAAGACATTGAGATTGTGGGTGGGAAGTGTCATGATTTGTTTTATGTTCAAAGATTGGCTGCAGTATGGAGAATGGACATGAGGAGGGTACAGCTATAAGCATGGAGCAGAGTTATATTGCTTTGGCAGGAATCTAGACACGAGACGATGCTGGGTTTTAGCAATGGAGGTGGTGAGAAGTGATTGGGCTACAGATATATTTTGAAGGTCCGATAGATATATATATAGATGGAATGCAGGGTAGGAGAGGAAAACAAGGGGCAGAAATCAAGGATGAATTCAAGATTTTTGGCTTGAGCGATTTGCTGAATGGAAATGGAATTGCCTTACCTGAGAACGGAAGAAAGGACAGAAGCAGATTGGGAGGGGAGGGACAGGGGGTTAGAATATGGAATCAGGAGTTCAGTTTGGGAAATATTAAATTTAAGAAGAACCAGCAAGATGGTGGGGAGTAAGGCACTCCTAAAGTCAGCTCCTGCTACAGGGCAATTAGCAAACACGCTGGAGCTCTCTGGAGCCAGCTGAAGCACCTTGTTTGGGGGCTCCAGGAGGCCAGAAAAGCATCCTGCAATATCCTTGAAGGAATGGAAGGAGGAGATTGTCCATCTGCAGAGAAGACATGTAAATAGAGTGCTCTACTCCTCGGAGGCCAGTGCCCATCCTCCACTGGAGGCACAAGCCGCCTCAGGAGCTATTCTGCGGCTGTAACTGAAAGCTCCACTTCCCAAAAATGGGGGAGGAGGAGATGGTTGGGCACCAAAACTCAGCAACTGATGAGTAAATTCAGCAGGCCACAGTATAATCCTGAGCACAGCTAAAGTTTGAGCCATCCAAGTCAGAAAGAGGCCAGAAGCTGCCATCTTAACTCCGCACCTGAAACAAGGGGAAGTGGGGCAGACTGAAAATCACCATGCTGGTGGGGACCAGCTTCTTTCCATCCAGGCTAGACTGCAGCACTGGCCTAGGCCCCAGTGCCACCTCCAGCAGGGAGGAAGCTGCAGGGACCGGTGCCAGCCTCTCCAGGAAATTACCAAGCTCAGTGATGATCCTACTCTGGCAGTGCAAGCTGCCCTGGGAGCTATTCTATGACTAGAATTGGAAGCTCCATTTCCCAAAAACAGGGGAGGAGGAGATGGTTGGCTGCCGATGTTGGCTACTGATTGGTACACTTGGATGGCTAAGATATAATCCTGGGAAGAGCTGGGATGTGAATCTGTCCAAGTTAGAAAGGGGCCGGTGGCTGCCATTTTGACTCTGCCCCTGGCCTGAGGGGAAGCTGGACTGACCAAAAATCACAGTGACAGTAGGAACCAGTTTCTTTCACCCAGATTGGCCTGTAGTCCTAGATTAGGCTTCAGCCTTACTTCTGGCAGGGAGGAGGCTGGTGGGCCCTGCACCAGCCTATCCAGGTAACTGCAGGTACCTTTGGCTAGCACAGACTGAATAATCCGAAGTCTACCAGGGCAACTGCAGTCATCCAGGACCCGCACTGCATAGATTGCTGCCCACACCTGCAGCTCCATCCCCAACCCAGGCAGGGGAGAAAGGGCATGAAGCTTCATCGGTCTCTCTGGGCAACTAGAGTCTAGGTCTGCACGACTTGGATTATTCCACACAGCTGTGACTCTGTCCCTACCCCTGACAAAGGAGAAAGTTGAGAGAAGCTTCATTGGTCCCTAGAGCAATGAGGGCAGCTTGAGCTTCCATAGCTTATAACACCAATTACAACCTTGGCTGCTACTGCACAACCAGCAAGGGAGAAAGGACAGGAAGCCCTGAACTAAAGAGAAAAACTGCACCAGAATAAATACTCTAATAAGCCAGATGCCAAGACACCAACAAAAAATTACAATCCACACCAAGAAACAGGAAGTTATGGCTCAGTTCAAGGAACAAGATAAGCCTCCAGATGACATGAAGGAACTGAGAAAACTAATCATAGATGCTCAAACAAATCTCCTCAATAAATTCAATGAGATGGCTACAGAGATTAAGGATATCAAGAAGACACTGGATGAACACAAAGAAGAATGTGAAAGCATACTTAGAAAAATAGCAGATATTAATGGGAATGAAAGGTGCAATAAATGAACTAAAAAAAAAACCATTGGAATCTTATAATAGCAGATTTGAGAAGGCAAAGAAAAGGTGAGCTTAAAGAAATGGCCTCTGAAAGTGAACATACAAAAGAACAGATGAAGAAAAGAATGGAAACAATTGAACAAGGTCTCGGGGAAATAAATGATAGCAAAAGGTATATAAACATATGTGTCATAGGTGTCCCAGAAGGAGAAGAGAAGGGAAAAGGGACAGAAGGAATATTTGATGAAATAATGGTAGAAAATTTCCCAACCTTATTGAAGGACATAGATATCCTTGTCCAAGAAGCACAATGTACTCCCATCCAAAAAAATCTGAACTGACCAACTCTGAGACACATACTCATCAGAATGTCAAATGCCAAAGACAAGTAGAGAATTCTGAGAACAGCAAGAGAAAAGCAATAATGCAAGGGATACTGAATAAGATTAAGTGCTGATTTCTCACCAGAAACCATGGAGGCAAGAAGACAGTGGTCTGATATATTTAAGACACTACAAGAGAAAATCTTCCAGGCAGGAATCTTATATCCAGCAAGACTGTCTTTCAAAAATGAGGGTGAAATTAGAATATTGACAGATAAACAGACACTGAGAGAATTTCTAAGCAAGAGACCAGATTTTCAGGAAATACTAAAGGGTGTGCTGGAGCCTGAAAAGAAAAGATTGGAGTGAAGAGAGTCTAGAAATGAAGATTGTATCAATAAAAGTAACTAAAAGTGTCAAAAGAGTGGTAAAAATAAAATATGACAGATAAAACTCAAGTAGTCAGGAATAAACTTAACCAACAATGTAAAGCACTTATATTCAGAAAACTGCAACTCAATGTTAAAAGAAATTTAAAAAGCCCTAAATAACTAGAAGAACATTCCATGGTCATGGATTGGAAGACTAAATATCATTAAGATGTCAATTCTACTCAAATTGATATACAGATTCAATGCAATCCCGATAACAAATGATACCACCATTTTAAAAAAATTGAAAACATAATCATCAAATTTATTTGGAAGGATAAGTGGTCCCTATAGCCAGAAACATCCTAAAAAGGAAAAGAGAATCCTCATCTCCAGACTTTAAATCATATTACCTAGCTATAGTGGTAAAAACAGCATAGTACTGGCACAAAGACAGACACACAGACCAACGGAACCCAATTGATGGTTCAGAAACAGACCCTCACATGTACGGTCAAGTAATTTTGACTATCCTGTCAAACCCACAAGGCTCAGCAGAACAGTTCATTCAACAAATGGTGCTAAAAGAATTGGATATCCATAGCCGAAAGAAGGAAAGAGGACCTCTGTCTCACACCTTATCCAAATTAACTCAAAATGGATCAAAAACCGAAAATGAAAAGAAGAACCATAAAACTTCTAGAAGAAATTATAGGAAAATATCTTCAAGACCTGGTGGTAGGTGGTGGATTCTTAAAGGAGTTAAAGGGGGAATGAGATGGACAACTGATGTTTAATGTACGTAGAAGTTTTAACTAGCTTTACTGTAAACGTGTGGAAAAGTACAGAGTGGATGGTCACACATAGTGAGTAACAGCTAGTTTATAAATGGGGATGTGACTGAAAATGGTAGTCTAGGTATGTAAATGCCAATTGACAGAATGTTAGAGAATAATTTAGGAACTGAATAGCACAGCAAACCAAGAAGTGGATGAGAATTGTGGGTGATGGTACAGATACAAGAGTGTCCTTTGTGAGCTAAAACAAATGTACATCACTACTGCAGGGTTTTGGGAATGTGGAGAAGCATGGGAAAAATACAGCTGGAGTGACCGATGGACTGTGATTAGCACTAATAATATAATATTCTTGCATCTATGTGAAAGATGTACCGTGTTGATAATTAGGCACTATGGAAAATGTGAGCCTAATGTACATTATGGACATGGTAACAATCAGATGATATTATCTTACCTGTAGCAAATGTTCCATCATTGTGTGTCATGTTGAAGGAGGGGTGTTGTTTTGGAATTCTGCACATGTGCATGATTGTTTTATAAGTTTACAACTTCTGCCATAAAAAATATGTTTAAAAAATAATAATAGGGTATGTTGGGGGGAAAAACACATCAAATGTAAGATAAGGAATATGATTAGTAGTAAGATTTTGACAATATTCTTTCATAATTTTTAACAAACGTCTCAGGACAATGCAAGGTGTTGGTGGAGGGTTGACGTATGGGACCCATGTATGATGTTATGCACGTTTGCTTAGTAAGTTCACAACTTTTACTATACAGTTAATTGTTTATGTATGTTCATATATAAATGATATAAATATAATAATAATAGGGTTGGGTTGGGGGAAAATACTTTGGTTAGTAGTAATATTTTGACAATGCTCTTTAATCATTAGTTATAAAGGTTTAACAACAATGCAAGTTATTGGTGGTAGGGTGACTTATGAGAGTCCTTTATGATGTTATATATGTTTGTTTTGTAAGTTCACAATTATTATACACTTATTGTTTATGTATGAGTGATATATTTCAATAAATTTATTTTAAAAATGCATGGTTGATAATGAAGTGGAGATGCTGAACAGGAAGTTGCATGTAGGAAAATGGAGTTCAAGGGAGAGGTCAGAGTTACAAACGTGAATGTGGGAACTGTCAAGGATGCAGATGGTACTTACAGTGATGTATCTGGAAGCAGCTGTGAGTACAGACAGAGCAAAGAAGAGGCTCAAGACCTGAACCCTGAGGAACTTCAAGGTTTAGAGGTCACTAGAGATGAGGAAGACAAGGGAGGACTAGGAAAAAGGACCAAGTATGAGTGAGGAAGGAAGAAAATAAAAGCAAAAGAAGTGGAAGCCAACTGAGAACAGATTTCAAGAGGGAGAGGAGCAACTGTGTTAAAAGTCAGGTTGGGTGAGTTGAGAGCAGAGACCAGTTCACGCTGGCTTGGGCAGTGAGGCGTCCCTGGAGGCTGTGACAAGAGAATTTTCACTGGATTGCTGGGGACTTGGAACTGAATGGAGCAGACTCAAGAGGAATCAGGACGGAAGGAGGTAGAGACAACTTCAAGGAGTTTCACTGTACAGGGGGGCAGAGAAATGGGATAGTGGCCAGAAGGGAATTGAAGACAGGGAGAGGTTTTGAATTATGGGAAATATTACAGCATGTTACTAAGCCAGTGCAGATGATTCAGTAGAGAGGGAAATCTGATGATGCAGAAGGGGACACAAAAATTAGAATGATGTCCTTCAAAAGGCACAAGGAGATGGGAAAAGGAATCAAGAACAGTTCTTCTGCCTTCCATATGTCCTTGAAGGCAAACCATATGGAGACAGGTATAGGTAATATGCTAGATCATGTGCAAGTTCTCTTTGGGAGCTTCTTTTTAGCTAGTGAAATAAGAAGCAAGAGTACTAGATGGAAATTGAGAATGGGAATGAAATAGTGGCAGTAGGAAGAGAGAGAAGAAACTGTAAAGTGGTCATCAATATCCCATCAGATTGAGTGGACTACAATTTGAAGATTATCATTTGAGGAAAAATTATACCAGCGAGATGCTAAAATAGCATAGATACTTTTTTTCCAGAATAGTCCATTTAAATGTTACCTTACTAAAATAAAGTGTTGGTTATAGTCAACATATAGATGCTTACAGAATCCAAATAAAGCATAAATCCAGAATTTGAAGACATCTTAAGAAAATGATCTGTTCCCCAACCCCATGCTCCTAAATGAAAAACGAACAAGAATTAACACAGATTTGTTTTTTAAAGAAGATCTCTGTGGGTAGCTTTCTAGAAAAGAACACCTCAAAAACAAAACAAAACAAAACAAAACAAAACAAAACAAAACAAAACCACCTCTAAATACATACCAATTAGGATAAGTTGCCCAAGATGATGAAGGGCTAGAATTGAAGCTGTAGGGATACAGAAGTGGACAGACTTAGGAGACATTTAGAATGTCAAACTGATGGGACAAAATCTCTAGATGGGAAAAGGGCAATTTGCCCTTGCTTGATGGAACTATGCTTCTGACCACACAATTCCCCTTTCAAATCTGTAAATGATCTCCAGAATGGAGATCTACCTCGAGAAAAAGTCCAATGTCAACAACCCGTACTGGTCACTCTGACGCAGTAACCTTCCATTGTACCTTCACATGCTGGCTTTTCTGTTCATGCAGGTTTCTTGTGAGTTTGGTTATGATGAATTGACTCCCCAGAATATCTTTCATAGATGAATTCACAGAAACTCAGAGTTCTAGAACTGAGAGTCCCTCTGAGACCACCTAGATCATCCTCTTCATTTTGAACCTACAAAGCTATCCTGGAATTGGAGGTACTTCAAGGTTTATGGAAGGACAAACGCCTACAAAATAATCCTTCTCTAGAAAGACAGTTAAATATCTTTAGCTAAACTCAGTGTGAAAAGAAAGATGATACAATCTATATGCCTTGTCCCCAAACCCTACCCCCACCGACACCAAGGTCCTTTATTTTAGTGAAGTATAAACATTTTACAACTTTCAGAATTGGGAAAATATCTGTTTTAAAATGGCATATCATACTTTAAAATCTCTTGAATGAAAATGATAGGCATTGCTTTGAAAACCAGAGTTGTACAGATTGATTTTTATCCATCTAACATCTCTATATAAAATGAGCTGAGCTGAAAGTGAGCATTTGTTATAGGATGTTAACATTGGAAAACCTTTTGTTGACTCTTAACTAATTCATCCATCCAACCCTCCTAGGAGATGTGTCATTTTCGCCTCAGAGGTATTAATGGTTTGGATGAATTAATAAAGTGAATTGAGTTTATAATTCAAGATTTTGTGTCCAATGTTCAGGGAATTTGGTCAAAATTGATTTTTACAGTGATCCAAAGAAAAAGACAATACCAGTGCGGCTTTACAAATGATAGATACGATAACTTGCATTTAACTTAATGTTGCTTAGTTTTTTAATGTGTTGGGATATTCTAAAATAATTGTTAAATCTACTAACAAAGAATGATGAAGTCATAATTTATTTTATTTTTAAATTAATTTTATTTTTAAACCTCCTATGAATTTAAAGCTTCTTTTAAATTACTCCATTAAAATTTAATGTGACACATCTAAACTGTTCATGTCACAATATTGTTAATATCAATAACATCTTATAGCAGAATAGCTTAACAATAAAAAATGGTGACTGAAACTACATTTTAAGTTTCCACTGTTAAATAAATAAATACAGCAATCACCATGTTTCAAAAGCACTGCATTTATCTAGACTTGGCTATCCACAATCAATATCATATATAAAAATTCAAAAGAACAAATATTTTTGCTATAATTTAATTAGCATTGCATAAATCATTTTTCTTTATAGTTAATATGCTTTCCTTAATCAAATGACTGTTAATATTAGTGATGAAACATTGCTTGCTTGATTAGGGATGATCTTTTGGTAACAAACTCATTCTCTCTTGCTTAGAAATTGTAAAGAATTACTAAGCAAATTGATTTCCAAAAAGGATCCAGCTGCTGTCTCCTAATCCTGGCTCTACCATGGGTAAGAGAAACTTATCTGCATTAAGTTTTCCCAAAATTAATTTCAATTGTCAATTAGTACAATTTTAATTAATTCCTTTGTATTGAGGAGACAGGAAGAATTTGAGCATCTGGATCCCGAGCAGCTTCCACCATTCATTCGGAGGAAACATAATTGTTTCATGTATAGATATGTTACTTCCTATGTAATTGTCAGGCACAAGTATGTGTGGCCCTCTCTCCAAAGGGGTGCTATAAGCTTCCCCTGGGTTCTGGAAAATATTTATAACTCTGCGTTTATTATTTCTTAGCAGGGTTGATGATTTTGTCCAACTAGGCATGGCTGTGGGAGCTTGACTACTTGTCACACGTGTACATCCAGCCCTGACTTTTACTCTTGAGCCCCAGGTCCCATAAATTCAGGGGTCTACATGATGTTTCCACTCGACTGTCCATCAGGCATCACAGACTGAACAAAACCTGGAAAGAACTCTTGATGTCTGCACATCCCCCAAACCTGTTTCTCCACCAGCCTTCCCAGTCAGTAACCAGCCCGGGCATCCCTGAATCCTCTTTCCCTTGCTTACATCTGATTCATCATTGAGTCCTATAAGCTCTTCCATCTGCTCGCCATCCCCATGGCCATGACCATGCCATCATCATCACTTATCAACACATGCATTAGTGTCCTGCTCTCCTTGCTTCTACATATATCCCCATATTCCACTCTCCACCTACGCAATAGTTACAAAAAAACAAACAACCATCAGGTTGTGGCCATGCCTAAAACTCTCCCAAGGCTCCCCAGCACCCAAAAATGAAATCTGCAAGTCCCTGCTCTTATTGTCCCTCTCTACCCTGCCTCCCCAGGCCCCTTCTTCTCTCTCGAGTTTATATGCCTTTGCACTTGCCGTTCCCACTATCTGGACAGCTCCTTCCACAATCTTTGTCAGGTCTTACAGATGGTGCCCACCCCCCCCACCCCCCCGCCAGGGGCCCTTTTTTGACCTCCTGATCTAAAGTGCCAGCTATCTTATTTCTTTCAATCACATTACTGGTAGCCAAAAAAACTTACTAAGGATGCTCCTGATCCCATACCCTCTTTTCCTTATATTACAGAATTATGTGATACGATATGGTATATTTAATACTTTATGGTATTTTCTAAATACATGTTAATTTATAAAGATGTTCCGGGCTTTACTCAAATGTCCCCTTCCCTGGGAGACCTTTTCCTAGCTATTCTATTAAACATTTCAACCCCCTCACACACATCCGAGGCCTGCTCTCTGCTCTATTTCTGCTCTCCCTACCACTTATCGCTGGCAAGGGTATGGATTTTACTTATTGATCTTACGCATTATCTTCCCCCATTACAATGAAAGTGCTGTGGAAACAGGACTTTTATCTGTTTTGTTGACTGCTGTGTTCCTAGCACCTAGAATAGCATCTGGCACATGACAGACTCTCATGAAACATTTTCTGAATAAATAGAATATAAGATCCACAAAGGCAGTGTCCACTTGGCCATTCCCAAGGTCCCACAAGTGCATGTGGTAAAACTTTAGGAAATAAGGTATTGTAATATGGAGAAAGTCAGATAAGGAAAGAGAGGGTGAGGGTAGGACATGGTGAGAAGGTGGCTGGGTAAGAAAGGAGTCAGTTGAAAGAAACCATGAAAAGAAAGTCCATTAACCTTCACATTGGAAAAAAACAGTCTGTCTTAAGTATACTTTCAACCTCTTGGTTATAAAACTGAGGTTTTAAAGTTCTGGGGAACCTCAAATGAAAGTTGTATGGTGAGCCTAAATGGGGCCGAGGGGTGATGGGAAATAACTACACAAGTGTTCATCTTTATTTTCTCTTCACAGAAAAATCCTATGGAGGGGTGGACGGGAAAAATGTTTCCCAGTTCCACAGGACACAATTGCAAAATAATTCATTGTCTTACTTAAAACAGAAGTTCTTGCTTCTGTATAAATAAATATCTTTGCATATGCAAAGATGAGAAATTGGCTCTGAAAAGAAATTAGAAGAAGAAAGAGAAAATGCAAAAAGCAGGGCATGAAAAATTCAGTTACACAGAACACACAGACATTAAAACAGTGAGTTATTCTAAATGGAAGGTTTTAGAATACCTGTGCCTTCCCATATCTCGCTCGTGGACTCTGTGGGTATCTGCGTATGAGTTCTTCAAATGCACTCACTGCTTCTTCAATCTTTCCCTGTTAAGAAGAGGCAATTATTACAGAAACACAATAAACTCAAATATAGAAACCTTATACAATACAAGCAATGTTACCAAAAATTCCTGACAATTTTATCTAAGATTTTTTAAAAAATTAACTGTATTATGGGAGTTATAAAAACTAAAAATGAATATACTTTATTTTTAAAAAGGACAGGTACCTGACAAATGATGTGATTTGAGTTTTTTTAGAGAAATGACATTTTACCTTTAATGTATGTGAACAGTTCCTACATGCAATCCTAAAGAAAGTATTTAGATTGTATATGTATGTGGGGGGGGGGGGCGGGGTACAGCTTGCAGCTGGAATGCTTTGAGTCTTTTAGAGGCTATAGGAAGTCACCTGTGACTCAGAGGCTCAGAAGCACCTGCAGAGGCTCAGAATCACCTGTGAAAACAGTGGAGGCTAAACCCCACACTTGGCCTTGGCATGTCACCATTGAATCTCAGGGTTGATTCGGCTTGTCTGGCTGATCGAAGCACCCACCTGCCTCTGGCCTACCACCTCACAGAGCCAGCAAGGACCCTTTGAAAGATGAAATTTCTGATAGATGTCTGAGCACAACTGCATGAAAATAAATGAAGGACGTGCAATGGGTAACCTGGGTAGGGGGTCTCAGCTATGGGAAGGGCCCTCTTCCTCCTCATCCCAGCCAGTGCTATTCCACAGCATGAAATATATGCTTCCTGGTTTCTACTGGATGGCAGCACTTCAAGGACATTGGGAACCATAGCATAGAGATAGTTTAGCCAAACGGAAACTTCCCAGATACTTGAGCTGTCTGTGAACTGGTGAATCCATTCATCCTGTGTGTAAAAGCAAGCTCGATGCGACTAGCAGGTTTTGACTTTCTGTGTTTCCCTTAAAAATATGCATGTCCTGGGGCCCCTCCCCAACATTAGGAAAGGGGAGGAGGAGGAGAGGTCTTACAAGGCTTAACCCCACGTGTACAACTCATCCCGCACCAGGCCCGCAAGCCACGTCTTGGTTTGTGTACTGTTTTTCTTTTCTTGTTTCTCAATAAACTCGTCATTCCCTTGCCTATGAAAAAAAAGTGCCTGTGAAAATAAAAAATAAAGTACGACCCACTGTTATTTACACCTACTTCTGAAAGGAGCTAGGCAGCATCAACATTAAAGCTCCTTAAAACCAGTCTTTCAGGTCTATATCTAAGAAAGGGGCTCTCTTTCCCCCTCACTTGCCTCCTGGTGAAGCTGAGGGTTGGTGGAAGATATATGCACCATGCAGTGGCTGTGAGTGCAAGTTGCAGCGCCAGACTGGTTAAAATCTGGGCTCCACCACTCATGAGGCGTGTGACTGTAGTGGGTTGAATTGTGTCCCCCAAAATCTGTGACGATGCCCTAATCCCTGGTAGGGCTTTGCAAATAGGGTCTTTGTGGATGTAGTGATGTTAAGATGAGGTCGTACTGGATGAGGGTGGGCCCTAAATCTAATGAAAACTGCCCTTAGAAGAGAAGACACAAAGACATCAGGGAAGAACGCCAAGGAGAGGTGAAGGCAGAGAATGGGGCAATGCAGCTACAAGCCAAGGAACGCCAAGGATTGCCCTGGAGCCGTCAGAAAGAGGCAGGAAGGATTCTTCCCTAGAAGCTTCTGAGGGAGCGTGGCCCTACTGGCACCTTGATTTCAGACCTCTAGCCTCCAGATCTGTAGGAGAATACATTTCTCTTGTTTCAAGCCCCCCCCCCCCGCCCTGCCCAATTTGTGGTATTTCTTACAGCAGCCCTTGGAGACTAATACAGTAGGTATCTCCCAAGGCGGGTGTGAAGATTAAATGTAATATGCCCAAAGTACTTGTTGATACCGCAGATAGCATAGAGAGTACTGAAAAATGCTAGCTATTATTAATTATTATCTGTGCAGGGGCAAGATGAAGGGGCCAGTCATGAAAAAGTCAAAGTGTTAAAACTAATAGACTTTTTTTTTTTAATTTTAGGAGGTATCAGGGTTTGAACCCAGGACCTTTTTCAGGGGAAGCAGGTAGTCAACCACTGAGCTACAACTGTTCCTCAGTGAGAGCTTTTTCATTTATTTGTTTTTTTCATTTTTAGGAGGTACTGGGAATTGAACCCGGGTCCTCAAACAAGGGAAGCAGGCACTCAACCACTGAGCTACGTCCACTCTTTTGGCTCTGCTACAGGCATGCCTTTGGACCTGCAAGACCTTCCTAAGTGGTCATCAGCCCTGCACTCACCTCCACGGGCCAACAGAGTAATTGTCCTTACTTTTAGCCTAACAGAATTTCCCTTCCCCAGGTTCTTACAAACGAATATAGTTCCCAACACTACTGTTCAATGGATATTAAAAAAACTCAAGAATTGTCTGAAAAGCATCTGTTTAAATTTTATTCTAGGATCAAGGGAGTTCATTGAAAAGAGAAGTACTTGGGCCACACATTAAGAACTAGACCCATGAAGGTATTATAGAACTGGTGTGATGTTAGGGAGGAAAATATTCAGTATATCCATATACCCTTTTGGACATCTACAGCAGAATGTTTCTCCCTGGACATCTATTCTTATGAACACAATCGTAACATCTGGTTCTACCCCTCCTTTCTGCCAGTAAAGTTTAATTCCTGGCTAACACTTGGTTAGAGCCTTGTGGTGTGAATTTTCATCTATTGACTTTAATCTGGTATGATTAATTTTCCATTTTTTCTACTTATAATCCAATGAATAATAAATTCAACAAATAAGTTAATATCTTTCAATATACCACTTCGAATTCTTTTTGGAGGGCTTAAACAAAAGTATTAATTTTAAAAAGATGATAATATATGATCTGTTCTATACATTTGGGGATAAAAAAAGTGACCACATATTTTCATGTATTTGAACCTTGAACCCGAGACTTGAACTGAGAAGAGATGGGCTCTGCTGAGGGCTTGACTTAGCAGTGCTAGCACGGGCCTCACCTATTCCAATGCAGAAAGCTTCATCATTCCTTAAGACCAGCTATAAAATACCCCTAAAGACTTAATTATGCTGATAATTCCATCAATAATATGTCTCCCTGTTGTTCTGGAAGCAAGAATTGCATATGTGGCCACTTCTTCCTTCATTTACCCTGTTATATTAAGAGCCACAGTGTTCCATGAGGAAGGTATCGTAACTTCTTCAAATCTACTAGAACCAGAGAACACCCCATGGACTGTTCCTGTGCTTTTTCCCAATGACTTATCTGCTCCTTGATAACGGAACCCTTCTTTATCATTAATTACAATGAAATAAAAATCCCTTCCTAAAGCTCTTTTCTTTGTTCTTCATTCCCAAAGCCGCCTCGGAAATAGGCATCTAACGTTTTTGGATACGGCATTTGGTAAAGAGAAAGTGGAGGGTACAAAAAAAAAAAAAAGTGATTGGAAAAGAAGAATCTTGTTTCATTTCCATTCAGAAATTCAAGTTTCCCACAAAGAGAAAATGCTTTCACTTCATGAAGTTAAACAAGATGGACTTAAGAAGAAATCATTCTATATGGTTAAATTTAGGGGCAGTGAAAAATGACTTTGCTACCATACTATATGGGGTTACTACAATTTTATCTGCTTGGGAACAGGGAAAGGCCAGCCTATGCTTAGGAACCTTGTCTAATGCTAGGTTAGAGAAGTTTACATGCTCGTTGGCATATTTCCAATAAGTGTGGGGGAAGAACATTCTCCCACTTATGTTATTAGCTGGAGTTTTTAAAAAATTGTTTGTTTATTCACAGTCCCATTACTCATCTTCTATAGCCAAAGGCTACTTGATTCAAAAGAATATTACAGAAAAACTAATGGGCATTACACAGAATCTGAATTCAAGTACAGAGTAGAGAAAGAAAAATTACCATGAAAAGCAGGTAGATAATTGAAACTGTGATTAAATACATTATAATAAATTTGTTTGGCCCTGATAATTAGACGAAGTATGATTGAATTAAGGTAAGAAATAAGTTCAATCTAGTGCCAGTTCATTGTGGACAAAAACCCTAATATCTATAAAGTAATGCAAATGACATTTCAAATTAGCTAATGATACAGTAAAACATAAAATAGTTACCCTGAAAGCTGGGGGCATGTGAGGTGAATCTTAAGTGAGCAGAATGTTTAACCCACTATCATTTCATCTAACAGTAACTATCCTGAGAGTACTGGACTAATCTATTTATTCTTTCTGCATCAAGATACCATAAAATTAAAATTGCATGGTGCTTGACAGTGTTAAGGTTATTATTTTTTTTAATCTCACTTGATCTTTATCAGAAGTAAGAAAACTTACTGTTACTTTTAAAATAAGGAAACAAGTTCAGAACGGTTGATTTACCATTTCTTGGCCTTCTGGCTAAGGTCAAGTTGCAGAATGGCTGATTTGCCCAAAGTCACACAATTAGAAGCTAATGGAGATGTACTAGAACCTAAACTGGCTGACCTAAATTTAGCAAGTTCTATTTCAATTTTGTCATTTCAAGGCAGCAGTTCTTTTCCATTTGATTTACTTCATCGAGAATGCTGATGCGCCTGGGGGAAATCCAGTCTGAATATTCAAAGGCTATTTTTTTTTCACATTTGTTTTTTAATTTTTTAACCAACTCAGGAATGCCTGAGTTTATTTAACAACTAAACCATTGCACATTACTGTGCAAAACAAAAAAGTCAACCTACCCTTTTGCGGAGTTTTTCTGCAGCATCGAGTTCAGCTTTAATAGTCTTATCAAATTTATTTAAAAGTTTGGGCTTCTTTTTCTTAACTGAAAGAAAAAAGAGGTGTTTATTTCTTTATTTTCATCTAGAAATAGTCAATAATAGGGATTTACAGGTAGTGAGAAATGCAGAGTTGGTCGTGAACGTGTAACTGTGAGAGCCAGTGCTCTCCAGCTCCCCTTCCTGTCTACCTCCTCCCCCAGAATAGGACAAAGTCAGCAACTGCAAAGCCACAGGGGCCCCCAGAGTCCCTCCTTAGGTGCTCGAGCACACTCTTGGGACTGGGTGGAGATGGGCATCCTGAAACCTGCAGCGATACTGTTTAAGTTTCTGAAATGAGAATGGTTGCTGCTGTGATTTCTTATGTCTCATGACCAGCTTCTTGGCTAAGCCAAGAGGAATACTTAAAATCATTTTTTACTATGTCTACCACTTTTCTGAAACAGATAGAGATAAAAATGGGCAGCTATTATCAAGGGAGGTCAGCAGAACAGAATTTCTTGGTCTAGCAGGCAAGGCCCTCTGGGGTACTAATGACCTACAGCCCTGGCTATCTTCCCCACTTCCACTAGCAGATCACCCCACTTTCATTTCCCAGATAAGCCCAGTGATGTTTCTCATGCTACTTTCTCTAAATAAAATGACCTATTCCAGGGAAGCGACTGTGGCTCAATCAGTTGGGCTCCCGTCTACCACATGGGAGGCCTGGGGTTCGCGTCCTGGGCCTCCTTGTGAAGGCAGGCTCGCCCGTACACCGCTGAGTGCCACCTGGCTTGCAAGCGCTGCAGAGAGCTGACTCATCAAGGTGACGCAACAAAAAAGGGAGACAAGCAAAAACAAAGAAGAGCGTGCAGCAAATGGACACAGAGAGCAGACAGCAAGCAAGCCACAAGGGAGAAGGGGAAATAAAAAATAAGTAAATAGAGACACAGAAGAACTCAATGGACACAGAGAGCAGACGGCACACAAAAAAAGCCACAAGGGGGGATGGTATTAAAAAAACAATGACCTCTTCCATATCTTTGTGTGTCTAAAACCTGCCCATCCCTTAACAACTGGCTCAACACCACATGCCTTAGAGAGTTTCTCCTGGTATCAGTCCGTATAGGGTTCTGCTCTCTCCACCCCCCACCCCCCAGGAAGTCCATGGCACATTTTTTTCTGTGGCACTTTCCCCTTATGTCTTCTATTGTATTATTCATATTCTTACGCTAGTCCTTTTCCAAACCCACAAGCTCCTGCACTGTGCATCACATCTTAATGCAGAAACCAATTTTGTTTTTCTGCTTATTTAACATTTTTAAAGTAGCTGCGACATGCCTGACTCTGTGCAAGACCCTGGAAATCAATGTTCGGAGCCCTCGTCTCCCACGGCTGCCACATCCAGCCACTGCAGCCCCCGGCAGGGCCTGCTGGGGTGGACGGGCCCATGGAGTGCACCCCCAGGGCAAGTGATCCTGCCCGAGGGGCCAGGAGAGGGACAAGGACGGGCTGAGCCTGGAAGGATACACGGGATGCTCCAGATAGAGAAAGGGGCTGGAGGTAGGGACCAGGGGTTGGGGGGGGGGAAAGAGAGAAACATAGCAAATATAACAACACATAATTATAAAGTGTTGTGCCAGAGTTGGGACCAAACATACCAGTCATAAAAATAAAGAGAGGAGACTTAACTCACCTATTAAAAGATTTTCAACTTGGCTTTCAAAGCCAGACCCAATCTCATACTGTGTTCAGGAAACATACTTAAAGAGATTCAGAAAAAATAAAAATTCCAGGCAAATGGAAACAATAAAGAGAATTTCCTCAATTTTCTGACATGAAACCTATATACTTCACTGCTTCTGACCTTCCCTGTCACAGAAGCGGATGAGACTCGTCTTCTGAAGAACACCTCCTCGACACACACTTGTGCTCTGCTTTCTACATCACCTCAGAATGGTCTCCGGCTCCCTGGTCTCTCCTGAGTCTTCTTCAGCATTTAACATGCCAAGTCTCAGCCATCTTCAAACCAACCAACCAACCAACCAAGACCTTGGCCACTCCCTCCACAGTGGCCCCTCTTCACGACCCCCCCCTCAACCCTGGCCCCCTCTCAACCCACCACATGGGCCTGCCCAGTCTCCCTGAAGGAAGGGGAGCTCTGTCACATCCAGGAACTGTGGCCTGAGCCAAGGCACAAAACTTTCCTGACCGTTACTGCTCTCATCTACGCAGCGGGGAGAGCGTTCGTGAGAAGTCAACGCCATACAGCATGTGAAGCGCTTAGTGAGTGCCTGGCACTCAGGTAAGTGCTCTACGGAGAGCTACTGCCTCCTGACTTCTCTACAGATCTGCGTGCTCCTTACCTGACCTTCCTCAGCATCTGTCACAGCTGACTGCGCCTTCCTTCCCATGACGTCCTGATTGTCTGTCTTTCCTGTGTGCCCTTCCCTCCAATCATCCCCAAGATGCTGGTTCTTCAGGAATTGGTCTTCAGCTCTCAAAGGGCTTTCACTATTAGTTATCAAACTGAGCTAAAAATGAACTAGTTCACTTTTTCCTGCTTTACAAAAACTATAAATCCAACTGCCTGCTAACACAGGTGCCTCAAATTGGATAGATCAGAAATTAAATTCACCACCCCTCACAAATCTATTCATTCTCATGTACACCCTGTGTGCAGGCCTGTTCCATATTCACCAGTTGTCCAAATTAGGAACCCCATTAGGGATGCCAAGTAAAGTAAGGGCAAAGAAGGAACAAAAGGACTTACCCAAAGAAGACAAAATGGGAGTGCTATCATTTATCTCGCACTCGGTCTGTGCCAGGACCACGCCGAGTGCTTAACATTAATCGCATTTTATTCTCGCAGCCTCCCAGACACAGGGAAGTTGACCCCACAGATGAGGCCACTGAGCTTCCAAAAGGGGTGGTACCTTCATTCGTCCCCTCTCAGGCCCCCACGGAGAAAAGGAACATGTATTTCTCACTCCCGAGGTTTAAAAAAGGGGGAACGTTTCCTAGAAACCCTTAGGCTCTTGCCCCTGTCCCTCGCCCCAAGGAAGGTGGTGTAACTTTTCTATCTGCTGACCTGGGGAAAGAACAAGCTTGAGCAGCGCAGTCTCACCTCGTGCTCACAGGCTCTTGCGCCACACTGTACAGCGAGAGGCCCCCACGTGGGAGAGCCAGGGTTGCTCTGTGCTGCCTGGACAGGTAGGTGTCCTTCTAGGGTTCACCAGCAAGGAAACTACCACTCCTGCTCATCCACACTCCCATCCTTCAATTCAGTTCTTATTAGCAATAAAGCTGACAATGTGATCTCCTCCCCTTTATTTCATTTCTTATGCCTTTGAAATTTTTGCAGTGTGCTTTTGTTGTTAACTCCACCCTCCTCTTCTTCCCTTCCTCAATCCCCAGGCCCTGTGTTGTTAGAAAAGAGATGCCTAAGGCAGAGGCTGAAGAAAAACAACAAAATGGGCATTTGCAATTACATGCCATTATATATTAGCGTATCTGCTGAGGAGCTAGAAATAGGACTTGACATTCGACTGCAATGTGGATTTATGGTGGTGGGAACTGGTGTCTTGTCATCTCCCTGACTGATGCCTGCCAATTCTTCATTTTGCTTTAGGAAAAGTGCCTGTCAGCAGCTGACGGCGGGACCTTGAGGAAAGGCCGGCACAGACCAGTGCAGAGCCCTTTACCACAGGAAACAGCATTCCTTCCTGATGTGTCTTTCAGGTAATAAAGGTCACATGAAATTTAGTGGTGAAAAATATGTTGGCAATTGAAGACATCCAGAACAGTCAACAGTGAAACAAGATGTTCATTAGATAGCCATACTGTAAGGTTTCTTAATGTCAAAATTTCAGTAATGTCACCAAAGATAGACAATATCTTAAAAATGCCACTCCACCCATTACCAGGTATATGTCTCTCCCATGTTTTCCTACATCTTTAAGTTTAATAACTCCTAACTTGTCCTCCTTTCTTCGAAGCTCTTCAAGTTGTATCCAATCATTATTATTTTTATTTCAAAGGGTGTAAAAAACCTGAGGCAATCTTCCCAGTCGTGGAAACAACACAGACCCATCTCCTCCTGGTTCGGGGGAGGCACAGGCTCTGGCCTCCAGAAGGTTCTTCCCTGGGTTCTCGAGATGGCTCTGGCCAGTTCTAGGCAGGGGACACTGGGGAATTCACCCACACTCCCAGGGCTTAGATTTCTCCTCTACAGAATGAGTGACTTGGGCTGACACCTCTTAAAGTTTCTTTGAACTCAAATCCCGTGCTCCTCATTTTCAGTTAATTTTAAGTAACCATAAAGATCTTTCTGAGGTGACACATTAGGTCCAGGAAGGACTTACTTATTTTATTGAATGCAGATTTTTAAAAATGGTTTAGGAAGAAGCTGTCTATTCTATGTTAGAGCTGATTTTTTAAAATCCTTGTAATTACAAGTGTTTTACCCTTTATCAAAATCACAAAGAAGGGTAAAAAAAAAGCGGCCAGTAGCATTTCGATTCCTTACATCGTGCCATGCCATGCCATGGTTGAAACATCAAGATAAAATATAATGGCAAAAGAAGGAAAATAAAATAATTAAAGGCACGAAAACAGAATTAAATATGCATACTTACGTTGTATGAATATTAATGCTGACTCCCTTTCATTTTCACTTAGTCCACAAAAATGTTTTTATATTATGGAGCATGGGAGAAGCAGACCACCAATAAAAACAAACAGAATCTTTGCATCACTTTATGTCCCACCCTTATTCCTCAAGGTATATATCTCCCACAAGGTGGATGTAAAAGCAACTATTCCGTAAGGGAGCTCCCTGCCTGTGCTCCATGTAGTCCCGCGGGTCTTCCTGAAACCCAAATCTGTCCATGTCACCCTCTGCTTAAAATGCACGGATGACTCCTCAGAAGGTGCAGAAGAAAAACATCCTTGGCGTGCCACTGATGACAGGCTAAGTTACATCCCAGCACACACTCGGTCTTCCTAACCGGCATACCCCTGCGTGTGAACCCACTGTCCGTAGGACCTTATGGAGATTGTATTTTTAGTCACAGTATCGCCCAAATGAATGGGGGTGGGTTTTATTCCAGATCATGGAAGGCCTTATTAGGAGAGCCCAGAAATCAAGTGGAGAATGGAGAGGGTATCGCCACTGGACCAGACGCAGAGATGCAAGCCAAGGAAGCCCAAGGACTGCCCGGCGCCAGCACCAACCTGAGTTTCAGAAGAGAGCACGCCCCGCCAATATCCTGATTTTGGACTTCAGCTAGCCTCAAAACCATGAGCAATGAATACTTTCTGTGTAAGCCAACCCACTGTGTGGTACCTGTGATAGCAGCCTGGCAAAAGAAGACAGCATCCTAGCAAGCCTACCCCAGAGAAGTGAAAACATTGCCCACACAAAGACTCATACACGAATGTTCAGTACAGGATTGTTCTTAACAGCCAAAAAAGCAGCAACAAACGTCCACCAACTGGAGAAGGAATAAGCAATGTGTGATATATGAATACAATGGAATGATGCACCAATAACATAGATGAATCTCGTATGCGTTATGCCCAGTAAAAGAGGCCAAACTTAAAAGGCTACCCGCTGTATAAGTCCATTTATCCAGCACTCTGGAAAAAGAAAATCTGTAGGATCGGTTGTGGCCTGGACTGGGGGTGAGAGAAAGGGTTGAATACAAAGGACACGAGAGAATTGGGGGGGGGGGAGGTGATAAGCTTCTATATTTCAGTAGGAGTGAATAAACAAATCTTTGCATATGTCAAAACTCACATAACTGCATGCTAAAAAAGGTGTGTTTTACTCCATGTAAAAACCTCAATATTTCTGACCTAAGAAATAAGTTATAAGGAAAGAAACAAGTCCTATGATTCTCAATAGTCATTGCAGGTACGACATGCATGAAAAACATCTGGGCATAAAAACATCTATCTTTTTAAAAAGAAAATAAATCAGGTTCTGAGCACACTGTCCTACCCCGCAAGACCTGTTGAGAGATAAACTCGATCTCAATCATGTTTAGGGACCTCCTCCCTCCAAAAAAGGAAACGAAAAATTTGGCCATTTTTGGCCCAACTGGGCATTCAAAAACATTGTATCTTTCTCTTATTATTCTAGCTACCTTACCTACCCCTGACTCCCCTCTTTCTCACTATTCATTCAGCCTCCAAGCACCTGGCAGACTTCCGTGTTTGGCGCTGTACCCAGAGAGCCCCAGGATTCCAGACTGAGACCAGCCTTGCTCATTGGTTGTTCCTTCATTCATACGAGTACTGAGTATTTATTAAAATGCTACTGTGTTCCAGGTATTGTGCTAAGTGCTGAGAATTCAACATCACCTTCCTCAAGGAGGCTACAGTCTTGAAAGAAAGACATATAAATGGCAATGAACATTTAGAGGAAGGAGGGTAATTAAGTGTAAGGTCTGACCAGCAGCCGGCTGATCCATTTGGGAGCCAGGAGGGAAGGCTCCCAGGGAAACTGAGAACTTAGATATACTCAGACAGAGGTAGCTTTTTGGGCAGAAGAAAGGGTATTTATTTTAATAGTTGATCACAATTGGGAAATAGTACTTCTATTATCAGTTTTTCTTACATGTAAAAGACTAAAAAAACAAACAACAACAAGAAATACCTCTTCCTGCTTGGATGCTAGGGTTTGGTGACATTTATATGAATTTTCTTATCATGGGAATCTGGGCTTTCCAGAATTTTGGAAAGCTGAAGGTGGGGATATTGTTCAGAAATCCCAGGTACTGCTTTACTTCCTCCCACAAGCAGGGTTACGCATGAGGGACGCTGAGCCTGCCGCGGAGCCAGGAACGCCTAGAAGAGCGCGGCCAGTGCGCGCCGGCTCTTGGAGCAGGGACACACACCCCAGGGCAGTGCAGAGCAAGGCCCGGGCTTCCCGGGACAGGGAACACGAAGAGCAGCCCGAGGTGGCTCCCATCCCCACCCAGACGAGGGCTCTAGAGGCCTGGGGAAGCCAGTCTGGGGACCCTGCAGCTGTTCCTGTCCTGAGCTGCAGCTTCGGGTGTTTTTGTTGTTGCTGTTTTCAGGTACCAGGGCTGGGGACTGAACCCGGGACCTTATACATAGGAAGCCAGTGCTCAACACCGACTCTCCCAAGTTGGTTTTCTCATCTGCTTGTTTGTTTTGTTTTAAGGAGATACTGAGGATCGAGCCAACCCGGGACCTTGTGCATGGGAAGCTCAAAGAATTGAGCTCCCCAGCTTTGCTTTTTTTTTTAAAGAATTTTATTTTATTTTTTTTTATTCTCCCTTTCCCCCAGGTGGTTCTCTTGTCTGTCTGCTCACTATTTGCTCGCCTTCTCCAGGAGACATCACACCCGAACCCGGGACCTCCCACATGAGAAGTGAGTGCCCCATGGCCTGAACCACATCTGCTCCCCACAGGCTACAGTGCCTGCTGGCTTGTGGCAACTGCTCATTTAGGTGCCTGCTCATTGTGGTGGTTGTGGTATCTGTGTGTCTTCTTTAGGAGACACAGGGACCCAAACCAGGGACCTCCCGTGTGACAGGCAGGTTCCCAACTGGTTGTGCCACATTCACTTCCCCAGCTTTGCTTCTGATACAATTTGACGTAGTGAATTAAGTGAGGACCTTGATTAAAAATTTTTTTTCTGTATGCATGTGTGTAAAAGTCTCCCACCAACCCAAGAGCCACCTGAAATGCTGCAGGCATTCACAGACACAACGTGCATCTTCAGCACTTGGGCAACTGCATTTCCTTAAGCCAGCTTCACTATGCCTTTCACAAACTGGCACCCACTCTCCATTTTCATTTCCTGTCACACACCTGAAAACAGTTTACATTCTTTTATATATTCTTTCAAACATAGCATGTACTTTGACACCGGCATGACTTTTCTCATAGTGTTCTCTCTACCTGGAAAACCCTTTCCTCTATTTCTACCAGACTATACCCTGCATTTCAAATTTGAGACTAGTTTAATGCCATCTCATCTACCAAGTCATCTAAGACATTCTCATGCAAAAAAGAACTTTCTCTGCTGGGCTCATATCACTCTGTGTTTCTATAAATTGGAAACTTTTCAAGCTGTATTTAAATTAGATGTATATATAGCTCTCTGTCTCTCTGACTAGGTAGACAGTTAATTTCTGGGAGGCAAGGACTATATTTTACACTTCTGATTTCCAGCATCTGATTTCCAGCATTTAGTACACTGCCTATCCTGTAGAAAGTTCTCAACAAATGTTTTTGAAGGCATGAATATAAGTAAGCACAAATGAATGAAGACACTGTAGGAGGAGACAGAGCAAAATCAAACTGTGGCCTCAGTATGCCAGCTGTTGGAAAAGAAATCAGGAAATTATGAGCAACCAAGATGGAAGGTGAACTGAGAGAAGCCTGATTTATAAAGAAGCTCTGTACTAAAAGTCTCAGAGGGTAAAAATAGAGAAGACAGAGGAGGAAGAAGAGAAAAGAAACAAGGTACTGTCCCCACTGAAAATATTACGGCATATGCTGATATTTATTTCACGTCTGACTCCTTTTAAGTTTTTCAGTTGGGAACAAAAATGGCAGAATACAAAGAAAACCATCCTATAAGTCCTTGGGCTGCAAAGTTAAACTCAGTGGCTGAGTTGGTTTGAGTCTTTTATGTGAACCCCTGAAAACTATGTTCTTAAAGTGAACCTAGTGCGAACCTTTTATGAGAGTAGATCAGTTAAAAGCCATATGATTCGATTACTCTAGGAGTGTGGAGCCCAGGGTAGATCTTAATCCTCTTACTGGTGCCTTTATAAACAGAAGACTAAAGAGCTACAGACACTGAGAAAAACTGCTGATATAGAAAGAAGGAACCCAGGAGCTCAGAGAGGAAGCCGGGAGAGAGGAAGCCACAGTCGGAGCAGCCCAAAGCAGCTAGCAAGGAGGCCCAGGGGAGGGGGGAGAGGTGTCATCACTGCGCCCTGCCATGTGACTCATCACCCACAGCTGAGCTCAGGGAGAAAGCGAGCCTAGAGGAGAAAGCTGAGACCAGCAGAGCCCCACTGTGCCTTGCCACGTGGCAAGAGCCCAGGATCTCAGCCAGCCGACTTGTGGGGAGAGAGCTGTGTGTGATGCCTTGACTGGCACACTTCCATGGCCTCAAAACTGTAAGCTTTTAACCTAGCAAATGCCCATTGTAAAAGTCAACACATTTCTGGTATATTGCTCCCACACTAAAACAATGCCATACCAAATTCTTTACTGTTAATGATAGTTGACAGTTACTGTAGCTACAGTAAATACACAGGTAGCTCATCCACTACATGTATAGTATATAGACACGTAGCTCAATCAGCTCATCCAGGCTATGCAAACTGTAAATAGTAGAAGCCAACGTGAAGCTTGGGGTTGTCTCAATTCCAATGTCTATGGTCTGAACCATTTGCCACATTTCTGGCATCTAGCCCAGAAGTTAAGAAACTAGGGTATTCCTAAGGGCTTTGAAAGTGATGACACAGTGGAATTAAAAGTATTAGTAGGGAAGCATTTGTGGCTCAACTGATAGAGCATCCGCCTACCATATGGAGGTCCAAGGGTTCAGTACCCAGGGTCTCCTGACCCATGTGGTGAGCTGGCCCTGCGCAGTGCTGCCGCGCAAGGAGTGCCATGTCACGCAGGGGTGTCCCTCACATAGGTGTACCCCACACACAGGGAGTGTGCCCTGCGCCAAAAAAAAAGCGAAGCCCACCCAGAAGTGGTACCACACACACAAAGAGCTGGTGCAGCAAGATGACACAACAACAAAAAAGAGCAAAAACAGTTTCCTGGTGCCACATGACAAGAAATGCAAGCGAACACAGAAGAACACATAACAAATGGACACAGAGAGTAGACAACTGGGGGGCCAAGGGGGAAAGAGGGGAGAAGCAAATAAAACGAATCTTAAAAAAAAAAAGTACTAGTAAAAGTATTATGTTGTGTAAAGAAAGTAGCTGAATTTTGTATTACTTATCTCAAAGGATAAGGATAGTTAAATAATCATAGTAATTTTCCTTCATTGTGTGTCTCAAAGACCAGGGGTTTACCAATTACACAGAGACAGCTTGGCTTAGGAGAAAGATCACAGGGTATAAAGTCTGGAGGGAATGATGGAAGTCTCGGTTTTGCTCCTTCTTAGGGGACTTGCTTAATTTCGCAAAGTCTCCGACTCCTCATCCATGCAAGAAGGCTAATATTTGACCCCACCTCCTTACTGCAAAGGATAGTCCTGGAGCACAAAACATCATATAGATGTTAACCATGATCTCCATCTATAATATCTTCTTTTCACTCACTTTAAAACTCTCTAAGTTAGAAATGCGTACAATACTGTATGTTACTAAATATTTGAGATTTTTCTTTTAAGATTTGCAATATGGTCAAACATTTCCCTGGTGGCGATTCTGGGCAAATGTCAAGTTTACTATCACCATACTTGCATCAAATGTGTAATTCCAAAGGCAACAAAGGACTAAGGAGCTGTGGGGGGAGGGGAGGCGTAAACACTATTCTCTCCTTGTTCCCCTAAGCGTTTTTAAGCAGGACTGCATAAAATATGACAGATTCCTTCTTGTTGCAGGTACCCAAAGGTAGAATTGGATGAAAAAAAAATCTCAAGATCAAAATGAATTAAGGGAAGGAAAAGTAAGTCCAAAATAAGATCCTGAAGGAAATAAAAATAGGCTCTATACCTGAGATCCAGTCTGAAGCTTAGAAACAGTCTTATAATACAACTTTATCACAGTATTATTCATGTTAATGGGCAGTTACTCCAAGACAGACCCTACTCTATATTTTAATCTTCCTATATTAGATTCAGGAATAAGTTTTGCTTTAGTTTTTAACATCAGTGAAGATTTCAATATAAAAATGAAAAATTAAAAAAATCTCTGGCAGTGAGGAAAATCTATATATTAAGGCAAGTGATTAAAAAAAAGAAGGGAACAATAGAGGAAAATGTTCAAGAACAAGAACCCAGTACTACAATTTTTGATGAAATTTTCTCAGCTGGGTGCAGGGGAAGTAAGCCTGTATCTGCGAATGTTCCCCCAAGGCCCAGGCAGGGGGTGCTGCTAGGAGTCTGACGTGGTATGAAGCTGAGTGTGCCCCAGAAAGACATGTTCTTAAAAGCAACCCATTCCTGTGGTGGGAGCCCACTGCAAGTAGGACCTTGTGGTGAGGTGACTTCAGGGAAGGTGCGTGTGGCCCAGCCCAATCAGGGTGGGTCTTAATCCTCCTGCTGGAGTCCTTTTTAAATGAACACAGAGAGTGAGAAAGTCACAAGAAGGAAAAAGGTGAAACGGAACCCAAAAGAGAAGGAAGAGACTGGGAGATGCCACCATGTGCCCTGACACGTGACAGAGAACCAAAGATCACAGGCAGCCAACCCCAGGAAACTACAGTCTTCAGGGAGAAAGTATCGTCTTGGTGACACTTGGATCTGGCCATTTTTCCAGCCTGAAACCAAGAGTAAATAAATCCCCATTGATTACAGCCAATCCATTGCATGGTATTTACTTGAGCAGCCTAGGAAACAGAGCCCTTGGTTCTTTTCTTTCATTTAAAAGTAGGAATTATACAAAGTATTTCTGACTGCTCTGCTTTACTTTGGGGTCTAAAATAAATCTGCTCTCATGTCAAGAGAGAATCACGTTACTTGCTGTTAAGAAACGCAATCAGCAGATGTGCTTCTGGAGGAAACTTTTTATTATCAACAGTGAGAAAGGAAAATTAATGTGTTTGATTCAAATATACCCACTTGTGAGGCTACTTTCTCTAATGCTCTCTGCGCTGTCGACAAATATTATTGGGAGAAGAGGTAAATTTGGGCAACTCTGGAAGCTCTTACCTACCAGCTTTTGCTACGGATTGGTGGGAAGAGATGATAAGCTCTCTTTTTGCCTCCTACAACTAAAGAATAATGGACTTTCGTTCTTCTCAGAATTAAATATCAGCTACATACCAGCAGGAGTTCAATTTTCAAAGCCTAAACTGAACAGTTAACATAAACATTTTTCAGCTAAGAGACACTAATACAACACAGTAAACAGTACATAAAGGACAAATGTTTTCATCCACCCCTCTATTGAAATGATGGGGGATTCAGCTGGGAGCATTCTATGGGGCCAGCAAGTATTTCAGTTTATTAAATGTAGTCTGCCATCTCCCCATAGGGTTATTTTAATAAATTATACATCACTCCCCTTCTAGAGTAATAAACCTTTAACAGATGTGACCCCATATGTTAAATTAGAAACTTCATAGAGGCTAAATGATCTGTTTTCTAGACATAATAGACACCCCTTCAGTGCCAAGGAAGTCCACAGCCTTTCCGACAGCCTCTTCGGGCATTACAGTTTTCATCTTCATGTGCACTGCTCCAAGATCAACCCCAAATCTTACCTTCTGCATGTCCTCCTTACTGGTTAAGTGGAATTAAAGAAATAATTTTTCCCCTTGTTCAATATAATGACCAACCTCTTAATTTAAAAGAGGGGTGGCCTCAAATTTCAAGTCCTAAAGTAACATCACATTTTCCAGAGGAACACTTTTCATTGCCAATTTCACTGCTTTACATCGCAACAATCACTGTTTCAGGTACAACTGGAAACTTGAAAATAACCAAAATAGATGTCACAAAGCCCCCATCCCAAAGTGCATTTACGGTACTCACAGGAGGGTGAGTGGCAGACCTGGGAGAACAGCCACCCTCCCCAGTCTTTATTTCAGAGACAATTCTCACAATCATGATCATCTTGCTTTTGAGTCCTTAAACTTATTACCAGCATCAAACGTGAAAGAGGGAGTGAAATTGTCTGAATTAGGTAAATACTCAGCAACAGGAAGCAGCAGCGGATGGAAGAAAGACAAAACAGCCCCAGAAAGCATTACTGAACAATGCAATAACCGATGTTTGTGAAAATAAGCATTGCAGCCCCATTCATCGAGAAAAGTTAAATATGTGTAACATAAAATTATGTAAGGCAGAGATGCATAAGAAGTATTTTTAAAATTTATCTGCCAAAAGTTGTTAATTTTGTTTAAATGATGCTTAAAGATATTTAAAAATCATTTTGAAATATTTGTTTCTACGAAATACTGATCTCCCAATGAAGTCAAATAGAACAAAAATTTTCAAACCTGGCTGTGTATCAGTATCACCAGGAGAATTTGAAACAAAATAGAGATTCCAAGCAAGCTCAAAGAAAAACCGCCAAGTGGCAGGGGAGGAAGGGGCAAGTAACTATCCTAGAAAACAACAACAAAACAAACATTATATAAAGATTGGTGGATAGCATTGGATTTAGGTATTTGTAAGCAGAGTTTCTGATGCTACCTTATTTTCTGTTTGGTTGTTGAGATGTAAATAAAGGTCTATAAGTTTGACTGGTCTTTGTCAGCATTGATATTAGCTGGTTTTTACTATCATATCTTTTAAGACAGGTAACTGCTTGATACTTTTTCAGATATCATCTGATATTTCACCAAACCCAAGTAGGAATTCCTAAATACAATTTGATAATCATAATAAGAGAAACCCCAAGAATTTCTCTGTGTGATGAAAATGAAAACCTGGTATTAAAGAATGTATTAATGTTAGTTTGTAGGAGTAGTAACAGATACACTAGGATGATCACAAAGTTTCAACACACAACCCAGCTATGAAGATCTGGGTTTCCAGAGAATGAAAAATAGCTGAGCTTATTCAGGCAAAGCAGG
This sequence comes from Dasypus novemcinctus, assembly GCF_030445035.2. NCBI lineage: Eukaryota > Metazoa > Chordata > Mammalia > Cingulata > Dasypodidae > Dasypus > Dasypus novemcinctus. The sequence goes on from NC_080686.1 coordinate 24,175,718, forward strand.
ATGATAATGTAACAGATTAACTCTGATATTTTAACAAATTGAGAAAACAGGTGATTAACTGGCAAGTTTATCATTCTAGATAAATATGAAATGGGACTAGGAACAGAGAAAAAAAATTTTAACTCAATATATTGAGAAAAGTATAATTTAATATATTAAAAACAAATTATGGTGGCGGACGTGGTCCAGTGGTTAGGGCATCCGCCTACCACATGGGAGGTCTGCGGTTCAAACCCCAGGCTTCCTTGACCCGTGTGGAGCTGGCCCATGCACAGTGCTGATGTATGCAAGGAGTGCCCTGCCACGCAGGGGTGTCCCCGCATAGGGGAGCCCCATGCACAAGCAGTACGCCCCATAAGGAGAGCCGCCCAGCACGAAAGAAAGTGCAGCCTGCCCAAGAATGGCACTGCACACACGGAGAGCTGACACAACAAGATGACGCAAGAAAAAGAAACACAGATTCCTGAGCTGCTGACAACAGAAGCAGACAAAGAAGACACAGCAGATAGACACAGAGAACAGACAATTGGGGTGGGGGGGAAGGGGAGAGAAAGAAATAAGTAAATAAATAAATAAATAAATAAATAAATCTTTAAAAAAAACAAAAAAAATTATTTAATTCAATCATTGCCTTTCTGCCTTTCTGAATAGACATAGTGGAAAAATAACAAAGGTGAAGAGGATGGTATCTTCAAATACTAAGGTAGAGAGCACAGTTTTTAAAATGAAACAAAATTTCTAAATATTTCCATATCACAAATGAAACTGGTTTGCAAGACACTGTATATTATGTAATAAAAGGCAGTGATCCCTAAGAAACAGGACCATGAGGTGCAGCAGTGCTCAGAGATGCACTCACCAAGTGCAAAGAATGTCTCATGATAATGAAGGAGGTTGTTGTTATGGGGGGAGGAGTGGGGTGAGGGGGGTGGGGGGGTATATGGGGACCTCATATTTTTTTAATTGTAACATTAAAAAAATAAAGACAAAAAAAAGTAATTAAAAAAATTTGAGAAATATGAAAAAAAAAAAAAAAAAGAATATCCTAAAAGCACAAAGAAATAATAGACATGTTATATACAGGAAACAATAGTAAGGATAATGACAGATTTCTTGCCAATAAAACAGAAAGGAGAATAGAATGGGGCAACATTTTAAACATGCCAAAAGAAAAAAATGGCAACTGAGAATTCTATACCCAGCAAAACTATGTTTCAAAAGCAAAGATGAAATAAAGGTTTTTTTCAAATGTTGAAAGCTGAAAGACTTAATCATCAGCAGACACACACCAGAAGAAATGTTAAAGGACATCCTTCAGGAAGAAAAAAATTATCCCAGATAGGAATACGGGTCTTGAATGATACTATTGCAAATGGTAACTACATGGGTAGATATGGGTTTTATTATTATTTCTCTTAAAGATAACTGACTATTTAAACAAAAGAAATAATGACGTAGTATGAGGTTTAGAGGATATGTAAAAGGAAAATTATGACAACAATAACAAAAGTTGGAAGGGTAGAAGTGGAAGTATGTTATTCTAGGTTTCTTATATAGTTTATATGAAGTTGTGCAATATCACTTGAAGGAAAGTATAAGTTAAATATGTATACTATAAACCCTAAAGCAACCACTAAAGTAAGGAAACAAAGGGTTATAGTTAATAAGCAGCAAAGAAGATAAAATAGATTAATAAAAATATTAACTAATTCAAAAGAAAATAGAAACAGGAAAATGGAAGAAGTGACAAATAAAAAACACACTGAAAGGTGACAGACTTAAACCTAACTATATAATTGCAGTAAATATAAATACCTCAATTAAATATCTCAATTAAAAGCCAAATCATTTCAGCATGTATTGAAAAACAAAACCAAATCCAACTATAAGCTGGCTAGAAGGAATGCACTTCAAATATAAAAACAGGGATAGATAAAAACAAATGGATGCAAAACGGTAGGCCATGTTAATAATAAAAGAATGCTGGAGTGGCTTCCTTAATGTTGAAATAAATTTCAAAACAAAGATTTTTATTAATGATAAAGAAGATCATTTCATAATGATAAAAGGGTGACGCAATTAAGGGGACATAATAATCTAAATGCTTATGCATCTAGTAAGAGAGTATCAGAAGCCATGAAACAAAAACTGACAGAAGTTCAGAAAAAAATAGGAAAAATAGCAATTACAGTTGGAGATTGTGATATGCTTCACTAAATAACAGATAGAACAAGCAGGAGAATATTGGCACTGACAGAGAAGATTTGAACAGTATGAATGAAGTTGACCTAATTGCCATTTATAGAATACTCCAACAAACAATAGCAAAAGACATATCTTTTCAAGTGCCCACAGAAAATTTTCCAAGATAGATCAAATCCGGGACTATAATACAAGTCTCAAACAATTCAAAATTATTTAAGTTTGTGTCAAGTATGTTCAAATTAGAAATCAGTAGGAAGAAGACTTCTGGAAAATCCCAAAATACAGGGAAACGAAATAATATACTTCTAGTAACCCATCAGTCAAAGAAAAAATAAAGAGGAAAACTATAAAGTATTTTTTACTGGATGAAAATAAAAATGCAGCACATTAAGATTTGCAGGCTACCACTAAAGCAGTGCTTAAGGAATATACAGCACTAAATGCCTATATTTAAAAAGAAGATCTCAAATCGGTGGCCTCAGCTTCCTCTTAAACTAGAAAAAGAAGAGCAAATTAAACCTAAAATAAGTAGAAGGAAATAATAAAGATCAGAGCAAATACCAATAAAGCAGAAATCAGAAATAGAGAAAATCTATGACTTTAGAAACTGATTTTGAGAGAAGACAAATAAAATTGATAAAAATCCAGCCAGATGGATCAGGAAAAAGAGAAGAGAGAAATTAATAACATCAGGAAGAAGTCAGGTGACACCACTCCAGATTCTACAGGTACTAAAAGGGTAAGAAGGGAATATTATGAACAATGTTATGCCAATAAATTCAACAAATTAGATGAAATAGTCTTAGTTCTTGAAAGGTAAAAACTACCAAGTTACTAAAAAAGAAATGAATAATTTGGATATCCTATATTTATTAAATCAATTGAATTTGTTGTTTAAAACCTTCTCACAAAGAAAATCTAGGCCCAGACGTCTTCGCTGGTTAATTCTAACAAACACTCGAGGAAGATATAATACATAATACAAAAATTCTTGAAGCAGAGGGAACAGTTCCCAATTCATTCTGAGTCAGCGTTATTCCAAAACCAAAACCAGACAACATATCATAATAAAAGAAAACTACAGACTAATATCCCTCATGACACAGATGTAAAAAATTCTAAACAAAATTTTAGCAGATCAAGTCTAACAACATATATAAAGGGCAATGCATCATGATGAAGTGAGGTTTACCTCAGGAATGTACACATAGCTGGCTTAAACTTGAAAATCAGTCAATGCAATTCATCATATGAAGACACTAAAAATGAAAAACCACATGATCATCTCATTAGACACAGAAACAAACTTTGACTAAACTCTAAGTGATATAGAAATAAAAAGAAACCTCCTCAATTTTATATATGGCATCTGTGAAAAATCTACCAAAGAGCTACTAGAACATATGAGTTTAGCAAGGCTGTAGGATACAAGATCAATACAGAAAAATCCATTTTACTTCTATACATGAGTAACAAACAACAGAAAATTGAAAATGTAAAATAAAACAACCTATAGCAATATCCAAAAATATGATGTACCAAAAAATTTGTAAAAGAGATATATGTGGATAATTATAAAAAGATGCTAAGAGAAAGGTAAAGATGTAAGAAAATGGAGAGAAATACCATGTTCATGGATTAGAAGACTCAACATAGTAATGAGGTCAATTCTCTCCAAACAGATATACAGAGTCCAGGCACCCTCACTTAATATCCCAGGAGGCTTTTATACTTTTTGGTAGAAACTGAGAAACTGATTTAGAACTTCATATGGAAATGCAAAGGATCTCTAACATAGCCAAAACAACTGTGAAAAAGAAGAACAAAGATGGAAACCTAACATTCTCTGATTTCAAGATTTATTATAGAGCTACAGTAATCAAGACATTGTGATACTGGTATAGAGATAAACAGATCGATGGAACTGAATAGAAAGTCGAGAAATAGATCCACACATACATGAACTACTCATTTTCAACAAAGGTGCAAAGGCAATTCATTGAAGAAGGAGTAGTCTTTTCAGCAATGCTGCTGGAAAAATTGCAAAACTACACATTAAAAAATGAACTGCAATCCACGCCTTTACCAAAAACAAAAATAAACTCAAAATGGAACATAGCCCTAAAATAAAACCTAAAATTATAATACTTCTAACAAAAAACACAGGAGAAAATCTTTATGACTCTGGGTTAGACAGGACTTGAAGAGCAGGATCCATAAAAGAACAAATTCACAAACTGGGCTTCATCAAAATTAAAAATTAAAAAACAAAACAAAACAAAAACCAACATCTATTCTTCAAAAGACACTGTTAAGAAATTGAAAAGGCAAGTCCTAGACTGGGAGAAAATATGTGCAAATCAAATATCTGATCACCGCTTTGTAACAAGAATAAATAAATAAATTTCAAAATTCAGATTAAGACTATAAATAACCCAACTCAAAAATGGGCAAAAGATTTGACACTTCATCAAAGAAGAGAAAAGGATGGGAAATGAGTTCATGAAAAAACTGTCAACATCAATAGTTTAATGCAAATTAAACTAAAATGAAATACCACTACACACGTATTGGCATGGCTTTTAAAGACTTCCCCGGGAGGGTGGATGTGGCTCAAGCACTTGAACGCCTACTTCCCACATAGGAGGTCCCAATTTCGGTTCTCAGTGCCTCTTAAAGAAAATAAACAAACAATGAGGAAACAAGAGGGGGGAGAAAATAAGCAGACAATGAGCAAAAATGAGCAATGAGCAAAAACAATGAGCAGATAACAAGCAAATAACTATCAAACAAAAGAGAGAGCCAACTCAGGGGATCCGATGTAGGTCAGTGGTTGAGCACCGGCCTCCTGCAGGCTGCCCACATCAAGTGTTGGCAAGGATGTGGAGGAACTGAAACACACATTGCTTAGGGAAGCGGACTTGGTCCAGTGGATAGGGCATCCATCTACCACATGGGAGGTCCACGGTTCAAACCCCGGGACTCCTTGACCCATGTGGAGCTGGCCCATGTGCAGTGCTGATGCGCGCAAGGAGTGCCCTGCCACGCAGGGGTGCCCCCGTGTAGGGGAGACCCACGCGCAAGGAGTGTGCCCCATAAAGAGAGGCACCCAGCACGAAAGAAAGTGCAGCCTGCCCAAGAATGGTGCCGCACACATGGAGAGCTGACACAACAAGATGACACAACAAAAAGAAACACAGATTCCCATGCCGCTGACAACAACAGAAGTGGACAAAAAGAACACATAGCAAATGGACACAGAGAACAGACAACTGGGGGGGGGAAGGGAGAGAAATAAATAAAATAAATCTTAAAAAAACCATACACACATTGCTGGTAAGAATGTAAAATTGTATATCCATTTTGGAAAAGAGTTTGAAAATTTCTCAAAAAATTGAACATACATATACTATATGATGCAACCATTCTCCTTCTAGGTATTTATCCAAGGCAAGTGAAAGAAAATGTCCACATGATGAGTAGTACGAATGTTCATATCAGATTTGTAATAGATAAATAATAATAATTTATTAGATTTATAGATAAAAACTGGAAACAACCCAAATGTCCATGAACAGTCAAACTGATAAAGAAACTGTATTATATTGATAAAATGGATACTACTCCTTAATAAAAAGGCATGAAGTATTAATACATACTACAACGTGGATAAATCTCAAAGTAATCATTGAATGAAAGAGGCCAGACAAAAAAGACTGTGTATGATTCCTCTTACATAAACTTCTAGGAAATGCAAACTAATGTACAATGACCTTAAGCAGATCAGTAGCTGCCTGGAAATGGGGCAGAGCAGAAGAGATGAACATAAGGGAAAGAATACAAAAAGGCAGGAGGAAACTTTTGGGGGTCATTAGATATAGCCATTATAATGACTGTGGTGAGAATTTCATGGTTGTGTACATGTTAAAACTTACCAATTTGTACACTCTAGTGGCAGTTTATTGTATGTTAAATACACCCCCAAAAAGCTATTACAACAAGCACATAAAAACATAAAACACAGAACACTATTATGATATCTAAAATGAAGTTAACAATAATTCCTTACTATCACAGTGAGGTAATTTCCCTGGATAGTCAGAGTTCACAGACCTCTGATTGTTTATGAATTTATAATTTTAGAATTTCTTAGTCTGCCATGGGACACAAATAAGGTTCAAAGTCTGCAACTGGCTGTGTCTCAAACAGATAAATCAGAACTCCCAAAGAATCTTTTGAGACACTGAATGTCCAGTAAGAAAATATTTTCATTTTGTTTTTATTTTGATATATCTATTGTCCAATAATAACAAAAGAATACTAAGAAAAGTTGAGGACATCCAAAGCTATGGTGTGGTAGTTTCATAGAAAAAATAAAATCCCACCTAGAATTTGACCATCTGCTCGGAACTGTTAACCTAAATTTCCCCATTGCATTAATTTGATTATTATGAATTCTCAGGAATATGTATGCCAGTTTTCAAAGCATTCTGACAAACATTTACTGAGCGCTCAAATATATTATGCCCATTAGTTTAAGAGAGACAAAAATGAACGGAATACAATCCTTATCCTCAAATAAACTAGGAAACAGAAAGTGAAAAAATATAAACTGATAACTAGAAGAGAAGGGTGAAACTTACCAGGCAAAATAAGAATTAAAAAGTGCTTTAGGAATACAAAAAAGCAAGGCATCACTTCTAACTGGCCCATAAGGAAAGAATTAAGGAACAATCTGGTGTTTGAGCTGGGTCTTGAAGCACCAGTCTAACATGGGATGAGGAAGAAGGACCTGAAAACAAAACTCTCAGGAATAGTGATATTTGCAAAGAGCAAAGAAAATGCTTAAAAATTTTAAACTTCTCATCAGAAAAACTTATATTCAGATGAATCTATTTGCACTTGCATAAAAAATACCTACATCAATTTCATAACACCATGCAATATGAGCATACTGCCACAATCTAAAACCTCACAGACTACTCTCAGCCCCAAAGACAAGATATATGTTAAGATTATTTTTATGAATAATGTGCAGTTTATTTTTAAGCAATGACACACCACATGTTTTGGTTTTTAACAGATGGCAAACTCTTTTTACCAGGGCTTTAAACTTGCACACTGGGAATGAAAACTATTTACACAGTAAACACTTTAGCTGATCCGATCTTTGGACACGTTTAATTAAAGAATGAGATACCAATAGCACAATAAAGAGGACTCGTGGGAGGAAGAAAGAACTTGCTTCCTTGCTGAATATGTTATTTTACCCAAGCAATTTAAAGCATGTATGTAAATTAATGGGACTATTGAGTTTTGTAATAAATCCCGTAAGCATTTAGCTCTTTTTGTTAGCTGTTTTTAAACTCAGTGTTAATAAAGCTTTAACACCCAAGGTAGAAAGAAAATATAACTTACTTTCTAATGAAAAGCCACTAGGAGCATTCCTAAAAGGGCTCTCCAATATTTTTCATACCTTATTCAGTTTGCAGATGTTCATTTTCACATATAAACACTTCCTAGCAAAACAGCTCTGAAAAACCAGTATTCTTCTCTTTTACTTAAGACATTAAGTCTACTGAGACACCATAGGGATCAAGTTTACCAAATACACCAAGAACCTCTCAGAAAGGGAGCATATACAAAAAAACAGTATTGGATTATTGTATTCTTACCACTGCATCTGGATTTAGAGATAACAAACATTTTGTATAAAACATTAATAGGGGGAAAACAGGTAATAGTTCCTCATATCTGTATACCATGATACCATCAACAAAGCAAAATCATCATCAGACCTACACAAAAACTTCACAACAGAAGGAAGCAACATCTCCACATTTCACACACAGAAAAAGGTTAGTTCCAAGGCGCAGAGAGTTCAAGATCAAATGGCACATAAGGACTGGTAGAGATGAGACCAGAACTCCTGGAAAAGAACCTCTTCCACTGCAATGCAACATATTTCTCCTTTTGAACAAGTGGCTTTCCACTAGGAAGAGGAATGGTAAATGCCTACAAATAAAACATTCATAATGGGGGGGGGGGAGATGGCTACTTTAAAGGCTGACACAGGCTGAAGAATATTCTTATTATTCCCAAATGTCCTCTAATGTCAAGATGGGTCCCAATCTCCAAACACCACATTCAACCACACACTTTAATCTAAAAATGAAATGACCGGTGTGGAGCTGGCCCATGCACAGTCCTGATGTGCCCAAGGAGTGCCCTGCCACGCAGTGGTGTCCCCCGCGTAGGGGAGCTCCACGTGCAAGGAGTGCGCGCCATAAGAGAGCCGCCCAGCACGAAAGAAAGTGCAGCCTGCCCAGGAATGGCGCCGCACACATGGAGAGCTGACACAGCAAGATGATGCAACAAAAAGAAACATAGATTCCCAGTGCCGCAGATAAGGATAGAAGCGGTCACAGAAGAACACACAGCGAATGGACACAGAGAGAAGACAACTGGGGGGGGGGGGGGGGAGAGAAAAAAAAAATTAAAAATAAATAAATAAAAATAAAACGAATCAAAATGAAAATGAAAACCCAATGATGGACCAAGGTAGAAAAGTCAAGCGAGTATATCTGTCACTCTGACACCCACTCACTAAGCATGTTTTATAATTTTCATCTAAAGGCAATTAAAAATATTCCCCATTTTCCTCTTTCTTTCTCACACGTCTCTTTACTTGTGTTTTATCATCGCAGGGAAATACCCCAGGAAGTATGTCTCGCTATTATACTTCTCAGGGGGTAAAAGACAATCTGCCACTGGTCTCCTTCCTCACAGCACTCAGAGGTATGCAATTAATGGCACAACAACACACACCCTGCTGTGGCCGGTACTGCTTGACTCTCATGGCTGTTAGCAAGTGCCCTGAAAAAATATACGGCAGAGAAATGCACGAGGGGTTCATGGCAGCAGTTAAACAGCAAGATCTGGTATGAATCAAAGTGACAAGGCACAGTAATAAAAAGCTCACCCAAGTTCACTGGTTTTATATTGAAGCTGTAATTTGCAATTAATGCTCCTTCCACCCTCTGACTAGCTGAATGACACTAGGAATAACATCCCTAATATGGAGGTAAGCATGCACAAGGAAGCCAGTGATCCTTGGGGGAAAGAAGCCACATTTCAGTGAAGTGCGAAAAATCAAGGTTATTACAGAAACATATCTTTATCAAACCTTGCCTTTCATGTAAAGGATATCAATTAAAGGTATCAGGTTGTATAAATAGATTGCATCTGCCCTTGTTTCAAATATGGCTTTGAGTGTGCTTTGCACAATTTGAGCCACGTTTGCCGCTAACTAGCCCTTAAGTTTCCAGATAAATAATACAGATGGTCTTAGAAATAGACTCTAACTAAATCCATTACATGGAAAGGAGCAAAAGGAAGACAGTATCATCAATGGCATTGAAGACTCAGAGGAGAGAGTGGTAAAAATCACTGAGTTTAGGGGAAAAAAAATGAATTAAGACAACTTGCACAAATGGTGGCAGTGTCAGAATTTCAAAAAGACTCTTAATCAATTTAGCCTGCTTTCTAAAGGGCATCTCCCATGATACTCCAGAAGTGTCGCTCTGGGAATAAGGATCCGTTTGCTGTGTGCAGAATACACGTGAGAGTTTTTTCCACGTCAACCTATTACCACAATTGACGAAGTATCTGAATTCACAGGGACTTGCAAAGAAAATTCAGTGAGATAAGCCTTGCTTGCTACTTGAAGGTCAGCTCAGATATCCAGGCCCTGATGAGGACTTTAGCTTCTTTCTATCTTTACAGTTTGGTATTCTTTCCTAGATGCCCCTACAGCATTTTGTTCATCATTTCTACCTCCTTAGACTTATTTGCCCACATGGTCTTCAGGGCCCTGAACACAGCATGGCACACAAAAGAAGCTCAAAGTTTCTTAAATAAGTGAATTATCTCCCTTAGCAAGAAGCTGGTATCCCTTTCCACTCGGTTCCCATTTCCTTTCTTTAAAAAGGGACAGCATGCAGGGGGCTGGCAAAAGTCCCGGTACATGTACTTTCACCCAGCACAATCCCCTGTAAAATAAAATGCTAGAATATATAAATTTGTATGTATGCTTCTCTCCTTCACGCACATACCTGATTGCTTAAAAACTGACTCAAAGGGAAAAATCAGTATTCTCTGATTCTACCATAACCAACTGGATGAAAAAACTTCTGATTTGAAATGAGTTTAGAATTTATAAATCTAGGTTGCTGCCTAGTCTCCTTAAGTGACTAATTTATCTAGCAGGGAGCAACTTGGCAGGGAGGTAGGGTGGGGCCAGAACCATGAGGCAGATGCCTCTAATCACCTCGGTGACACTTTCTTATTTTACTGATAAGAGCTGCAAAAAGTTCTCCCTGGCCACTCACGGATAGGTCCATGGCAATGACCTGTTAAACCAAATGCTCTCCTTGCTCAGGGCACAGCCAGTTCCTGTTCAGAAGAAAGCCAAAAGGCAAGACAATAAATTGGAATGAATTTTTTTTTTGGTTATTAGGTTTATATTTTTCCCCAGAAAATGTTTATCCCATAGAGAAACAAGTCTATTAAATGACTTGTTCCAAAACCCCGAGTATTTTGTAACCCACACATGAGAATTAAATGAGTACCACTGAGCAGTCAAAATCCCAAAGAGAACAATTTCTATGCCCGGCTGTTGTAGGAGGGTGGGCAGAGAGTCCCTGGGTTGGGGGCACTGAGCGGCAGGTAGCCTAGAGGCAGTGGTCTCCTCCTCAGCTTTCTTCCCAGGAAGTATATTTGCAACACTGGAAGAGGCTTGCTTTTCTCCAGCATTTGCGGACATCAATTTCATAGTCGTTGAGGATAACAGAGAAAGCGAGACAAAACAATTTTCTTTAATCCCTGAAGTTTGAACATACGTAGATGGCAACTGGGAATTCGTTCAAATTATTCTTAGTTTTTGCAGTGGTTTGGAGCTGTCTTAAACTTAATCCATTCCTGGGGTCTCAACCCATAGGGACCTTTTGATGAGGCGACTCCAGTTAAGGTGCAGCCCAGCCCCATCAAGAGGGGTCTTCATCCTATTCCTGGAGTCCTTTATAAAAGAATGAAATTTGGACAGAGAGGGAGGAAGCCACAGATGGAGCAGCCAGAAGCTGAACATCAACAGAACCCAGAAAGAAGGGTGAGACCAGGAGACGCCGCCTTGTGCCTTGCCATGTGACAAGCCAAGAACCAAGGATTTCCAGCAGCCAGCCTCAGAACACCAGTCTTTAGGGAGAAAGCATCACCTTGATTACCCCTTGATTTGGACTTATTCCTGGCCTCAAAACCATGAGCTAACAAATTCCCATTGTTTTAACCCTCCATTGGAGTGGTATTTGCTTCAGCAGCCCGGGAAACTAAAACAGTCTTGATTCAAATTTGCCTGGTGTGGCAAAGGAATGGGCCAGTGTGAGGTGAGAGGAGAAGCCACAGATGAAAAAAACATGGGAAATGAAAGCATTCGAGCCCACACCAAGATGAAGATGGGATATCTCATGATCCACCTTGTCATATATTTAGGTTGGTGCAAAAGTAATTGTGGTTTTGCATTGGTGAGATTTGCCATTTGATACTGGCATACATTCTTAAATAAATGTGGTTATGTGCATTTCTTGCTTTATGTTTTTTTTGCTAATGACTTACTACTTTATTTTCTATTTATTTTAGACTATGTAAATGATGTTAGACAAAAAGCAAATTCAAGCAATTTTATTATGTGGGTTCAAAATGGGTCATAAAGCAGCAGAGACAACTCACAACATCAACAACACATTTGGCCCAGGAAGTGCTAACAAATGTACAGTGCAGTGGTGGTTCAAGAAGTTTTACAAAGGAGACGAGAACCTTAAAGATGAGGAGCATAGTGACCGGCCACTGGAAGTTGACAAAAGCCAATTAAAAGCAATCATCGAAGCTGATCCTCTTAAACTTCATGAGAAGTTGCCAAAGAACTCAACGTCCACCGTTTTACAGTCGTTCGGCATTTGAAGCAAATTGGAAAGATGAAAAAGCTTGATAAGTGGGTGCCTCATGAACTGACCAAAAATTTTAAAAATCGTCGTTTTGAAGTGTCGTCTTCTCTTATTCTATGCAATAATAACAAACCATTTCTCATTTACATTGTTACATGCAATGAAAAGTGGATTTTATACAACAACCAGTGATGACCAGCTCAGTGGTTGGACTGAGAAGAAGTTCCAAAGCACTTCCCAAAGCTGAACGTGCACCAAAAAAAATGTCATGGTCATTATTTGGTGGTCTGCTGCTGGTCTGATCTACTACAGCTTTCTGAATCACGGCAAAACCATGACATCTGAGAAGTATGCTCAGCAACCTGATGAGATGCACTGAAAAGTGCAACACCTGCAGCTGACAGTGGTCAACAGAAACAGCCCAATTCTTCACCATGACTAAGCCTGACCACACCTCGCACAACCAATGCTTCAAAAGTTGAACAAACTGGGCTATCAAGTTTTGCCTCATCCGCCATATTCACCTGACTTCCCACCAACTGACTACCACTTCTTCAAGCATCTTGACAACTTTTTGCAGGGAAAACACTTCCAAAACCAGCAGAATGCAGAAAATGCTTTCCAAGAATTCACCGAATCCTCAAGCACAGATTTTTACGCTACAGGAATAAACAAACTTATTTCTCATTGGCAAAAATGTGTTGATTGTGTGGTTCCTATCTTGATTAATAAAGATGTGTTTGAACCTAGTTATAATGATTTAAAATTCATGGTCCAAAACCACAATTCCTTTTGCACCAACCCAATCCTAATACCCCACAGAAGAAGCACTGCTAGCTACCTCAGAGCCATGCTGCAGCTAAGGTTGCTTACCATTTGTGGCTCGTGTGAGTGATCTTCAAGATGGCTGTTTAATAAGTTCGTAATCAATTTTTTTCCATAGTATAGGTACCATTCTTCTCAAACAATCTGTTTTTGTTATTATTATGTTATGTTAAACTCAAGAATCACTTTAAGTGGGATTCAAGTATTTTCAAGTTGCTGAACCAGGTGGTCCCAATAAATTTTTTTAGTTAAGATCCTGGTACACAGACCAGATTGGCCAGGTGTGCGTTGCCCTGTATCAGGCAGTTTTCACCCAGGACTGTGTGCATTAGTTACTAAGGCCCAGATCTATGAAATCAGCACAGCTGGGGGAGCAGCCCCAGGCATTTATTTTTTTCTTAAAGCTCCCCAGTGTGAAGCTAACATGCGAGCCAGGTTGAGAAATGCTGCAATATACACTGGTGCATAAATGGCCTGGTTTAGTTTAGTTTTGTTTTGCGGGAAAAGGGGTGGGTCATTTACTTCATGAGCAATTAATTATTCATATATTAGCTTCAAATGATGTAAATGGAAGGCGAAGAGGAAGAGGCAAATGGAAAGTTAAATAAAGCGTTATGGCACTTGGTAAACCACAAGTGTTACTGATATGGCCGTACTCTTGGACCAACTCCTCAGAGGACGCAGCGGAGGTAAGCGATGGGGCTGGAGGACGCTCTGGCCTCGGCGGAATTGGACACTCTTCCTCCGAATGGAAATCTTGCTTTCTGCCAGCAAGCATCCTCCTGCTAACGGCTTTACTTGAGGTCTGTCCCCAAATTCCTGTGATGACAGACTTCTCTCCGTTGCCTGCAGCCTGATCTCTCTCCACCACCTGTTGTTGTGCCTAAATTTCTGTCCTGTCCTAAGAGTCTGTTCCCAGGTTCCAGCCACTCCCACCCAGTTCTTTGTCACTGCTGACCGGGTTCAGGAGCAGCAAAGGATTGGAAGGTCTGAGTAGATGAAGAGGAAGAACGAAGAACATGCTAGCAAAGTATGAATGATATCCTGTAATGGCAGGGATAAGCAGTGGACCAGCTTCACAGGCAGAAGGTGATAAAATCGCCGAAACTGGAACATAGAGAGGATCTGACATATTTAATTACCAATACTTTCTATTGTCAGTGCATATTTGGTTTTTAAGTGAAAAACACATAAACATATGGCAAGAATTACCACTATAAATGCCAGTACAATCTACCATTGTATTGGAAGAAAGAAAAATGCTGCAGGGAAGAGCTCTGCAATCAGACTAATGTAATTTTCTGTAATGCATTTTTCAAACTAATGTACTCTCCAATTTGAAGTCTTGTTTAAATAAATGAGCATATTCAACTACCCGTAGTGCTGCCTTTTTATGACATATTTTTTGTACTATTTTGGGCTTTATGTGATGAATATATTAATCTTTAATTTGCCTTAGTATACAAATAGAGAATATATTAATAGACACATTAATAAACTTTTGGATAATAAATCCAAATAAGGAGACTTCATCTGACTGGAAGACAGTGTCACATTTTCCATCAATTAAAAAAATTAAGAGCTTCATGATAATTTTAAAACATGCTAATATCTGAGGTTTTTTTCTTTCAGAAACATGTTTTACTTTCTTGATCACATTATCAGAATCATTACACAAATTAGCTTTGCAAAATGTTAAGTGCTCAATGGGAAGCATTAGAATGGGATTTTAATGATAACGAAGAATTTGCTATTATTGTCCTGTGGTGTGTTTGACTGAAGGTTCACTCTGGTGGAAACAGGTGTCCTAAATTATCACTCGTACTACCAACAGTTAAAATCATGAGACAAAAAATAAAAACAAAGTAAATGTGTATTTCAACATAACTTAAAAATTCTAGTACACTTGCTGATACCAATAATATATGCTGAGCTTATTTAAATGACTAAAATTGCTGTAATTAAACTTCTCTTTAAATCAGACTTGTAAAGAGTCAGAAATCTCCTATAATTAACTTATCTGTAGAAGTAATCAGACAATAACTGCTGGTATATTTTAGGAACCACGAAAACTACAGTAGCTGTTGAATGAAATGACTATAATAAATCTTTAACAGCAGTTATCTCATAACCTCCGTTCACAGCTGTAAAGCTTTCCTTTGACTTGTTTTAAATGTGCTGTGGCTACCTTGCCCTTGTACTATATGGAAAATTACCAAGGCATGGTGGTGCAGCCTCAGCCGAACCACCGGCTTGTGCTACAACATCTGGGTGGGCTGTTAGTACTAAGCGTTGAGGAATACTTAGTGTTTAGGGACTGCTAAATACAGTGAACTCATGCAGCTAAAAGACAGCAGCCCTTACTAAACTGGCCATGCAGTAAATATATTCAAGGCAGTGATGACATGTTAAGTCCATGTGCATCAATGTAAAGGACCCTCAGACACTGAATGACTAAAGCTAGGTGGCAGGTGTCCTCACAACCACGTAATACAGTTCTTATCACAATAAGATGAAAGAATGAACTCTTTGAGGAAGGGACATACTTCCCAAGCTTCCAAGTCAAAGCTGTATAGATAAGACCCATCTGAATCAGTACTGCCCAGGGTTTTGGTACATAGTTTGTTATTTTGTATAGAAAAATATATCAAAGCAAGGAGATACTGTGTGAGATCTTCTCAAAGTACTCTAACAGACTAGAAACACGATTTTCTTTCATATATGCATTCATGTACACATTTATTCCCACCATTATAGATAGTAAACAGATAAAGAACAAACTGGGAAAAAGTATTTGCAATATCAAAAACCAACAAAGCATTAATATCAATAATATAAATGAAACCTCTGAAAATCAAGGAAAAAAATAGCTCAAAGGAAAATAGACAAAAAAATATGAACAGGCAGTTCATAGTGAGGGAATCAAGAATGGCTTACAGTTTTATGAGGAGTGCTCAAATTCTCTGGTATTTGCAGAGTATTAATATTTCATTAAGTCAATGAAATAACATTTAATACTCATTGGGTCAAAAAAATTCAAAAGATGGGAAGACACCAAGTAGACTGCTGAAAACTGACTACTGACTGTGTTTGAGGCCATTAGTACTGTAATAATGTTAACTTTCCGATTCTGGTAATCATATTGTGATAATGTCAGAAAACATCATTGTTCTTAGGAAATATACATTGAGAGGGTAGAGGGATATATCGTCAACTTACTCCTCAATTGTAAACCAAACATACAGGCACACACATATTCATATATACATACAAATACACAGAGAAGAGAGAGAGAATGAGAAATCACATGAGAGAAAATGTTAACAACTGGAAAATCTAGGCAAAGTTTCCATAGGGCACATAGGGGTTCTTTGAACTATTCTTAAAACTCTTTTTTAAGTTAAAAATGATAATACGAAAAGTCAGAAAAACAAATGGTAAAATGTCAACAGTTACTGGATCTGCCAGATGAATACATGGGTGTTTCCTGATTCAAATATTCTTTGTATTATAAACAAAAAAGTTGAGTAAGACAAGCACCCTTATAAAACTTATAGTCTAGACAAAAAGCGAGACAAGTACCACGAGAAATACCTTACAAGGGATCCTGGCATGGAGGAGTGTTCAGTGTCTGCTGAATTAATATCCATCTATCTGAATATAAGGGAAAGATTGCTGGGCTCTTACCAGCTTTACCACCTTCAAGCTCTGTGGTTCTCAGCAATTCTCTTATAACCACCCTGAACCTCAGGTTTCCTTGTTTGTAACTTTAAGAATGAACAAACAATTCCAAGGCAGGACTTCCAGTAAGGGTAGATGGAGGAAGTTGTGTGATTCTTCCCACAAACATCAATTATTAAAAAACTGGATAGAAACATGAAAAGAAGTATTTGAAGGCACTGGAAAGGCAGGCAGCAACCTGAGAAGAGCTTCTTCTTGATAGCCTGTTTCAACACTGGGTAGGGATGGTGAGTTTGTGGTTCTCTTTACTGGGGTGTTCGCCAATCACCCCAGGTCCAGCAGTGGAAAACTGCAGCTTTCCCTGCTGAAGGGTCAGGTGGTGGCGTTCACAACAGCCAAGCAGGTGAAAATTTAAAGGTGAAATTTTGGAAGCAAGAGATCCACAGAAGGAAGGAGATCTAAAATCTGAGAATAAACTCAGCTAACTGATAATCCTTCCACCTGGACAGTGACACCAGGGAGCCTGGTGGAAAAGCCGGCAGCAACTAGAGGGGAATGCATTAGTTGTTATCGCTGCAAAACAAATTATCCCAAAACTTAGCAGCACAAAACAATCAAACATTTATTACCTTGCTACATGGACCTCTCCCTAGACCTACTTGTGTATTCTCATGACAGAGCAGCTGGTTTGCCCCAGAGTGAGTGATCCAAAGGAAAGCAAGGTAGAAGGTACAATGTTTTTTATGATGTAGCCTTGGAAGTCACACTGTCATTTTTGCAATATCCTACTGGTTACACGGGCCAGTCATATTCAATGTGAGAGAGTATGAATACAGGTACATGAAAAGCAGGAGGCAAGAATCACTGGGGACCTTCTTTCAGACAAGATACCACAAGGATCCACCCTGGGAAGACAGATCAGCTTCTGGTGATATCTACATTTGTTTTTGTTTTACTGAGTGCATTTTCCGTTACACATGCAGAAAAAGGAAGTGCAAGCCCTACTGGTTTGAGGTATAAAAGGGCAGAATTCGTGGCAGCAGAGCAACTGAAAATTTAGATGGTGAATCCCAGAAGCAAGGAGAAATCCCAGAAGCAAGCCCCAAAATCTGAGTATAAATTCTGCCCTAATCTTTGGCTGACAGCTAAACTATGCAGGCGCAGAGAACCCCACCCTCATCCCCCACTTTGACCAGAGATATGGCTTTTTAAAAAGCAGCTGGAAGCCAAAAAACTGAGCAGAAAAAGTCTTTTTGAATAGTCAAAAAAAACAAAAACAAAAACAAACTGAGCAGAGCCATTAGCTGCTTCACACCCCAGGGGAGACAGAGTTCAGTGAGAGTCCAAGTGAGTTAAATGTCTACTAGATACCATAATCCCAGGGGAAAAAAACAAGCAATTTCAGTGTTATAACACCATATTATATACAGAATTCAATTTTCAATTTAAAAAATTACACGTGCAAGACATGACCCACACTCAGAGAAAAAAAAAGTAGTCAACAGAAACTGTCTCCAAATGTGCCTATAGGCAAGGTTATTTAGATTACAAATATGTATAAAGAATTCAAGAAAAGCATGGCTTAATGAGTGAACAGATAGGGAATCTCAACAGTGAAATGGAAACCATAAAAAGAGCCAAATGGAAATTAAGAGATGAAAATGAACAGTAATTGAAATGAAAAATTTTCAGATGGGCTCAACAGCAGATTTGAAATGGCAGAAGAATCACCAAACTTGAAGAAAGCAATAGAAATTTTGCAATCCAAAGGAAAGAAAATTGAAGAAAAGTAAACAAAGTTTCAGAGACTTATATTACCAAGCAGTCCTACATAACATGTATTTGGAGTCACAGAAGTAAAGTGAAAGAAAGAAGAAAAAATATTTGAAAAGAGAAATAATGGCTGAAAGATACTTAACTCAGAAGATTTCTTTGGGGCAAGAATTAAATGAGAACCTATGTGGAAATAATTTGCTATGTGGTCTACTGTTGACACTTAAACATCATTGGATACTTTGATTTCTGTTTACAAGCTCTTCCTGTCCACCATTTAGACTTTTTTGCATCTCATATTTTCACCATCAGATGAAGAGGCAATTAAATCCCAGAAGGGATAAACCACATATTTTTAAATATTACAGCTATATATTCAACACCTACTTTGTAATTGTTAAGTGTTGTTGAGAGGGGGATGGGATCTTGGTTCCAACTTTTATAAAAAGCAAGTTGTTAAATCTTAAACCAAAAGCACAAGCAATGAAAGGGAAAAAATGGATAAATGGGACCTCCTCAAACTTAAATACTTTTGGGCTTCAAAGGTCTTTGTCAAGAAGGTGAAACTGCAACCCACTTATTGGGAGAAAATATTTGGAAACCTAATATCCAATAAGGGCTGGATTTCCATGCTATATAAGGAGATCACACAACTCAACAATAAAAGAGCAAGTAATCCAATTTAAAAATGGGCAAAAGACTTAAACAGACACTTCTCACAAGAGGAACTACAAATGGTGAAAAAGCACATGAAAAAAATGTTCAATATCACTAACCATTAGGGAAATGCAAATCAAAACTACAAAGATATATCATGGCACACCTCACAGAATGGCCATTATTAAAAAACAGAAAACCACAAGTGCTTGAGATGATGTAGAGAAATAGAACACTCCTTCACTGCTGGTGGAAATGTAGAATGGTACAGCCCCTGAGGAAGATAGTTTGGCAGTTCCTCAGGAGGTTAAATATACAACTGTTGTATGATCTGACAATCCCTCTACTAGGAATATACCCAGGAGAAATGAAAACAGTGACACGAACAGACATTGGCACACCAATGTTCATAGCAACATTATTCACAATTGCCAAAAGACAGAAATAAACCAAGTGTCCATTAACCAATGAATGGATAAACAAAATGTGGTATATGTATATGATGGAATATTATGCTGCTGTAAGAAGAAATGAGTCTGGGATGAATATGCATGGATGAACCTAGAGGATATTAAAATAAGAAAATAAGCCAGATACAAAATGACAAATACTGTATGGTCTCACTAATATGAACTAAATGCAAAGAATAAACACAGGGAGTTAAAGCCTGGACTATACTAGGAGATAAGATGAGGACTGAAGAGGGGTACTGATGCTTAATGTATGCAGAATTTTCAATTAGCTTGACTGTAAAAGTGTGGAAATGGGGGAGTGGGTGTAGCTCAGTGGTTGAACACCTGCTTCACATCTATGAGGTCCTGGGGTCAAGCCCTGAGACCCTCTAGGGGAAAAAAAAAAAAAAAAGGAAATGTGGAAATGGATAGAGTTGATGGTAACTGACATGGCTGGTTTATAAATAGGATTGTGGCTGAAAGGGGTGTCTGGAGACATAAATGTCAATTGAAAGAAAGCTAGAGAATAATCTAGGCACTGAGTAACATGGTGAAACTGGAGGTGAAAGGATTGTGGTTAAAAATACACGAATGTTCTTCTATGAACTAGAACAAATGTACATCACTATTACAAGGTAGTAAAAATACAGTGGTGCATGGGGAAAATACAATTAATGTAACTTACGGACTATAGTTAACAGTAATATTGTAATTTTCTTGCATCAATGTCAAAGAAGATACTATATTACAGCTAAGGGTTAGTAATGGGGGCTATGGGATTTTTTTCTTTTGGACTAAGGAAAAGGTTTACTGAGGTGATGACTACACAAGTCTGTGGTGAGAGCCACTGACTGTACACTTTGGACAGAATGTACAAGGCATAAGAGAGTATAACGTGAACCATGTGATAGAAGATGGACTGTGGTTAACAGCAGAAATACGAGAATGTTCTCTCATGAACTATAACAATGTACAATACTAATACATGGTGTTAATAACAGGAGGTATATGGAAAAAACATACCAAATGTAAGCTATGTATCTTAATGGTAGTAGTCTGATCATGTTCTTTCATAATCTGTAACAAATGTTCCACAACAATGTAAGGTGTTGGTGGAGGGGTGATGTATGGAATTCTGCACATTATGCATGATGGCTTTGTAAGCTCACAACTTCTCTAATAAAAAAAAGAAACTTTTTAAAAAGCAAGTTGTCTAGAAATTAATGGTCAAATTCAAATACATGCTAAGAATCTGTCAGCAAAGGATCCCATGGAACACAGAAATGTGCACTTCTTCAGCTGGGGTAGGAGATGGGGTTGTAGTCAGGGAAGATTTCCCAGAAGAGGTAGCCTCTAAGCTCGGTTCTAAGGAATAGGAGTTTGCCGGGCGAAGAGGAGTTGGGAGGCAAGGAAGGGCATTTCAGAGAGGGGAAGGCCAGAAGCAGGAGCCAGGTCCTGAGATGCTTTATGAGCTGGATGAAGGAATTTAGGTTCTTATCTTCAGTGGGGAACAATTTTGCTAAAATATGCTACATACAATTGTTAAGAACTGGAGGAAAAACTTCAAAGGTGATATGTTAAAAAATAAGTAAAAGGAAAACTTCTGAGGCTTATTATCTGTGTTTGTTCCATCTCTGTTTTCCTTATGATCACAGAAAACTAGAAACCCATATGAGATACTAGCTGCGACATGCTGATTTATTGGCTATACTTTAAGTATAGCTCAGCCTTTCTTTAAGTTGCTTCACAAATGTGATTTCTATTAAGTACAAACATGACTTGTTTTCTAGTGCCATCTGGTGTTTAGTTAGGACACTGATGACTACTTTTAAAAAAGTTAAATTGAAACCTGTAAATCTTTAAATGCCTTTCTAAAGACATTCATGAAATATGCTTAACTGTAATAAATGCTACAATTGGATATTAAGAATTAGTCTAAATGAAAGACCAAATTCAGGAAAAGTGTATGATCCAAATGCAATTTCATCTAACACATACACACAAGCAAACACACAGTCCCTTTCTGAAGTCATAGTATTTCATTGTTCCTCAAACATCAGCAACTAATAGCTCACATTTGTTCTATATTAAATAAGTAAAATGTGGCCTTTTATTTTCAAGCACTTTGTCAAAGCATACCTTTGTAAGGACTTCGCCTTTGACTTCTCTCTCCTCTCACACCCATCCTATCCATTAGCAAATCTTATGGACTATACTTCCAAATATACGTGCATATTGAGTATATGCAAAATCTAATGACCACTCATGACCTCTGCCCCTTCATCCTATTCCAGGTCATCATCATCTCTTCCTAGACAATTGCAATAAGCTCCAAATTGCTCTCTCTCCTTCCCATCTCATACTCCTATAGCCAAAACGAGCATTTTAAGAAGTAAAGCAGGGAAGCGGACTTGGCCCAGTGGTTAGGGCACCACTTACCACATGGGAAGTCCGTGGTTCAAACCCCGGGCCTCCTTGACCTGTGTGGAGCTGGCCCACGTGCAGTGCTGATGCGTGCAAGGAGTGCCCTGCCACACAGGGGTGTCCCCCGCGTAGGGGAGCCCCACGCGCAAGGAGTGCGCCCCATAAGGAGAGCTGCCCAGCGCGAAAGAGAGTCCAGCCTGCCCAGGAATGGCGCCACACACACGGAGAGCTGACGCAACAAGATGACGCAACAAAAAAAGACACAAATTCCAGGTGCCGCTGACAAGAACAGAAGCGGACACAGAACACACAGCAAATGAATACAGAAAGCAGACAACTGTGGGCGGGAAAGGGGAAAGAAATAAATTTAAAAATAAAGGAAAAAAACAGAGGTAGAGTACTTTATATTTAAAAAATAATAATAAGTAAGGCAGATCATATCAATCTTCTGCTCAGAATCTTCCAAGGGTTTCCCATCTCACCAGAGGTAATATACGAAGTCCTTACTATGGCTTTCAAAGCCTTCTGTGATTTGGACCCCAAGCCCACTCTGATCTCAGGCCCCCTCTCATGTTCCTCACCAGCCACACTGGCCTCCTTCTAATCCTCAAACGTGCTAAGCACGCTCCACCTGAGGGACTAGGGCTGTGCTGTCCCCCCAGTGGAACACTATTCTCCCAGACGGCTGCACAGCTCACTCCCTGGCCTCTTCAAATCTCAGCTCAAATGTCATCTACATAGTAGAGCAGTAGCCTCTGCCCACTGCCATTCTCTGTCCTCTTCCTGTTTTGTATTCCTTTTCACATATATTACTATATAAAATTATATTCTAATTTTAAAACATTACCTATCTAACCCCATTCCCCTCACAATAAAATAGAAGTACAATGAGAGTTGGGACTTACTTTAGTGACTGTTTCAGCCTCAGTGCCTAAAACAGCACCCAGCTTATAAGGTACTCAATAAATATGTACTGAATAAATGAAGGAATAAAAATAATTGCTGGAATTTCATATCTAACAATCCATTTTGTGCTCCTCACTTACATTTTGGACTTGTGGAATATGGAAGCTGTGGGAAAAGATGACATCCAGTGGAGAGAAACTGATACAGCAATTTTGCCTAAAACAGATATAAAGGATCTGTTTCAATTTAGGAATCTAGCCTCTCCAACTAAGGGTTTATTTTGGAATAGCCCTATTCCAAACCTGTGGCTCCATCAATATAAACTAAATCTGATTCTCTAAAAGAGGAAAGGGATTGTGTAAGTATTAATCTAATCACATTCCATTCTTTCACTACATCTTCCAGAAGCTGAATATTTTCCTTTTGCTCTTCCTTAACAGTAAGCATTGATACATGAATCTATTTGAGTTGAAAAATAAGTAGTATCCCCAAAGCTGATTAATTTTCTAGATTAGGATTTTCAATTTATGGTACCACTGATTCATTACTCCTTTTAATTCTAAGACAATCCTCCATTCCATTCTTCGTACAGTATTTTAGTTATAAACATCTTTTGGTTGATACTAATATAAACTGCTAATTTTAAATGATCAGAGCAGGATCAACCAAACAAGCCAATCAGTCACACTGATTCTCCCCCACGGGCTCCATGAAGAAACCTGCCTAGAGGCTCTAGCCCCCCACTCCCCTGTAAAATTCCCTTTAGGATCGTAACCCCTGGAGGCTAGACCTGTGCGGGGTGTGCTGGGCCGTGAGAGGAGGCAGGGGCCCTCCACGTGTGAAATGGAGCTTCTGGCGCCTGAGCTGTGCAGATACAGGCTGTGACATGTTGTGGAAGGTCTGAGGCTGGATTAGTATGTGTTCGTTTGGCCTGCAATAAATGCCCACAATGCATCTCCCTTTTCTATACCTTTGTAAGATTAAACCTGGTGGACCTCTGATTTCCTAATGTTCCTGGAGCAAACCAGTTCAGTGTGTGAATGAGAAAGGCATCTGGTTTGCACAGAGACCTGCATGGGCCAGGTACAGCATCCCCCTACGCGCAGAGAAATGTCCAGACTCCCTGCCACGGTCTCCACGGCTCTCCGTGGGCTGCAACCTGCCCCTTTCTCTCTGATAGTGCCTCATACACACACTGCTTATTCAGGGCATGCCTTGAGCCTTTCCTTCCTTCCTCAGGACCTTTGCACAGACTCTTCCACTGTCCAAAATGCTCTTACCCCAAGGCTTTCAGAGCTGCCTCAAGCGCATCCTTTTCTTCCTTCTCTTCCTCATCTCCACTTCCCCCTCCAGCACACCATCCTGCTCTCCTCCTTCCAGCCCAGTGACTGCTCTTACAGTCTTTGTGTCTATTGCTGTTCTCCCCGCTAGAATGGGAACTCTGTGAAAGCAAAAACCTTGTCCACCTTGCTCATGTGTCCAACTGCCAAGAACATAGAGTAGGCATGCAAGTTGTTTGAATGGACAAATTGGTATACTTCATGATGAATGACGGGAAACCAGGCAGTTTTTAAAAATATATTCTGATGTAATCATGGGACTGGATACCCTATCTATTTAGGTGGTAGATGAAGACTGTGGTTAACAGGATAAATGTAAGAATGCTCTTCTTTACGAAGTGTTAAAAATATGGTGATACATGGGAAAATTACAACTGATGTAACTTAAGGGCAACAGTTAACAGAAATATTGTAAGTTTTTGTAGCAATGGCAAAGAAGATGTATCAATTTTAAGGGGGAAATAATGGAGTATGGGATGTTTTCCTTTTGGAGAAATGAAAACATTCTAAAATTGGCTGAGGTGATGACAGCACAACTCTGGGATGAAAATTAAAGCCACTAAGTGTACGCTCTGGATGGACCGTACAAAACATGGGACTATATAATGCAGGGAATCCAGTAGGGGAGATGGACTGTGGTTAATAGAAGAATTATGAGAACATTCTCTCATGAACTATAACAAATATGAAATGCAAATACACGGTGTTAATAATCATGTAGAATGGGGGAAAAATAAAAAAAGTTAAAAAGTTAAAAAATAAATATATATATGTGTGTGTGTGTATATATATTCTGATGACCTGTCTTTCTAGCATTGAATAGCAGCTATTTTCTAAAATATGGTGGTGGATTAGAGTGGTAAAGTCATTTGGTGACAAAAAAGAATAAGACAGTAAATGTCAAAGATTGCTAATTGCCTCTTCTCAATATTTGACATTCCCTTTTTCCAAGCAGAACCAGACCTTCAATTTTAGATTTAACGATATTCTGTCAGTGAAATGAAGTACCTAAGGAACCTACTCCTTCCTGCTTCCTGTTACCTGGATATGGATGTAATGGTTGGAGGTCAACCAACCACTCTGGAACATAAGGCTATACACTAAGGCAACTATCAAAGAGAGGGAAGGGAGAATAGTAAAGATAGGGGGCTTTTGAGAAAACCTGGATTTTACTGAAAAGTGTTCATTTTCCTTACCAATGTAGGACAGAAATCAAGAATAAAGAACAAAGAGGATTTGTTTTTCTTTCTCTCTTTTACACCCCAGGATCTAGGATCCTAAAGAGTGAGCTATGGTTGAACTTGATCCCGGAATATCTACTCCCTTGGTCTCTACAACTTTGGGTCCAAGGCAAACAGGAGTGCGGATGATCTCAGGGAGCTTCTCACAAAGTTACATTTATTCGACTTAAAAATATGACCTTTTTTCTTAAATTATATGTTTCCTACTTTTGGGGGTAGACATACATTTACTTTTCTAATTGATTACAACAGTAGATGTAGGTTTTTTAAAAGACCTGTTTTAGCAAAATAAAAAAACTGGCACACCTATGTTAGATCTCCAAATAGAGAGCAAAAAATCTACAAATGCCTTATCCCATTATACATTCCCAGAATACATTCTCTGATCATGGCATCCTGAATTCCAGGATTTGGATAAAACTAATAGCAGCAGATTGCATTTATTATTTGCAGATAATACTTTCATTTTATCCTTATGCAATAAAGTATACCTTTTAAGGTGTAAGAATTATTATATTCATTTCTGCATGAAGAAACTGAGGGGTAAAGTGTGTTTAAATATCAACATCACTAGCTGCTGAAATTCTCCTTCAAGCTTTGCCACTATCTAGCATGTCATGAATATATCAAAAGGTGGAGGGAAGAGTCTGTGTGAGTGTGAAGACAGAGCTAAATCCCACTTCTTTATAGAATAAAGCCAACTGACAGTTTCCAATATTGAGAAGAAAATGACAGTGTTGATAAATTATTTAGACATACATAAGTAAGTATTAGTAAGCAGCTGCATAAAGTCAAGGAGTGGGACTCAGGTAATACAGGAGAGGGAGTAGGAGAGTATTAGGGTAGAAGATCTCTGTGTTTTTGTTTTTTATTTTAATTAGAAGCCTTAACTTTTAACACTATACCAGTTTATTATTTAAAAAAAAAAATTAATTAAACTAGTGAGAAAAAAGGTATATAATCTAGTTGTCTAGTTCACAACCTATGGGTTGTAAAATTACCTGCTGTGGCAGTTTGAGATTTTACAAATTCCCGAAAGAGAAAGATTATGTTTGTAAACTATTCCTCTGGGTACGATACCCTTTGATTGTATTAAGTTCCATTGAGGGACCTTTGATTAGATTACTTGATAAAATTGCTATAGGGCTTTTTACTGGACTATGTAATAAGGCATGACGAGTTTGAGTCCCCTCCCTTTTGCTGTCTGCTATATACAGACACTCAGACAGACACAGGAAAAGAGAGCTCTGCCAGCTTTGATCCTGCCATGTGACAGAAAAGCTCAAACAGCTGAGGCCCTGGGGAGAGATGAGCCATTTACCTTATAACTTACAGCTGAAATAGGGAAGAGAGTAGAACAACTGAGACTGATATAGGAGGCCTGGAAAGAAACAAGGCCTATGCCAGAAGAAAGAGGACTACGGGATTGCTTAAGTATGAAACCTTAAGAAGCTGGGCAAGAGGAACAGCTCAAGAGGAAAGGGTGAGCCCATAGGGGAAGGCTGAAACCTGGGCAGAAATGGACTGCCATCTTACTTCACCACGTGGCAGCACACCAGGATCAAAAGTGACTTCAGTGAGAAAGCACCTCTGTGGCCTTGGTTTAGACTTTTCATAGCCTTGGAACTATAAGCTTTTACCCCAAATAAATCCCTTTACAAAAGGCAACAGATTTCTGGTACCTTGCATTAGCACTCCTTTGGCAAGTTAAGACACATGCCAAGGCCAGCAACTCCATCAAGTTTTTACACATTAAATAATTAAGAGCTTGGACATCGTATTGGTCAGTCAAAGGGGTGCTGATGCAAAGTACTGGAACTCTGTTGGCTTTTATAAAGGTATTTATTGGGGGTAGAAGCTTAAAGTTCCAAGGCCCAAAAGAGTCCAGCTCAAGGTTGCTTCCTTACCAAAGTCTGTTGCCATGTGTTAAAGCAAGATGGCAGATGACATCTGCCTGGTCTCTCCTTCCTTCTTCCTTTTAAGGCTCTATGGGCCCAGCTTCTTCTGTTCTCAGTTGGGGACTGGCATAGGCTGCTTGAGCCTTCTCTGTTCTGTCACGTGGCAGGACCAAAATGACCACGTTCTCTCCTCTTCTTATCTTCTTCTGTGTGTCTTCTTGAGTAAGTATCCATTTTTATAGCCCACCAAGGGAGGGGACTTAAACTGAGTTACACCCTATTGATGTCATCAAATCAAAGCCACTAATCTTGATTTAATCAAGTAAACATTAAACCTTTGAATTTAATGCAATGAAAGAGAATCACAGGCCAGGGTAAACAGTAAAATTTAATGCAATCAAAGTGTAAACAGGCCAGTTTACAAACATTGTACCTTTTTTGGAACTCAGAAATAATATCAAACTGCTACAGAAATTATATGTACTCCTATGCTGACTACGAATTAAATTAGTGGCATTTCTGAAATTGTAATAATTTTAATCATTAAAATTTTTATCATTCAAGTGATACTAAAAGTATAACTACTATTCCATGATCATCCATATAATTTTCTGTTAAAAATAATCCCTCATTTTGAGCAAGTTTAGGAAATTCTGTGATGAGTTAAAACACTAGGGTTATTAAGTTTATTAAAATGCCTTTGTAATAAACTTTTGGAAGGCAGAGATCATTCTTTCTATATGGCTGTAATTTTGTTGCCTGTCTTTTTTTGGTTTGTTCCTTCCAACATGTCAGAGGTTCTTGAAAAGGGAAATTTTGTTTGCATGTCTTTTTTCCTTGAAAAAAAGAACATATGTAACAAAAATAATATTTCACGTTTCCTAAGTGCTTTCCCTGTGCTGGACATTAATTTAACATTTGAAACATATTTTCACTTATTATTGTGGAAACACATTATGAAGTCTATGCAATTATTATTTCTAATGAGACAGAGACATTGAGAACTTTCCCAGACATACATATAGTGAATGCCAAGATGTTTGTTGGTAAAATCATTGAAATAATATACCTAGTAGCAATTTCCTTTAACTAGTAATATAAAATCATGTTATTCTTGGGTGGTATAGTGATGTTTTCTTATGTATTTTAAAGTCCATTTATTTGATCATCTCACCTTTCTCTTTTTGTTCTGGGTCATCTGTTTTTCTATTTGTTTCTGAAAATTAAAAATAAAACAAAATGAGCATTGTGCAAATCACCATTCAAACACCTGAAAGCATAGGACTACATTTAAATAAACGTGAAGAAATATAATTTAAGAAAAATACTTCTGGGCATACAATTCAATTAGACCAGTCTTAATTCTTTCCACATGAAATTTATTATCAAATATTAAAATGAAGCTCATTTAAATTAGCATTGACGACGGTATCAGGCCACAGGCTCCGTGTTCCTCCTCAGCAAGAGAAGTTTGGACAGGGGGACCTCTGCCAACTCCAAGAGTCTCTGCAGGTTCAGAGGGAAAAAGCCCTCATCAATGCTTGCTCGATACTTTGATTGCATCCTAAAACCCTAAGACGACTTTTCCAATTGCCAAGGTGTGCTTTGAAGGAATGCAGCCTATCATGCACATACAAAAGCAGTCTTGCTCCTCCAAGGACCCCAGATGTCGGGTGGGGGCTCTTGTGCCGCGCCCGCGTGAGTAGCCATCAGCGCGTCTTAACGAGACTCCTACAATCGCCCTTGTCAACATCGCTCGGTTAACCACGGTGTGCTCGTTCCCTCAAAGGGGGCGAGGCGGGCAGGGAAACTAGGCAGGAACCTCCGGGGGCCAAAGAGCACCCACCCCACGCAGACAACAACGGCCTACAACTCGGTGTGTTCAGAACCTCCCATCAGGCCTACTGTTTAACATGGATGAGGAGCAATGTAAGATCTAGATGCTTAGAGTCCTTGCAGGTACTGCCACATTCCTGGGAAGAGTCTGGGTATTTCTAGGAAAATGTGTATGGGGTGTGGGTGGGGCAGAGTTTGGGAGACGGATCAAAAATCAGACACTGTCATTTCCCCACAGGAGACGCGAAAAGGTGTGGGTTCCCTTGGGAGTGTGCAATCAAGGCTACATCCACACATGTGGCCAAATTCAGTCGGGTCCCAGTTTCCCATATTCATTGGCAAAAAGCATTTTTTGGAGGTGAAAAATATACCCGCAGCAGAATTCTGATTCAGGGAGGCAGTTTTTACAGGTCAGGCATTTTTGTTTCTTTGAGATCCTGGGGGAGAGGGAGAAGAGGCAACTACTGTTGACATCGAAAGCGTGCCAGGCATCTTGCTAAGCACATCATCTGTGGATTCTCCGGACACCCTACGGGGAAGGTATTACCGTCTTCTTTGTGCAAATGAGGAAGCCTTGGCTGAGGAAGCAGAGGACCCAAGACCACCAAGTTCAGTGGTTTACATGGCTCCAGAGCACAAGCTCTTCCCCTCTGTCAATCTGCACACCTCTTGAAAGAAAGGAGGAGGTAGGGAAGTGTCGGTCTTAACTTTAATAAAACTAATGGGCTTTACTGAAGTTGCCATGCTTCTAGCCAGTACTGCAAGAGGTATGCAGGATATGAAGAAGACTTCTAGGTCTCCACCAAATGGTCTAAGAACTTGTGATCTTATTAACTATTGACCTAATTATCATAAAATTAGGTGGCTGAACTAGACCAATCAATCTATCCACTCAATGTTAATAGAGTGAGTATCTAATGTCCACCTGGCACTCTTCTAGGCATCAAAGATATACCAATGAAGAAGAGAATAAAAAACCTCAGCCCTCAAGGAACTTTCTAGTGGCATCAGCCATGCCTTTGGGGAGGCTATGAAGGCAACCCATTACCTGGCACATGTCAGGTATGACTTGGAAAAAAAACCCAGGGAGTGCAAGTTTCTAACCTGGCTAGAGAACAAGTGGGAGCTAGTCACAAAGGGGAGATCTCCAGGTATGGGGTGGGGATAGGGGTTTTCAATGAAATTCCGTGTAACTCATTAGAGTTCTGCACACTAATGGTGATGTGTTAACTTTGCTTTATACCATACTCTGTATGGTATGCTTCTATGTATGGGTAAGCTTCCCCACGACAATGAAAATAACCCACTGAGTCAGTACTATAATGCCAGGGATAGTTCTAACTACTTCATATTGATTATTTCATTTATTCCTCTCACTGAGCCTAGGAGGTAGTAAAAAAAAGGTCATTAAGGCTTAGAGAGCCTAAGGACACTTAGGTAGCAGAGAATGACTGATTTTAGAGGCCAACCTCTTTTATCAAGCTTGCTTGTAACTCAAGCTCAGTGTCTTACACACATACCTATTCTCAAAAAGAAAAGATGTTACAAAGTGCTAACATTACCCTTTTTTTACTTTTTTTACTTTTTAACATTAATTTAAGAAACCAAGGAAAACCTTACTTTAAAAAGGATGAGACGTGATCTTTTTAAAACTGTCATGCAATTGTTAAAAAAAAAATTCTCAGTTTTGTGGATTCCTGTGCACTGAACCCTATTACATTCCAGGCACTGTGCAAAGCTGCCTGCTGAGCAACTCTTGTTGGACACAACACAAAGCTACCATCCACCCAGGCCTATCTGTCCTTCTGAGTTCCTTTCCCAAGACCCAGCCCTGAGACCTTCTACCTCATACCTTCTTCAAGCCACATCATTCTCTCTACCAGGATTTCCTTAGACCAGCCCATATCATAACCACCTGGACTATAACTAATTTCCTAACTCCTCTTCTGCCTGCTCTTTGGCTTCCCTCCAATTTTTTTTCACATTCCACCTGCTTCCCAAGTGTTCACTCTAAAATATAAATCTGATGCTATCACTCTAAGATTCTTCAGTAGTTTCCCATGGTTTCCAACAGTCCCTCAATGATTATTATTTTCTTAGAATACACGCTTCCTTTAGAAATCCAATGTCTCCCAAAGAGAGTTTCAATGGTAGTTACAAGGGTCTTTCCCCAAGTGAAAATCACCAAAACTGTAGGATAAAGACCTGTATTATCTGTGGTAGATTGAGTTTTGTACCTCAGTTCAGACATGTTTTAAATTTTGGGTGAGAACTCATTGCAAATAGGATCTTCCAAAGATGTTATTTTTAAAGTGTGGCTAACTTAACCTGGGTGGGCCTTAATCTGGATTATTGGAGGCTTTGTAAGGAGAAGACCACAGGGAGAAGCCGGAAATCAGTGAGAACCCAGAAGAGGAGAGAGAGGACATCACCATGTGTCACGAGGCTCGAGTACAAGCTAAGGAACGCCAACAGTCCCCGGCAGCCACACCAGAAGGCTGCCCTGCAGGAGACAGCAAGCCTTGCTGAGAGCTCGATGTTGGACTTCTAGCCTCAAAATCATGAGCCAAGAAATCCTCGTTTAAGCTAAAACCACTCTGTGATATCTGTGACAGCAGCTCTGGAAAACTAAGACAATATCCCATTGACCAAAAATGTTTGATCAAATTTTACTTCTGATAGTTGATATTACTGTTTTTTTTAATTGCCAAAGACAGCAGACCAATAAGTCTGCATTTCAAACTGCACACACTCAGTGAGGATTCTGATACTCATTACCTCATCCCTCCCCCTGCCCAAATTGCCCCGAAGAGTCCCTTGTTTACAGGATAAAACTCAAACTTCCTGGCATGCCTTCTAGAGCATTCCATGGTCTGGCCCTAGCCTTCCTCTCCAGTCACATTTTTCACTGTCTCTCTCTTAGCTCATCCTAACAAATGGCTTATGGATTTCTAATCACCCACAACTATTCTTCCATCATATTCAGACCAAGCACTACCCTACCCTCCAAAGCCTCTCCTGACACACCATCTCCCATCCAAAGGCTGGACGTGACCCTCTCTTGTATTGCCCTCTACCAGCAATTCTCTTCAAAGGCTCAAGGGCAGGCTCAAGGGCAGATATTAGACAAAGTTCCTCACTGGTCCCAGGTTAAACCACTGCACTATTTATAACCTCTGCACATGCCTATCACAACACTTACATCATTTTAGTGCATTTGTTTTTCTGAATCAAGTAAAAGAAAGACCTTACCTTTATATTCTAGATAACTAACAAAGTGCCTGGCACCTAGTGGGTTTTGTGCTTTCTTTGAAGTTAAATTCAAAAATAACTTGAGCTCCCACAATCCATTAGGCAGGGCTACGTGCGGGGGTTACAAACACATCGCACATAAGAACATACGAGATGAACATGTGGGAAAGATGCTCAACTTCGCTAGTTATGAGGAAAATGAAAAGTAAAATCACAGTGAAATACCAGAAAAGCTAAAATGGAAAGGCTGGAAAGAACCAAGTGTTAGAGAGGACATGGAGTAATTGTAACTCTCAGACACTGCTGGAAGGAGGACAGATTGGTACAGCCACACTGGAGCACTGTTTTACAGTATCTACTAGAGCTCGACCTTCATGTGTCCTATGATCCAGCAATTCCACCCCTAGGTATGTGCCTAACAGAAATATAAACACACATGTTTACGAAAAGGCATCTACCAGGGAAGTGGATAAGGCTCAACAGATAAGAGTGTCCACCTATCATATAGGAGGTCCAAGGGTTCGATACCCAGGGCCTCCTGGCTCATGTGGTGAGCTGGCCCATGCGCAGTGCTGATGCGCACAAGGAGTACTGGCCCACGCAGGGATGCCCCCATGTAAGGGTGCCCCCCCGTGCAAGGAGTGGCCCCTGTGCAAGGAGAGCCACCCTGCGCAAAACTGCAGCCCACCCAGGAGTGGTGCCACACACACACACAGCTGAAACGCAGCAAGATGATGCAACAAAAAGAGACACAGATCCCCAGTGCCGCCTGATGAGAATACAAGCAGACACAGAAGAACACACAGCAAATGGACACAGAGAGCAGACAACAGTGGGGGGAGGGGGTGGAGAGAAATAAATAAAACTAAATAAATCTTAAAAAAAAAAAAAAAGGCATCTACCAGAATGCTCATAGCAGCGCTACTCATAATAGCTAGAAATTGGAAACTACCCAAATGCCAATCAACTGTACAATGTACAAATAAATTGTGGGGTACGCAATGATGAGAATGAACAAATCCAAACCAAACCCGTAAATGGATTTCACAAACAATATTGAAGTAAAAAAACAAGAATACATAATGTATGATTTCATTTATATCCTATTTAAAAGCAAGTAAAACCAATCTATTAGGAGTTAGAAGTTGTTACCCTTACTGGAGGCTCTGACTAAAAGGAAGTAAAAGGGCCCTTCCAGGGTATTAGCAATACTCATTTCTTGAACTCGGTGCTCTTTACAGTGTGTTCAGTTTGTAAAATGTATTGAGCTGTATATTTATGATATGTGCATATCTTCTGTAAGTATACTTCAATACAAAAAAAATTTTTTTAAGGTTCTGTTCTCAAGAAACTTCAAGTTTAGAAGAGTAATGCAGCCTAGTAAAATCAATAAACCTTGATTGTTACAACAAGAGGAAGCAGACTCAAACATTTTGAAAATTTTCAAAGATTTGGATGGTCAAGAGATAACTGTAACATTCAGAAACTGGAGATTAGCTAATGTGAGCTGGGACAATAGAAGGTATATGTTATAGTAGTAAATGCAGCCTGAGAAAGGCTGGAATTTGCAAAGCCTGGCTGAGACTGAGTGGCACACACTGGGGGTCCTTGTGGAACTTCCTCTGTGTAGGAGAATCACGTCTACAACTGTCTGGCATATGCACTGTAACTTAAAGAACTCCAAAATCAACAATTCTTGACCATTTAGGAGGCCCCAGGACCCTTCAATAACAGGATAAAAGGTATCAGCTATCGCCACTCTTACCTCTAATGCACAGAGTTCAGCTATCCGTAGAGTGGGGGGAGGGCTAGAGGAAGGAACAGGTGAACTCTGAGGAGATAGAGCACTGTGGTGGAGTATACAATTGTGGGAGTGTTCTTTTGGCAGCTAAGGCAGGGGAAGGCTACTGGTGCAGGGTGTCGGTGGTGGAGGGATGTATGGGAAAGGAGGCATGTGGAACATGCCTTTGTGGAATATGAATGTGTTCATGTGGTCACAGGATTTATCTCAGTGGGTGGAGACCCACATAATAACCAACTAAATATTAAATTCCTATCCTGGGGAGTCCTGCTACATTCTCTAATAGAGGGGCAAGAATCTCTTAGAGTATATAGGCAGTGCCTAATAAGAGAAAACTGACCAATATGCCAAGCCCTTGATATTAATGCTTGCACTTACAAACCTTAATTGAAGCTTAGCCTAAAAATATCTATTGCCTAAGAATTACCCCCTGAAAACGTTCTTGTTACTTAAACGTGGCCTCTCTCTAAGCCAAACTCAGCAAATAAACTCATTACCTTCCACCCAGGATAGGACATGACTCCCAGGGAAAAGCTTCCCTGGCACCAAGGAATTATTACCAGGTGCCAACCAGCAAGGCATTTGGATAAAGACCTTGACCACAAGGGGAAATAAATAAAACAAAAGAATTTTTGTAGCTAAGAGATCTTAAAGTGAGGTCATTCCAGAGGTTACACTTATGCACATTTCAGGCAGATCTCACTGCCACAGTAAACAAACCTCTGAAAGGGATACTCTTAAGGGTTCTAAAGGCATCTGAACACTATAGGCAAGGCATACAACCCTATGAAATCAGTAGCCCATCAGTGGGCCTTACCTTGGAATATATGATAACCTATTTCCCCACTGTAACAGAGTTAGGTTCATTTATAATTTCCCTGAACATGATTCTGCTACCCTTTTTATTTGAACCTATAATTAGCAGTATACCCATTAAATATATGCCTCCAGAGACTTAAATCTTTGGTCTGTTCATAAGCCGGTGAAGCCCAGAATCACAGCAGAGTTGCAACCAATACGTATTCTCCAGTTCATCAGACTCACCCAGGACAACTAACAAAATGATGATGATGAACAACCCCCAAACCAAAAATCAAAGAATATCTATAACTGCAAGCAAGATGGTTCCTTCCATCTGTCCCATAAGATCTCAACCCCCTCTCAATCTGAAGCAGAGAGGGCACCATCCCAAAATCCTCAAGACTGAGGAATGAACAAACATAAGGCAGGAATGCAATCATGAGTCACAGTAGACTTATTAGTATTATAGTAACAAAAGAACTTGTTACATTGATGTAAAGACACTGGTTACCAGAGGTTCTGAGGAGAGGGGGATGAGAGAAAAAAAGGTGGAACACAGGGCATTTTTAAGGCATTGGAATTGTTCGCATGATACTGCAATGACAAATACAGGCCATTATACATTTTGCTAAAGCCTATAAAATGGTATGGTGCAAAGTGTAAACATAATGTAAACTAAAGACCATGGTTAGCAGCAACACTTCAATATTAGTTCATTAATTGAAACAAATGTACACTAATGAAAAATGTTATTAATAGGGGAAAATGTGAGGGGAGGGTGGTATATCTAGGAATCTCCTACATTTTCAGTATAACTTTTCTGTAATCTAAAACTTCTGTAAAAATTAAGTTTAAAATGTTTTCAATAATTTTAGGGTTTTCATGGATTCCCCTGCAGCCCATCCATAGAGCCCTAAGTATAAACTCATGATTCTTCTCTAGTGGTAGTAAAAAAGTAAACAGAAAACAAAAAAGGTGATATTAAGGAGAAACACACAGGTGCCCACATCTTCCTTCACCCTAACCACTGATAGAGAAAGTGAAAGTTCCCTATTCACCAGAACTTTTAGAATGTATCACCTGAAATAATGATTGAGTTGTTGACAATATTAATTTCTAATCTACATCAGAAGTCTGACTTCTTTCCAAACTTTAACATGACTCAGAAACTCCTGAAGTGAGTGTTTTTGCATACTAATATTAACATTTACCTCTCTTTAATGAGAAGTCCCATTAGTATACACTGTTTGATTAGATCTAGTATCTGATGTACACAATAACATTTAAGGCTCCACTTTTACTTCCAAGAATGCATTTACAAATTTCATAGTGAGGTTTTCATTGACTTCTGAAATAATTACACTAGCATTCCCATACTATCCATACACACCTATGTGACAAAGGGGACATGGGAAATCTTTGGCAAATAAATGAATTCATTAAAACTTTATTTTTCTTATGATACAAACATACATTATACTCATAGATGCCACAAGAAACCTAAGTAAACATGAAGTTTTTTTTATTAACAAAAAAAAGGTTTCCTTCTAGTTCGAGAACCACGTGGCTAAGCAAAACAAGGGGAAGAGCTTTTTTTACTGTTCATCGAACATGGCAGGCAGGTTATTTTAGCCTCTTTGACCCTTAGTTTACTCATCTGCAAGCAATGATACTGATGTGCCAAGAAAACGCAACTCCCTTAGCAGAGAGAATGTGTTCAGCCATAGTGAGAGATGTGCTTATGCTTAGAGTCTTTTTTATTGTTTCTTCCTGGCATGTTGGAGGTGAAAGAAACAACAACACCCTTTCTAGAATCCTAGGAGTTTTTGCCCTGTCTGATTCTACTTTGCTCCCCCAGAAAATGAAAATTGCAAGTGGGAGAGAAGAAAACCTTCCATCCATCCAGACTATTTAATCCACCTCACCTATGATGAAGATCATGTTCTCCCACTGTCACAGCCACGGAGGGTAAGAGGAGTATGGAAAGGGGCAGGGGAGGGCTGACCAGAGAATCGCCAAAATTTAAGGTTCAGAACAAAAGTCCACTTTATAAAGGAGGTCCATAAGGGCTACCTCATTTTAATCTTGCCCCAGGCAACATAGCCTAAGAGTTAAAAGTCAACAAACTAAGTATTACCAATCAAGGAGAGATTAAGAAAGGTGCTAAAGAGATTCCTTTGTGATTTTAGCCATAAAAAATACCTTCATTTTCTAAAATACCGCTAAGTATAAATGAATCTATTTTGCTCTCCAACAAAATAAAAAGTATTGTTATATTTCAAAATAATGACAATGAAGAGAAGAATTCTTCTGCACTTTATTGCACTCAAATAACATTAAACAGAAGACATTTAAGTTACTTTTTGAAAATCCACTGATGTTGCACAGCT
This sequence comes from Dasypus novemcinctus, assembly GCF_030445035.2. NCBI lineage: Eukaryota > Metazoa > Chordata > Mammalia > Cingulata > Dasypodidae > Dasypus > Dasypus novemcinctus. Next base: position 24,213,198 of record NC_080686.1, read on the forward strand.
TGGCACATATTTGTAAATACAAGGCTCATTAATTAAGATATTTCGAATTGAAAAGTAGTTGAAGTTGACCACAGGATAACGAATCCTCAATTTCCAGAGTTCTAGAGGTGATTATATACATAAATTCAGTAAAACTTATTTTACTGATTTATCAATTGTATGTCACCCCTAAGTTGCCCTAAAAAAATATGGCTTTATAAAAAGTAGCATCCTATAATTCATAATATGAATTAAGAGCTTATTCAAATTTGAGTATCAACTCTGTGTCACCCATACCACAGCTTTAGAAAATTATTGCTTTTCTACCAACTTATTATTTGGGGTTCTACTACACATTGAGTCAGCATGCAGAACTCACTACATGGTAACTATGATCTACAATGATAAAAATATAAAATCTCTTTGATTTTAATCCTACATGCAGGAAAAAAAGTCACCTTATCAAGAGCTGTCCCTGACACATAAATGAAATCACTTCTTATGGCTTTTTAAACTCATGGCTCTTTCAAAATGATATTGTATTCTTTTTAACAAATGAGTATTTCCATTACAGCAACTATTTCTGAGTCAAAAATAAACCACATATTAAAAAAGGAGGAGGAGAAAGCCTTCAGTGTAAAGAAGAAAAGGCTCATACGCTGTGAAACAGCAGCAGGGAGCAGCTGGCTCTGGAAGTGCCTTTCAGACATCCTAAATCCACTTGACTGGAGCGTGACTTTACCTAGTAAGAGCATGGCAGTCTCTAAAATTAGCTAGAGAGTATTACTTAATCGGCCAAAGACAAAACAATCTTTAAATTATGCACCAGAAATTTATAGAGATTTTCCAAAATTTAAATGAACACCAAAAGGAAAATAGCAATGACATGATCAACCCGAGGAGACAAGAAATGTTTCTGTTCTATCCATCAGGCCATTCTTTACCTCTATGTACTAATGAGGGATTTTAGTTCTCGTCTCTCATTTTGAAAAATAAGTTAGCCATGATAACTTAAAATTTCTATCAAACTATTAATTTTTTTCTAATTACCCAGCTAACAGCTTCAAAAATCTCAAAATTTGAGTTTTAACCTGAATATTCAAGACTAATGCAGAAGTTTTGGTGAGATATCAGTGCAGATATATACAACTCAAACCTTCACAGCTAACGTTGATGTCTATTAGTGTTAAGAATGCTAATGCAAAATGCTCTAAACGGCTTCTAAATCGTGTTTAACACAGTTTACACAAATCAGTTCAACACAGTTCATGTTAATTACTAATAATATATATTAAAACCCTGCCAAGACGATTGTTGCTACATCAATATAATTATTAACTGCTGCCTGAAAAACATAGATAAATGCAGATAAAAAATCCACCACAAAAAGAAAAATAATGATAAAGAAATAGACTAGATGCAATTAATGCTATCTTAAAAGGACATGCAGGAATGTAAAATCACATGTAATTTTTGTTTCTTAAAAAAATATACTAAAATGACAGTGGACTACGAGTCATTCAAAACATCTTTAGTGTTCATTCCCAAAGATCTTGATCTGCTCAGGAATTACTTCACAAGATCTATCACAGCCATCTTTTGGAGCATAGGTTTAGGATGGTCCTCTTGTGGTAGTAAGGACAGTCTTTTTGAAGCTTTAAGTATCTGCAAAAATAAGGGGAAATCTAAATTAAAGGACCAACCAGACACAGACTGTGAAACTGCTTCATTTTCATTCTACTTAAAAAAAAAACAAAGAACGACAGAAGTAAATGCCTCTTTTTAAAGGGCAACTTGATAACAGAATGGTGAACTGCTTAGAGAAATCCCTGGAGATTACTTGCAAAGTTGCTGATGAATTGAGGTTCTTTAGAGTACCTGAGAATTAAAATGGAAGAATTTCAATCTTTTGAAAAACACAAGCATCAGATTTCTTTCTCCCATCAATGTTTACACTGTACTAAAAAGAAAAACAATAAATAAAAAATGTCTAGCATGGTATTTGAAAAACTAATAAAGGATGAATTTTCAAGGAGCAATTGGGTACTGTAAACTACATTTGAAATATATTACTTTAAAAAGTTTTCTATCAATTTTTAATGTTATTGGCAATATAAATGGTTAATAGGAAAAGCATACAGTATTTTAAAAGAAGCAAAATTCATTCCTATCCAACTTTTTATAAATAATGTTCTCATTCCAAACTTTGATACCTGATTTATCTTACTATTAGAGCACTGGACTTACGTTACAAAGAGATTAGAAGAGGGGCTGGTGTACCCAGAAGCCCAGACAAATTTTAATATAAGTTTAATAGCTAGACTAGGGTATATTCATTCATTCATTCATTCATCCATCCATCTGACTATCTGTATGTTTCAATAGAAAATGTTTTTTTTTAAATGAGTGTGATCTCAGGTTCTCCTAGAATTTAACAATTAGCTGGACTTTGATAGGACTGATCATTTTTGTAGTCTGTGCAATCAAAAAGTACCTTGAGACTATGGGAAGTTGTTCAAAGTATAATGATGAGTATTAATAAAAAGGCAAGTGAACTAAAGGTCTGGCTGCATTTTGAACTACTCAAATATATGCTCCTAAATATTTAATCAGAGGACCCTACTCAGAAGTAGTTTACCAGGATGCAGGCCCAGTATCTCCAAACCAGGCCTGGCCCCTCCATGGCTGCCATCCCACGGCCCTCTGTACCACCAAGGCTCTCCTGTTCATCTACAAGGACTCGTCAGGAGCGGAGTAACCGGCCTTGATCCCTGCCATCCAATGACTTCCCACTCAGCTTCCCAGAACTCAACACCTCTTCTCTGGTCGCTGTACCACCATCAAGCCCCCCATTTCTGTCTGGATTAGTACAGGCCTGTCTCCTGACATAGTCTCATCACCTCATTGCTGGGCTGATTCCTCGGCTTCCTGCAGCTTTTAGGCCCAAGTTCAAACACTTAAACAAGGCCTGTGAAACACTTCCAGAAGTGATGCCTGCCTGCTTTTCATCTGAGCGTCCTACACCCCTAACGCGGCCCAGCGTCTCGCTCTTGGTTCCATAAGCACTTGCTTCGCCTGCTCCCCACCTGCCGACCCTGGTAACGTCCACCTGTACTTCAGAACTCAGCTCTAAGACAACGCGTGGGACTCCTTCCCTCACTCCCTGCACCCCTCTGCTGCCCTGGGCACCGCTCTCTTTGAGCAGCTCATGACACTGTTTTTGCTTTATTACTCCACTGTGTACCCCCTGGTCTGTGAACCACCATCGGGCAGGGCCAACACTGTCCATCACGTACCTTCACTGCCCGGCACAGGACTGAACCATAGGGGCCGCTCAACAAATAGTTCTTGAAAAAATGAACTATCAAATCAATAATATGCATCACGGGCACTTATTAAATACTGACCCCTAAGAATCCCAAAGACAGTCTTTGCTCTTCCTCAGACATTGGGCGCTGCCAGCCTAAAGCTTGGCTGTTAGACTTAAGTGATCAGGGCTAAGAATGCTGGTTCACCAGGGAGACATGAGGGAAAGTTCTGGAAGCACGCAACAGAGGGAAATCCTTACCACTGCCAGAAAAGTCAACAGTAGAGGGAGTTAGAAACGTCCTCTCCATTTCCAAACAGACAGGAACAGCAGATTCACTCAGAAATGCTGATGCTCACACGTCAACAGTTTGAATGATATGATTTCACAAAACATCAAAGTATAACTATTTTGTTTTTGTGGGTTTTTTTTCCTGGCAGGAACTTACAGAAATACTGTTAATGGATCCAACTGGTCAAAGGGCCTAAGTATTGTCTGGCAGGAAGTTTTACTCGGATAAATGTCATAAATGATTCCTTCATAAATCACTATTCCATTTGTGCTATGTATATTTATGCTTCAATATTGTTAGAAATATGCTGCATAATTTCAAGTAAAAGTGACTTTGAGGAGAAAGCTGAAAATCTGATAAAGGAGTAGGGATTCTAGAATCAATTAAAAAATAAAACAAAATCAGCTATTTGGAATGACTGACTACTATTCTTAGAAACTGCCAATTCATAGAATTAACAGTTTCCATTTTCCAGCCTTGCCATGAGCACACATGAAAAGTACTTATAAATTAATAACTATTAAAGACAGCAACATTTAAATATTAAACAACTTCATTTTCTACCAGGAGTAAATAAACATTCCTGAGTCCTAATGTGTAATAAGAAATAGATGTCTAAGAAAATGATGTCTCTAATTTTATCACAACAAAACTGTTCTAAAAACCCTTTTCAGTTCTTAAAACCTTCTCTAGCAGAGCAGTTAAGAAAGAGCATGGCCTCTGGAGCCAGACTGCAAGGTTCCATCCTGGTTCTAACACTTGTTAGCTCACCGACCTTGGGCAAGTTACTCTGCCTTGCTGTGTCTGTTTTTTCAATTGTAAAATGGAGAAAAAAGCATGTCTACATCTCAGGGTATCTGGAAGACTAAATGAGTTGAATCATGTAAAGTGCCTGGCAGCTGAGCTTAAATGATTATCCTCTACTGTGTGGCTGAAGACAAGGGTGAACTGAGACCGTCCCTGCCTTGTGGAATTACCACACAGAAAAGGCAGGATGATACATTTTAGAAGCAATATTAAGACCATATAGTCCAGTCCTGGAATGATCAGGGAAGGCAAAGCAATCATTACTTAGGTTCTGAGGGCCAGGAAAAAGTTAACTAATAGTCAGCATTTTGCAGAAGTCCTCAGTTTGAGTTTTCTATCAAAAACAAGAATTTTAAAGATTGAGAGGAATTAAGGAGATGGACCCCACAGTCAGTGTTTCTGGAGTTTCTGCAATCAGGTACATAATTAAACATTACTGCAAAAAGAGCCAGCTTATTGTATATAAACATCACTAGTCTAGATTTATGAATATCATTATTTTGCTACTGAATAATTTTAAAAATGGCAATATGAACCAAGACTAGGAAGATAATGGGAAATAAGCAAACCAAGTACAATTATTAAAAATAACTATTGCTAAGTCTTAGGTTCTCTCCTGGCAAAGTCAGATTACGACAGGCCGATCAAATCTGTATAATGTCTAGGGTGGGGGGTATACGGGAACCTCTTATTTTTTTAATGTAACATTTAAAAGAAAATAAAGAAGAAAAAAAGGATGCAACTTCTTGAGCAAGTCTTTCCAAATGTAGCTTCCCTTACTCCACCTCAAAGATTAGGCTAATTAATCAGTAAACAATAACAGCCACAGCCAGTAAGTGCTGGGAGTTCACTACAACCAGGAACCACGCATATTAACCAAATCTTCATTTTTATGTGCTTCATTTCTAACGTAGCTCATTTGAAAAAAATACCTTATTGTATCACCCCAATCCTTGGTATTTTATATTTATGTTCCAAGGAAATTCTTGGGCTCAATTTACAAAACACTGAAATAAAAGCATGGAGCCTTTTGGTCAGAATATTAACTTTCATATCTTCACTGAAGGCACAGCAATATTTTTAAAAAGAAACTGTAACTAGAAATATATCCATGTCTTAAAAACTGATTTTTAGGAATGTTTATAAGGTAATATTATTAAAAGAACAGAATAGTAATTAAAATGCAAATTCAGTAACCTGCTTAGCCTCCTCTAGACAGAAACAGGGCATTATATAAAGCTTCACTCAGCAATAGAGAGGAAACCAACAAGAAAAGCATGACATAAATATCCCTTTCTTTCCCTGTCCCTCTTTTCTAAACACAAAATATATGTATCCAGTAGTTATCATGTAAAAGATCCGTTTTCCCATGGATTCCTTTTCTTGTTTACATCACAACACCAACATATCAGGTTTTCTTAATAAAACAATTCTTTTACATATTATAACAAATATATATGGTATGGCAACTATAAAAACCTAAAAGATTCCAATCATAAAATAAGCAAAGATAAGCTGATGAACAACTAAAAGTATTCTATGGCTACCAAGGTAATTTTTTTTCTTGAAATTCAATATTTCATAAATTTTGGCAGGCACAATTATTTCTAATATAATCAATAGCAATGTTATAGAACTCACACTAGGTACAATATGAAAAATAATTCACGTAAAGACTGAACAAATAAATAGGACACAAAAGGAAAAAAATGAAGACAACTATAGAAACAAGAAGAAATACATTCAAGAAAGAGGTAGGACATGGGAAATCCTTTCTTAATAAAACACTCTTCCCCACTGTGAGAAGAGATTAGTGATTGCAGGTATGGTCAACATCATCTCTAAAATACATTTGAAGGCCCAGGCATTAGCTAAAAGGTTCTTCCCATGCTTTTAAATTCACTGATGACTAGAAAGGACAGGTGGGGGGGAGATAGGGAAAAGCAGAGAAATGAGTTTAATATGTCGAGCTAGAAAGGACAGAGCACGTGGTACGACAAGCCCTGAGAGCAAAGAATGATGCTTTCAAGGAAGCTGGGGAATGGGAGAACGGGGAATAATATCCCAAATGTATGCATTATTAAATTTCCATCTTAGGCCAATTTTGAGACCATATCCTGCATCAAATAGCTTGTGAAACAAAAAGGGAAAAAAAATCTACCTTCTACTATTACGACCACCTTTAATGGTATTTTTATCATTAATACTCCTCAAATTCTGTTCAACAAAAATGTACTAGACTGAATCTGATGCATATTTTCCATCACTTTGACTCAACTGATCAAAACGTAGGAATATTTTCTCCTTAAATTTAAACACAGCTAATCCTTCTGTCAGGACTTTTACCCTTCATAAATTTATTTCATGAAGCTGGTGTTAGCATCAACAGCATATTCTGAATTAAACATAAGGGGAAAGTACAGTACATTTAACAAAACATCATACCTGGTGGTACTTCTTGTTGTTCTTCTGCAGGGGGGATATTTACTTCTAAAATCAAGAAAAATTACAATCTCTTACTTGTTGTTGACCAATAAGTTAACAATAAGTTCTGTGTTTAGTAGTACAGATTACCAGTATTTAAGTATGGGGACTATTTTTACAAACTCTTTTATTCATAAAAACATTACATTTTACATCATCACAACAAAGCAGATATAGATATAACTTAGGGAAATGTTCTGTATTTCTCAAATTTCTGTACGACAAGTACTACAACATTATGTCCCTAAACAACCGCAGAACTCAACTTCCCATCAAAAAAGATACTAGGATAAAACCTAGGTTTGAACCTCAATCAGACTTGATAAGAGAGCTGAGAACAGACACTTAAGCATCTTCTTTCTTCTTTACAGTGTTTTACCAAATGACTCGTTTCAAGATGAATAAATAATGCAAGGAAATAAAATTGAAATAGATTCTTAAAATCAAACTCTATTCTTAATAAAGTTGTTTTTGAAAAGTAATGTTCAAGATAAAATATTCTAAAATACCCAAAAATATGAATGTGAACTTTTAACATCTTATCTTTGACCCTGACTGCTTCAATCCAATTATAACTAAAGATACTGTAGGCATCATAAATTGCTATAAAGACATATTGAACTGATGATTGACTTTATGAAATGATATCAAATGCTAACATCTTCATACAGGAAAAACCATTTAACAGTTTCTTAATCCAGAAGTAAGATGATGACATCTTTCCTTTCGTGCTCTAAAAATTGTAATAAGTTCTGAATAAAAGGAGGAATTTTTAATAGCATCTTCTAAAATTCAAAATATTTATGTAGCTATTTTAATCACTTTTCTTCTTGCATTAATATGTTTCTAATTATAAAATAATGCATGCAAAAAATAGATTTTGGAAACAATTCACAAACAACAATTTCTGAAAATATGGAAATATTTTACATAAAAATAAACCAAAAAAAATTATACATGTTCCCACTAACCACTGTCCTACATTCTTCTTATAGAGGCAACAGAATGAGTGTTTAATAGCATGGTTTTGTTTTATTGGATTATTTTGGAAACAAACTGCCTGGGGTCAAGTCTCAGTTGCTGAAACAAAATAAAAGAACTCAATAAATGTTAGTTTCTGCTATGATTCCAGCCTTTTTACTACCCCCCACCATAACTGATAATATACAGTAATTATAATGTTACCTCATGTCTTCAGTGGGTTTTCTTTGCCTTAGCACACCTATTTTCCTACATCTTAATTACTCTTGCCAAACATGACTTTAAAGGCAAGGTAATATTCTGGCACACAGGTACATTTCTATAACCAGTCCATTATTGTTCCGTATTTTGGTTGTGGCAATTTTTTTATTATTATAAAAATACTGCTTCTAACTCTTTAATATTGTTATAGAATCCTATTGGTTCTAATTTCTGTTCCCTTAGGGTTGACGCATAAAAGAGTAATCACATTTTTAATGGACATTGAAGACCCTAATAAATATATACAATTTTTTAGAAAGGCTACATCAGTTTTTATTTCTCTCAGCAATGGCTGAGGTGTCTGACCTGCTATACTCTAATCAGCACTGATTTTACCAACAAAATAAGAATTGTAATTTTTGTAAATAAGAATTGTAATTTTTATTACAAAGAATTTTAAATGCACTGAATCCTTCAATTCTCGTTCTCATAACATATCTTTTCCTTTACTTCTACTAAACTTCAACATATTCTTCTTATTGCTTGAACAACAAAGAAGTTTCTGACTTTCAATTTTTTTGAAAAAAAATTGTAATTACTACCCAACATTTAAGCTGGAAACTTTCCAAACTCTAAATATTTTTTTAACAAATCAATTTTATTGATACATATTAATAAAACATAAATCCATCCAGTATAAATACCATACAATCAATGGTATTCAGTGTAATCACATATTTATTCTTACTTTCATTATTCCAGGAATAATAATAAACAGAAAGCAAACTCATCACATCTCATTCTCTCTGTGCTTCCCCAGCCCTACATAGCTGTTATTCTGTTTCCTTCTCTCTAGCATATTGGTATTTGTATTTTGTAAAAACAGCCATATATGCAATATCATTCATATTTGTGTTTTACATGAGGGTTTACGATCTTATACAGTCCTGTTACATTTTTCAGCTTTACTTCTAGTATATACATGACCTCAGACTTCCCTTTCAACCACTGGCATACCGATATAATAGTTCTACTAGTTACAAACACTATGATGTGCTTTTACCATTTCTATTCATTTCCAAAGATTTACAAACAACGTTTTTACCAATTCTACAAGGATTAACCCTCAGCTTTCTAGTCTCTACCTTCTATTTTCTAGTGACCTATATTCTAATTATTAACTCCATGAGTTTACACAACATATTTAGTTCATAATAGCGCAATCATATGATATTTGTCGTTTTGTGTCTCGCTTGCCTTACTCAACATAATGTCCTCCAGGTTCATCCATGTTGTCATATGCTTCATGACTTCATTTCTTCTTACCACTGCATAATATTCCATTGTGTGTATACACCACAATTTGTTTATCCACTCATCAGATGATGGACACCTGGATTGTTTGCAACTTTTGGCAATCACGAATAATACTGCTATGAACATCAGTGTACAGGTATCTGTTCGTTCCTCTGCTCTCAGTTCTTCCGGGCATATACCTAATAATGGTATTGCCAGGTACCATGGCAAGTCTGTATTCATCTCACTGAGGCACTGCCAAACAGTCTTGCACAGTAGCTGTACCATTCTACATTCCCACCTACATTGAATAAGCATTCCTATCTCTCCACATCCTCTCCAACATTTAGTCTTCTGACTTTTTAACAACAGCTAGTCTAATACGTGTGAAATGATAAATCATTGTAGTTTTGATTTGCATTTCTCTAATTGCTAGTGATGTTGAACACTGTTTCATGTGTTTCATCACCATTTGTATTTCTTCTTTAGAAAAATGTCTATTCAAGTCTTTTGCCCATTTTTTAATCAGGTAGTTTGTCTTTTTACTGTTGAGTTGTATGAGCTCTATGTATATCATGGATATTAAACCCTTATCAGATTTTGATTGCCAAATATTTTCTCCCATTGAGTCAGTTGTCTTTTCACCCTTTTGACAGTCCTTTCAGATGTTAAAGTGTTTAATTTTGAAGAGGCCCCATTTATTTTTTCTTTTGTTGCTTGTGCTTTGGGTGTAAGGTTTAAACCACCTACCACAAGATCTTGAAGATGTTTTCCTACATTTTCTTCTAAGAGTTCTATGGTTGTAGCTTTTATATTTAGGTCCTTGATCCATTCTGAGTTAATTTTTATAGAAGGTGTGAGATAGAGGTCCTCTTTCTTTCTTTTGGATATGGCTATCCAGTTCTCCCAGCACCATTTGCTGAATAGACTCTTCTGGCCCAGCTCGGAGGGCTCAACCATCTTAGCAAAAATCACTTGACTATAAATGTAAGGGTCTACTTCTGAGTTCTCGACTTGCTGAACTCTAATCAGCACTGAAGTTTACCAAGTTTTTTAATCACTGCTACTTTAATAGGTGGAAATTTAATTCTATGTAATTTTTATCAGCTCTATTGAAGTATGATTTTCATATAATAAAATTAATCGATTTTAAGTGTGCCATTCAATGAGATGTGGTAAATGTCGGTAGAGTTAAGTAACCACCACCAAAATCAAGACTTAGAACATTTCCATTACCTTAAAAGTTCACTTGTATCCCTTTATAATCAAACCTCATTCCCAACCCCTGGCACGTACTCATCTATTTTCTGTAACTACAATTTTGTCTTTTCTAGACTTTCCTATATAGTCTTCTGTGTCTGGCTTCATTCACTTGTGTGATGTTTTTGAGATTCATCCATTACGTTGTATGGATCAAGAGCTTGTTGCTGTTAATTGCTAAGTATTAGGCTGGTGCAAAGTAACTGCAGTTTTGCATTGCTGAAATTTGCCGTATGATACTGGCATACATTCTTAAATAAATGTGGTATTGTTAGACATCACTTTTTTTTAAAGATTTATTTATTTATTTAATTCCCTCCCTCCCCCGGCTGTCTGTTCTCTGTGTCTATTTGCTGCGTCGTTTCTTTGTCTGCTTCTGTTGTCATCAGCGGCACGGGAAGTGTGGGCGGCGCCATTCCTGGGCAGGCTGCACTTTCTGTCGCGCTGGGTGGCTCTCCTTACGGGTGCACTCCTTGCGCGTGGGGCTCCCCTACGCGGGGGACACCCCTGCGTGGTGCAGCACTCCTTGCGCGCATCAGCACTGTGCATGGGCCAGCTCCACATGGGTCAAGGAGGCCCGGGGCTTGAACCGCGGACCTCCCATATGGTAGACGGACGCCCTAACCACTGGGCCAAGTCCGTTTCCCTGTTATACTTCACTTTAATGTGCACTTCTCACTATGTTTTTTTGCTAATGACTTATTATTTGTTGTTTATATTTATTTTAGACTATGGAAATGATGTTACACAAAAAAGCAAATTTGAGCAATTTTCTTATTTGAGTTCAAAAGTGGATCATAAACCAGGAACTGAGGTGGCACAGCTGACAGGGAACCTCCCTCCACATCAGAGGTCCCCAGAATCAAATCCCGGTGAATCCTAGAGGAGAAAGACGAGAAGGCAAGAAGAGAAATCGATACAGAAGATCACACAGCGAATGGACACAGACAGCAAAAAAAACAGCAGGGGAGGGGAGGGTCATAAAGCAGAGACAACTCGCAATATCAACAACCCACTGGCCTAGGAACTGCTAAGGAACGTACAGTGCAGTGGTGGCTCAAGAAGTTTTGCAAAGGAAACGAGAGGCTTGAAGATGAGGAGCATAGTAGCCAGCCATTAGAAATTGGCAACAACCAACTGAGAGCAGTCATCGAAGCCGATCCTCCTAAACTACACGAGAAGTTGCGGATGAACTCAACATCAACCATTATAGAGTTGGGCATTTGAAGCAAACTGGGAAGGTGAAAAAGCTAGAGAGGGGGATGCCTCATGAACTGACCGAAAATACAAAAAAACTGTCATTCTGAAGTGTCGTCTTCTCTTATTCTGTGCAACAACGAACCATTTCTCAATAGGATTGTGACAAGTGATGAAAATGGATTTTATATGACAGCTGGCAATGACCAGTTCAGTAGCTGGACCGAGAAGCAGCTCCACAGCACTTGCCAAAACCAAACTTGCACCAAAAGAGGTCATGGTCACTTGGTGGTCTGCTGCCACTACAGCTTTCTGAATCCTGGAGCAACCATTGCACATGCAAGTATGCTCCGCAGATCAATGAGATGCACCGAAAACTGCAATGCCTGCAGCCGGCATTAGTCAACAGAAAGGGCTCAATTCTTCTCCACAACAGAGCCCAACCACAAGTCACACAACCAATGCTTCAAAAGTTGAACGAATTGGGCTACAAAGTTTCGCCTCATCCGCCATATTCACATGACCTCTCGCCAACCAACTACCGCTTCCTCAAGCATCTCAACAACTTTTTTGCAGGGAAACGCTTCCACACCAGCAGGATGAAGAAAATGCTTTCCAAGAGTTCCCCGAATCCCAAAGCACGGATTTTTACACTACAGGAACAAGGAAACTTATTTCCTGTTGACAACAATGTGTTAATTGTAATGGTTCCTATTTTGATTAATAAAGATGTGTTTTAGCCTAGTTATAATGATTTAAAATTCATGGCTCAAAACCACAATTTCTTTTGCACCAACCTAATAGTATGACACTGTTTGGATATATCACATTTAGCAGCTGATGGACACTTCGGTTGTTTTCATTTTTATGGATACATGAATAATGCTGCTATAAACATTCAGGCACAAATCATCATGTAGACATGTTTTCATTTCTCTTGGGCAGAGTAAATATATGTTTAATTTTTTCAACAACTCTACCTAATTTTAATTTGTACATTTTTTACTTGTGAAGATGAACATTTTCTCTATTTTAAATAGCTAGTTCCTGTGTTGTGACTGTTAATAAACTGTTTATCTGTTCATTAATAATTTATAGACATATAGTGCTTTACCCACTTCACCAATATTTTCCTCAGGATTTATTTTTGTCATTTGAGGTACATTTTTATTGTGTATCTCAAAATAGTAATCACTTCTTCTGTTATTTCCACCACTTATGCTATATTAAGAAAGCCTATTATCACCAAGTAAATTAAATTTTCACCTAACTTTATTCTGAAAATTTAACTCAACTGAAATGTATTTTGGTTATGATGCAATGAGATTTTTTAAAAAGAAAAAGCTAATGAATTGCTTCAGGGCAAATTGACAATTATCTAGTCATACAACCTGTATTTTTAGTCCAGTACTGTGTTTTTTTTCACCACCCCCCTTGCAGGTTTTTGCATGGTGTCTGCTCTCTGTGTCCATTTGTTGTGCATTCTTCTGTGTCTGTATTTAGCTTTTATTTATCTCCCCACCCCCCGCCACCACAGCTTGTTTGTTCTCTGCTCTCTGTGTCCATTCACTGTGCGCTCTTCCACGTTTTTTTGCTTGTCTCCCTTTTGTTGCGTCACCTTCCTGAGTCGGCTCTCTGTGGCACTTGCGAGCTGGGCGGTACTCCACAGTGAGCAGATGAGCCCGCCTTCACAAAGAGGCCCCAGGACGTGAACCCAGGGCCTCCCATATGGTAGACGGGAGCCCAACTGATTGAGCCACAGCCGCTTCCCTACTCCAGTACTTTTTGAACCCACCTCAGAATGGTTTTCACCACTTTACTAAATAGCTTTGATAAGATCACCAACAATCCTCACCTTGCCAAACACAACTGCTACTTCTCAGTCTGCAATTCCCAGGCTCCTCAGCAGCCTGGACATTACTCATTCTTTCCTTTATAATGCCTTCTTCTCCATGGGTTCCCCACCTGCCTCACTGGCTGTACATCTTCCACCCAACCTCACAAAGTTGGGGGGTTCCTGTGAGCTTAGTCCTGGGACTGTGCCTCTACTCTCTGTACACTCAATTCATTTCCAAAATAACCACCTGAGGTGCCAGGGATTTGATACCATCTTCTTGATTATGCCTCCAAACATGTATATCCATCCCCGATCTTGCCCACCTAGTTGAGCCTGGCCTATCCAACTACCTACTTGACATTTGTACTTTTAATACACAGTAGTGATAGAAGCAGAAGTGGAAAGAAAGGCCAAATTGCATCTTTTGATGATATCTCTTTTACATAAAACAATATATATAGGGAGGGTTGGATGTGGTTCTAAGGGATTTTAGGTTTTCCATTTCTCATTCTAACTGAATAAAAAATGGATAATCAGCGTATACCTCAGAACATTAATAGTTTTCATACTAAGAAAATTGAGTAATGGGAGGTGGGAGAAATCCCAGCTCCATCCAGGTGAGAATACGGAGATAAACCGTGCTTGCCCACATCAGGTCTCTTCTAAATCCCAAGTTGACAATGGAGAGGATTTCACCACCCCCCAGTACCTGCACACCTGCTCTTCTCTGTCTCCCCTCATTTCAGTTGACTATACCATTATCCATTCTGTCTAATCAAGCTCAAAAGCAGTGAAGTTTACTCTGAAAACCGAAGGCTACCTAATCATAAATAAATTCTATGAGTAATTCCCTGGGCAGCTCTCCATGATATGCTGCTTCCGGTGGCCACCTGCTGTGGTTTAAGCACATGCCCCACCTGCAGGCTCCGTCAGGTCACAATCCTGGCTGAGTGCTGGTTTACCACTTACTGGCCACGTAACCTTGGCCAAGTCACCTGGGCTCGCTCAAGTCTCTGTTCTTCATCTGGAAAATAACTATAAAGATGTACTTGCCTGACCTCCCCCTCAGAGTCTAAAATAATGCACATGAAAGAACCTTGTAAACTCTCAAGAAATCATCCCTCAACATAAGGGACCCAACTCCCAGCCCCTCCCTGCCCGAGGAGGCCCTTCTCACTAGATCGCCTCCTCAGAGCCGCCCGCCAACTCCTGCTGGTAGAGCCTCCTCGCCCCCATCAGCTATTCTCTAGTGTAGTGCCCTGTTAATCTCTGCCATTGACTTTTCATCACCTTAATTAGATTATTTATCATCTGTGCCACCACTAGGATGCAATGCTGGCCCCAGTGAAAACAGGAACTCTGTGTGTCTTATTTATTCTTGTGCACTGCTCCTGAATACCATATGATGTCAAATAGTGAGTGCTCAAGAAAACTCATTAAATGAACACAATTTTAAAACGGGAAGTAAAACCAGTTCTATAAAATTAACATACCTTCTAAAATTACGTTTGAGTCTTCTACAACATTATCTGAAAAAAAAAAAGGAAAAACTTCTTACATTAGCTCACCTCCACAGAGATCCCCAAATTAACTCATACCCACACAGAGGCCTAAATTTGGCTCTTATTGACTGAGTTTTCTTAGAGAGATTCACAAGTATTTATATTGGAATATCAACTTTAATTTCTATTATAATGTACATCAAATAGGGTGATATTATTATCTCCAGTGACACAAAAGCTTGTATCATAAACAGAATAAATACATTGGCAATACCCAATTACTTTCTCAGTGACTTGAGAATTTCTTTAATATCTTACAGACCTAGTCTTTATTCCACAAGTTTAACAAATACTGGGGCCTGACTTGCAGGAAAGAGTTGCACAGAGAAAAATTTACCTGAAATTTCTATCCTTTCGTTTTCTGAAGGTTCATACACTATAAAATAAACAGAAAAAAATTACCCTTAAGTGTTGTGTAACTTTCACAGTAACACAAATGTGACCACACTCTGCGCCTCGGATCTCAGGGACTTAGTCTCTGGGAAGGGCAGGCTACAGAGGCAGGAGGTGGAAGTTGGGTCTGGAGTAAAAGGGGCCTGGGGTCAAATTCTAGGTCAGCCTCTTAGCCGTGAGATAGGATAATTATACAGACTTCCTTTCTATAAAATGAGTAAAATAACAGTTCCTGCCTAATCACCTGTTGGGAGGATTCATTCATTTGTCTTACTCCCCGGGGCACTGAATTTCCTTTTGCAATTTTCTGCATGTCTGGGGTGGAGCTTCTGAGTCAACTAAAGCGCTACCCTGCTTATCACTCCAAATCCAAGTTTTCACCAGGCCAGTGCACCCTGAGGAACAACTCACATCTTTCACCCGGGACAAATCCTGCGCTGCCAGCCCCTGAGAATCAGGCTCTACCAGCAGGCTGGTGAGTCCCATTGCCCTGACCTTGGCCCACAGCCCATTTCTCCTCTTACTAAGACACCGGCCTTACTGCTTCCCCACTGCTCTGCACAAGGGAGGGCTTCGGCGGACCTCTCTGTGCCCCATGGGTGCGAGCTTTCCCAGGCACTCTGATCCCTGCTTTTTCTGTCTTCCCACATTGCCTCAAATTTTCTGGCATGCTAAAAGAAACTTTCTTATTTCCTTACACGGTTATAAATTTGTTCTTTTTAATTCATTTAACAACAAAAAAGTTTAAGCAGTTAGTATGACTCAGGTGTTATTGCCAGTCTTGAAGACTAGCAGGTAATGATTTTTCCCCTTCCCCTCCCACCCTGCTGTTTTTGCTGTCTGTCCATTCGCTGGGTGATTTTCTGTATGTATTTTTCTTGTCTTCTCATTTTTTCTCCTCTAGGATTCACCGGGATTAGAGCCTGGGGACCTCTGATGTGGAGAGACGTTCCCTATCACTTGCGACACTTCAGTTCCCGGTTTCTGCTGCGCTTCACCTTGACTCCCCTTGTCTCTCTTTTGTTGCACCATCTTGCTGCGTGGCCCACTTGTGCGGGCACTGGCTCACCAAGTGGGCACTCGACTCGCCACAGGGGCGCTTGCATGAGCACTCGGCTCACCACACGGGCACTCGGCTCACTGCGTGGGCGCGTGGTGAGCCAGGCGGGCACTGGCTCACTGCAAGGGCACACTGTCTCTTTTTCTTTTGTAACCAGGAGGCCCCAGGGATCAAAACCAGGTCCTCCATATGGTGAGCAGAAGCCCTATCACTTGAGCCACGTCTACTTCCCAGGTAATGATTTTTAACACATCCTTTTTTGTCCTTTCTAATGACATTTAGAAGATGGAGGAGCAGTGCATGTGTGCTCATTGCCACCCTGAATCCCCAACATTTAAATAAGCTCAAGTCTCTACTGACTTAAAGCAACTAAAAATCCCCTTCTTGATCCTGCTTCCCCTTGTCCTCTCTCACCTCTATATCACATCTGTTTCTTCGGAGTTATATGCACTCGCTGTCTCATTTCCTCACTTCCTCTCCTCACCACACTCCAGTCTGTCTTAAGCCCTGATGTCACCACTGGAGCACCCCTTTTAATCTAGTGGGCATCTTGTAGCTCTTACTTTACATGGCTAGCAACACTTCTTCCTTTTCCAAACCTACAGTACCTGGACTTCAACATGACCATATTCTCCTCTCAATCTTCTTTATCACTTGATCCTTGTCTTACCACGCACACGCACCACACTCTCAAGACTACCTACCACTTTCCAGGTACCCTTCCCCTTGCCTGGTCAATTGCCCTAACATTCAACTCAAACTTCAGGAGAGCCTTCGCCAGCCCTGCAAACTAGGCAAGGTCTCCTTATTATATACCCTCATTGTACAATGTACTTATTCTCCACAGCACTTACCACAATTGTAATAAAATACTAAATTAAAATTATTTAATTTCTATCATCCTGCTAAAATATAAGGTCCATGAGAATACGGACCATGTACAAATACACACTAGATTTGCTCTGGTGCTAGAGATTTTGGACACAGATACTAAATGAATATCTAGAGTATAAATAAATTAATTAGGTTTAAAGACTTAACTGTAGCTTCCCAAGTACACCTGGTACATTCCAGGATATCTGCTCTGGAAAGTTGGTTCCCTCTACAGCTCTATCAAATCACATGTTTACAGGGTTCTGAAGTACAGAGAGTTTAATACAGAATATATTCTGTTCTTTCACTGAAAACTGGCTTTGTTTTCACCCTACTTTCACGTTTATTTGGTCACTTGGCTTCCCTAGGTTGTTTTCTCAGTTTCTACAAAGTTATCTTTTTGTCATATAGTGACAATTTCTTTGTTCTATTAGATCTATTTTGTTTGAAGAAGTTTATGTTCTATGGCCAAACTCACTAAATTTTCATATCTCTTGGGTTATATTTATTACCCTTGGTTAAAATTTTAAATTACATTATGATACTGTACATATGAAAAGATATTTAATTTACAATAACCTTTTTTGCATGGTATCTAATTTTATACTCTTTCAAGTAGGATTTTAAAGTTCTCTACATGTAGCATGCACACTGCACTCTATACATGTTCTTTCCAGTATGTTTAGAAAAACACTAAACTGACTGGCAAAATTTAGATAACTTTCTCAAATACCACCTATGTATGCAACTTTTAATTTCCAAACCCTATTTTCTCCTCCAAATTCAAAATTGAAAAGAATATCTACACGCAATTTCAATGGCTAACTTCTTTAATTTCCTATTTAAACAAACAAAAAATCAGATACAACCCTGGTTTCTTCCAGTAGTATCAATCAAATCCCATTAGAAATAGCCAGTGTGGGGGGTGGTCTTAGCAGGGTTTCTAGTCCTAAAAGAACAGTCTTAATAAATTAGCCTATCAGGTCTACACGCAGCCACTCCTGATTTTCTTCCATTGAAATCTGCCAGCTCTCATGAGATTACCCTCCACTGTTATTCATATTTGAATTCCAAGCCCTAAAACTGTCTAGGGCATAGAAAGACCTTTATACACAGATCAATCACTACACGTCTCTGCATACTTTTTTGCTTTATACCCAAAGTTATACCCAAGAGATTCCTTTCCTTCTATAGTTATCGTTGCAGACACTGAAATAACAATGGTATATCACTGGCTCTATCATGCTTAGTGACATGATGTTGAGCAAATTATTTTTGTTCTCTGAAACTCACTTCTCTCATCTGGGAAACAGGGAAAATATAATCCATTACATGGCATCCAATAAAACAGCATGTGAAGTGCTAATATTGAAGGGGCGCTAATATTGACTCTGATGCTGCTCATGCCACAAATGTGCCAGAACCGTTTTCTTCATACTATCTTTAGGCCCAGAATCCTATTACTTCTGTATATTCTCATTTGTGGCAGACAAGTCATATTTACCAGAGGATGGGGTTAATTTGTAGAAACAGCTAGAGTGGTTGAACTCTTAACTAGTTGTTCAAGCAGCAGATAAATTTTAGTCGAAAGACTAAATAATTTGTAAATGCTTCCTAAGGTACCTTGTAAAGAGTTTGAGAAATTATTTAGGCACTGGAGAAGTCACTGGAATAGGGAAACAATCTCCCCAAGTGAAGTATTTAAAAACTGCCATTCATTTGGATGTTTTAAGTTATGATGTGTATAGCCTAAAACATTATTCTCCATACTCAGTAGTCAAAATCTTGCTAGATTATGAAACAAATAGGTTACTTAAGGTTAAGCAGCATTTTCAAACCTGATTCATCATAGTCTTGGTATGTTACATCATCTGCAAAAAAAGGAAGAATAAAACCAAAAATAAGTATTACATGAGTCATTTGGTGTAACCACTTAGCTAAAAAAGGACCTTAATCCCAAATACAGAATTCTGCTCCTTTAAACATTTATGTCTGCACAGCCAGTGATAAATAAATGACCCTTCCAGAAGCAATTAAAAGAAAGGCAGGTACATTATTTTCATTGAAATTCCTCAAATTGGCATAAACAGAAGTAGCATTAGGTAGTAACATCCTGGTTTGCTGTGGCGGCAGTGGTACATGAGATGAAATAGGAAAGCATGAAATTCTTCCTCTTAATTTGTTACAAGGCAAAAGGTCACCTTAGAATTACTTGACGCCTTTGAAATGAAAATCACTGTGTAATCATAACATTGCAACTGAACAGCATTAAGTAGCATTAAAAATTTAATAAAAACATCCATCTAATACCTGCATCCTGGTGCAGCTGCTCACCATCTACTTCTGGTTCACTGGAATCTAAAAAGAAAAAATAGATACTTTGGTCAAACACAAAGAAATCTTTAAAGCCTTCCAGACTCCACTCTGTAAGATTCACATAATTCTAATCCCCACAACCTTGTAAGATAGGTATTACCATCTAGGAAAGTTTAAGCTGAGCAAAGTTCCACAATTTGCTTGATAAGTCACAAAGACAGAAAGCGGCAGACCTTGGCTCTGCCCCCCTCTCTCTCTACCACATCGTATTGCCTCTTAAACACCGAACATCTCCCCCAGAAGCCTGCCAACAAGGACTACAATCTCTATGGTGGTTTGAAAAACATCTCTTTTCCCCCCGTAATTCTTCCATACAATATTTAACTATTATTCAGAAATTGCTATAAATATCTGGGAATGAAAAAATGACTGAGTACTATAAAGAGTTTTCTGATTTCCATAAAGAATCAGTGAATAGTCAGTCCTGGGCTAAAGTGGCCTTGGCCAACACTTTAAACAGAAAAAGAGGTATCAATAATCTTAATAGTCACAAACCTGGATTTTCCTCTTCATACAATATCTCTTCTATATCCTGATTATAGTCCTGTGAAGCTATAAATTAGGAAATAATTAGGAAATTACAGCTATGGTTCAATTAAGAAGAATCAAAATAGACATCCAGAACAGAGAAAACAATTTCTAGGGGGTAACAGAAATGTACGCTCAAATCATAATGGTGTCCAAACTTACATTCACTCATGAAACAAACAGGCACTAACTGTGCTAAAAGCCAAGTACAAAGATGAATAGTCTCATCATTTGTAGGTTTATAATCAAACCACAAAATAGTGGGGCAATATTCTTATTTAATTTTTTGGAAGTTTAACAATATTCAACAAAACAAAATTGAGAGAGAGGGTGAGAAAGTGAGGGAGAAAAAGAGAGAGAGATGGGGGAGAGAGAGGGAAAGAACCATGCAGGCGAACTCTGCACCATTCCGCTCCAGCTCCATGCGCATATGCTGCGGGGAGCGCCTGGGCGAGGCAGCTCCGACTTTCCTCTCCCCTGTAGACGACTTTCCTCTCCCCTGTAGACGCAACACTCAAGTACTTCCGGTGGAGTGTGCTCTCCCAGAGTGGAGTGCATTTCTAGTGTTTACAGATACATATTTCTGAATACGAGTCCTAAATTCAAGCCAGCCCCATCACATGGTCCTCGAGCATGGAAAGCATGATCTATTCCAACACTGGAAGAAAAACTGGCACCACAGCTCACTGAAAGGCAATGCATCAGTTTCTGGCGTGGCCTTACCTTCTAAGGGACATGTGAAAATACACAATATTAAGCGTTCATTGACTTTACAATTTAAGGCTGCAAAGGTGCAACTGCACTGTATCATTTAATCCGACTACTGGAAATTCATCCTCAGGAACAATTCAAAAGCACAAAAACTGTATTCACCAAGATGGATAGACAGATAGCTAATCTTTTTACAGGAAAAGACCCATTTTAATCAAAGAAGACTAGTACTTAAATCTCACCTGGCTCTTCCACGTGGTAACTATCCTCAGTTTCTGAAAAAATAATATTAGTATCAGTATTGCTATTTTCACAAAATGATATGTGAATATATACTGTATAGACTCTGCAAATATTCTGTATATTTTTAATCTGTTTATTATTTTTATTTTAAAAGCATATAACTATTAAAATAAAACATGAATGTATCATTTAGACATCTGCTAAAACTCCTTCTCTCTCATTCGGTGCACATTTCATAGCGTTTTACATATTCTCTTATTTGTGCCGTGCAACAAACCCAAGGCTGAGAGATGCCACTGCCTGGGCTAAAGAGAGAGGTGGATTTATTCAGAGTAACAGTAACCAAGGCTTAACTAAGAATGGAGCTAATTTCGAGTCCACTTCACATTCTCCTGCGGTGTTCTATTTTCCAGACAAGCCCTACTGCTTTCTAAACCACAAGTACTGTCTATAGGTGGGAAACACCAATGAAGAAAGGAGGAGACTTTGTAAGATTGGGGAGCTAAAGGGTAACTGTGTTGACAACACAGCCCACATACCCCTAACAGCTAAACGCTGCAATCATACGAGGCTTGCCTTCTCATCGCTGTGGTTTATTTTATTTAACAGATATATGAAGGTAGAATGCTTTAATTCTAAAGACTTTCAAAAGGCAACTTTTAAGTTCAAACTGATCATGCAAAGCATGGTATGATGTGAACCACAGGAAAAAATAAAAAGCAACAGTCTAGCCAGGTTTTTCCTCAACCCTGGCTGAACCTTAACATCACCTGGGAAGATTTTTAAAAATATCCGTCCTTGTGGTCTCACAACCCACAACCCAGACTTTCTGATTCACCTGATACAGGGTGGGGCACAGGCATTGTTTTAAAAAAATTCCAGGCTAGCTTAATTGTAGTCACAGCTGAAAACTATTTAAGATGTTCATCTTATCATCTTATGTGTGCCTTGTTCTTACAAGATCCTGTCTCTGAATCCATGAATTCAGAGACATCCTACCTTCACTAGCACTACAGATTTGATCTACTGTCTGCTTCTCAGTTCTGTCTACCTCCCTGAATCTTACCTAGTGTTAGCTAATCTTGAACCCTGCCAGGCACCTCTTGCTCAGGTCTTTTGTGGCCTGTCGTACCAGGGTGTTGCACAACCAAATGCTCCAAAGACTATTATACAGAATAAAGAATCATGTAATGTGGTTAATTTTGTGTGGGTATTATCAATGATTTCCCCCCAATTTCAGCAGTGAATTTTCTTTCATTACTTTTTAGAATTGAAACATGCATCTTAAATAAACAACAAATCATTAGTACTTAAAGTAAAAAAACATAATTTATATTTTCATATATTTTAAATAAAATTACATAATTCAGTCAGAGTAGAAAACGTGTAGTTTAAAACCTTTCAAGAAGTTATCAAGGTCTTAACGGACTACTTTAAGGAAAAAGGAGAGAGAATAGCAGAAGAACAAAGCATGTGCACTTAATTTAGCAGGGCGTCATAGAAGAGTGGTGGTCTCACATTTTAAAGTATACATGAATTGAAAAAATGTTCATCATCACAGAAATTACTTCTCTATAGGTCAATAGTAAATCAGCCTTTCCATAAAGCTGACTCAAATATTTCTTCAGTTGTTTGAATTTCTTATGACCATTGGCATCCTAAAAGTAGAATAACACACAAGTAGTTTGCTGAATTATTTCACTTACTTCTGGAGAAAAAAAATTATATTTTCTGAGAGTTTCCTTGACTCAAATTCAGTATCCTTATTTTAGGAAAAGTTCATTTTAAGTGAAGTTTTTAGCTTCAACTTAAAATTATTTTAGGCACTGTAGCAGTGTGATATAATTATAAATTCCAAAAATAGATACTGGATTATGTTTGTAAACTCGTCTGTACCTGGGCATGACTGAGTTATGATTAGAGCTTTGACTGGACCACATGAGTAGGGTGCTGAGTCCCACCCCTTGGTGGATGGGGACTCACAGATAAAAGGCACAGCAAAGGACAGAGTTGGGGGTTTTCAATGTTGGAGTTTTGATGTTGGAGTCTGATGATGAAGTCTTAAGCTGGAGCCCCAGAAAGCAAGCACAAAGAGGAAAGAGAAGCCAGCCCTGGGAAGAGAGGAACCCAGGAAGCCTGAACCCTGGCAGACATCAGCAGCCATCTTGATCCAACACGTGGAAATAGACTTTGGTGAAGGAAGTAACCTGTGCGTTATGGCCTGGCAACTGCAAGCTCCTACCCCAAATAAATAACTTGTATAAAAGCCAACAGGCTTCCGGTATTTTGCATCAGCACCCCTTTGGCTAACTAATACAGGCACAAATTAAATATTGGTCTTAAAAGGATTTAAGAAAAATGTCAGTAATTATAAATTTCCTATTGTATTTTATGGCTAAAAAAAAAAACTGCCCTACCTTCATGAAATGTTCCCGTTTCTAGGTTCTCGAATTTATCATCTCCATCCCTGGCTGTAGGGAAATCTTCATCTTCCGGTCGCTGTTCTCTTGTGGGTTCCTCATCTTGTTGTTGTAGGTCCTCTCCTTTAACAATGGCAATGAGACAAAGTCACAGCAGTCTGTAGTCAGGGTCCACAGGCAGCAGCCCGCCTAGACACAAGCCCACTGGAGCGGCTGCCCCCCCCCCCCCCCCCCGCTGTTGCCAGGGACTTCCACCGCCCTCCTCTGGGCAACTCATCCGAGAGAACAGGCTCCCACTAGGACCGGGCTCCCGAAGGACTACTGTACTCCCAGAACCGAGGACCACGCAGAGTCCTAGGAGGGGCTCATTAAATATTTTAGGAATGCATGAATCAATGAATTACTGATTGTTAGTATATTTGCCCTTTTCAGAACAAAGGACACTCTATGACCTTTCATTGAGAACTGACACAAACTGCCAGGTAACAACTCTAAATGACTACACAAAAGTTCTACAGCAGAGAACAGCTAACCACATCCCTAAACTTTGTGCTAGGTATCAACTGCACACCTGCATTAGACTGTGAGCCAAAGGTTCCTAT
The DNA here is from genome assembly GCF_030445035.2 of Dasypus novemcinctus. Classification (NCBI taxonomy): domain Eukaryota; kingdom Metazoa; phylum Chordata; class Mammalia; order Cingulata; family Dasypodidae; genus Dasypus; species Dasypus novemcinctus. The sequence goes on from NC_080686.1 coordinate 24,237,607, forward strand.
TGTTAGCCTTTAAGTTATGCAAAGATGTCCATTTTCTCAAAAAGATTAACTGTTATAATGTGTAGATGTTAGATATGGTGCTCTACTACAATGGATTTAGCTTGTCATTGTGCTATAAAAAATTCTCCCAACAGTAATCTGATGTGGTTTCAATCAGTTTTTCTTTCATAGACTCTAATCTTCAGTGACTTGAACTCCATGGAGCAGGACAGTGTAGTGGTTAAGAGTGTGGGCTCTGGAACGCATGACTGCAGATACAGTCTCTTGTACACCAAGCTGTGTGACCCTGGGCAAATTACTTAACCACTCTGTGCCTAAAATTTCTCTTCTGGAAAATAGGAAGAATAAGAGTACTTCTTCACAGATTGTTTGGAGAACTAAGGCATTTAAAAAATGCACAGCCCCTAATAAGTATTCACACATAATTTTATGATTATTACTGACTACTATTACTGTAATCAGAATAATAATATTACTATTTCCACTGCTACAACCACTAAATGGCAGGTTCGCTTATTACTCTGCCTTTAGTGTGGTATGAAGATATCCTCAAGTATGAATAAATTTTGTAGGTCTATTTATTTCTAGTTATTTGTTTTCTATCATCTCATTATGGCCTGCTGTATTGTTTCTTCTCATCTCAGATTTTCTGCTGCTTAACAAACCAATTACCAATTCTAATTCTGTCACTATTTTTTCTTCCTACCATATTCCTTTTTCTTACTCTCCATTCGCTCTCTCCAGTACCATTTTATGGTTTTACATTAGCAGAATTTAGCTGGTGCAGCTGTCACTCTTCAGTGGAAGGTCAGCTCTCAGGAGGGACACTAAGCCAGCACGGGCATCGCCTCTGGGTTCCTGTGCTCAGCCAGGGACAGAACGGGAGGATGAAAGGCAAACAGGCGGCACTTCCCGAGGCCTTCCTAGATTCTGTTACACCAACCGAAGAGGTAGTATTAGCCCCCTTTAAAAAGATGAGGAAATCGGGGTGCTTTGCTTAGCACACAGGTGATAAACGGCAGCTGTGAGGTCTGAACCCAGGAATGAAATACAGGGAGGGGCCGTCCCGGAGGTGGCAGTGAGGGAGTCTGTTCCAGCTGACAACGATGGCTGGGCTAGAGGAAGTGACAGGGAGGAGAAAGAGCCAGGACCAGGGAAGGCACAGCCGGGACAGGCCATCTCAGACACGAGTTACAGAGGAGTGGGACAGAAGCAGGAAGCTCCAAGTGGATGCAACTGCAGCTGTCATGGCAAGAGAAGCTGGCGATGGCCGGTGCTCTGGAGGTGCAGGGTGTGTGCTGGAGACAAAGCCGGCAGCACTTGCTGACAGGCTGGATGTGAGAAGTAAAGAACAGAGAGAAATCAAGGAAACTCCCAGGTTTTTGGCTTAAGCAACTAAGTGAATGGGCAAGCCATTAACTCCAATATAAAAGATAGGGGTACGACCACATTTTTTTCATGAGGGCAGGAACTGTGAGATGCAGAGGAATCAAATGTTCTCTTCTAAGTCTGTTTCCAGTACATTTAAGCCTGAGATGCCCAAAAAAGCACCCAAATGGAAATGTCAAGTATGCAGCTGGATGAACCTGGTGTTAGGTGAGAGGGCAGGGTTGCAAGTACATAATCAGAAGTCACCAGCAGAGAATATTTAAAATCAGGGATTATAAGTGATTTTGTAAGGAGAAAGTCTCAAAAAGAAGAGAACAGATGCAAAAAAGCATGGGTGGTAGACCTGATTCCTCCCTCTTTTTTCTGGCTTCCCCCACACACCTGCCCAGATCTCCACCTCACCTTTGCACTTGCTCCATCACCACCTTCGGCTAAATTTAGTTTGATTAACCATCTCAATCAGTACAACCTCCTGCTGTGCACTTGGGTCCCTCCACCTGCTTTTCGAGCTGTGGATGGGACACAGCACTCCTTAACCCCCTTCGGAGATTTCAATCCCTCTTGGAATCAAGTAAAGATACAGACGGAGCCCTTTCTCTCCTCACTCTCCACCTACACACAGTCGGTGCTGGCCATGCAGGAGCACTCCCGGATCCTCAAGGTAAGGGCTCTCTGCCTGTCGCTTTCAAAGGTGCCGTGTTGTACAGCATCCTCAGCTTCTAACTGAAAGTGTCATTTCCTCCAGAAAACCTCCTCTAACCCCCACATCCAAGAAACACCCCACACTGCCCTGTGCTTCACCATCACACCGTTCATCTCATCATGCTGAAATCACTTATTTACTTAGACTGCATCCTCCTTGTATTAGGTTAAAAAAGAAGGTGCAGGATGGGAAAGCCTGGGTTTGCTCAGGTAGGCAGATATGTAATAAAGGCAAGTAGGTTTCCTGTCTGAGAAGCAGCCAGTAATGAAAGGTCACCAGCTCCCAGAGATGTAACGCCATCAGCAGACAGCTTCAAGGCAGTGTCCACTGGTCTCAACAGAGCATCTGCATGAGACTTTACACTCAACCCCAAGACCCTTAACACGGGATAAAGTGTGGCTAGAGAGGCTGTTTAGTAGGCCAGGTAAAGCTCAATCTGTCCGCTTTTAAGAGACACATGCATTTTCCCCTTTAGGACTCTGGACCACACCAAACCACCAGGAATATGAGAGTGCCACAGTCTTCTGCCCCGTCAAAGCTCCTTCCTGAGTTACATTTTGGTGTTAAGCCCTCTGCTGTTATCAAGGCACACAACAAGAAAAAACCATATAAAACCCTAAGACATTTATCTCTAGAGTCTCATTTAATACTCTTTATAAAGAACTTCACTTGAGAAATTTTCATGGAGGGAGGGGGAGTCCTCATATTTGCTGAGTAACCAGCATGGTTTTTCCCCCCTCTTTCAATGGAACTATAAACTGAAAAGTTCCTCTCTTTTTGCTTTGGGCCAACTAGTCAAGCAGGATGCAAAATCTGAGGGTCTACTCGGGCACCTGGACAGCCCTATACAGCTTGCTCAGTTGTGTTCTACTCTCCTACTCCCTGTTCTTTCCTTCTCTTCTTAGTGCTCCATTTGGTCTCAATTTCTTTATTCTCACTTATCCCTACCATTACTTTTTTAGATGCATGCAACAAGCTTTTTTTAAAAAGACATGGGGTATATATAAAATAAACCGAGTGCTATTTCAGAAATAATACTTGCCTTCATAACTTTGACTAAAAGTTCAAAATCAAAAGCTATGACTCAACATTTTTAAATTTTAAAATAATGTCCAAGTCATTTTATATAATTAAACATTATTTTAGTAACTCATAACAAAAGAGTAAATTTTAATTCATACCATGTTCTCTTGGTATCATTTCATGGAGAAGAGACTGTATTTGTTCTTTCAATTCATCTTCGATGTCCCGGTGTTCTAAAATAATTACAGAACATAATTAAGTAGAAAATTTCTTAACATTGATTTGGAACTCAAACATAAAATATGACTTTATGTATACACATTAAAATGAATATTTGGCTGATAAACTAGACATCTTTATCATATCAGTTTACAGATTACTTTTTTTTACATTGGCAAATATGGTATTTAATATTTATTTTGTAAGCAAATGTAAATGTTAACAGACTTATCCTTAAGATTTTGTAAAAAGCTAATCTGAGTGCAGCTTTTTTCTTTAAAAATAAAAGGCTCACTCAGCAAAACGACACTCTCTGGTTTCTAATTAACACAATTCATGATAACGACAGAATAAAGACATTTAAAGATTAGTAACAAACTTAATCAACCCTCAACTATTAGTATCCTATTAAGGATAATAAATACCTAAACTTTTTTTTAAATTAAACTTTTAAAAGCATTTATTCACATTATAAAATGTTAACATGCAAGAAATGGCAAACCTTTTACAAAGGAAAGTACAAGAGAAATAAAGATAAAAATGTGAAAGATAAGGAGAAGAAAGATTAAAATATGTGGCCAACCCGTATCTTTACTCATTCCTGATGACTGGGGATGGCCAAAATTGGATGAAATACTTTCAGCAGTTAAGAGGCCTGAGGAGAGACCTATATTATAACTGACAAACCTTTCATCTTTGGAGAGCCCCATCTGACAGGTTACTACAGATTAAAGTAAACGTAAACCACAAAAGTAAGCAACATTGACAGTGACATTCTGACAACACAGTGCTTATCAGATTATCAGACTTAAACATCACACAATGAGTAAGAAGTTATGGTTACATTGACACTACTATAAATTTCTAACAAACATAATCCATGTTTAGTGAGAATGAAAGTAACACTAGACTGGGTATGATAAATGCTGTCATATGAAATAATGCCTATGAAATCAGTTATGTTGAAAAGCTCATCTTCAGTGACAAAAACAGAATAAGTTAATTTGAACTTCTGGCAGGAAAGAAAATTAAATGCAATATCTATTATGCCAATCACACTACAAAACGGTTTCTAAAGCACAAATAATGCTTGATATTTTTGTAGATGTTTATAGTTCACAAATCATTTTTACATGCAGTGTCATATAATTATAGAAGAGTCCTCCCTCCTCATTTCTCATAATGCCCATGAAAGCTTCCTAACTGGGTTCCCAGTTTCACAACCGCTGAAAGCACCCTGGAAAGGGGATAAAATAAGAGTTATGCAACACAGGATGGGTGTGCACTCATTCCTTTAATTAAATCTTAAATGCCTTCCTTTGTTCTATCTTATAAAAATCTAAGCTCCTTGGAACAGAATGTAAGAGTTCCACAACCTGGCCCTCACACACTTCTCCAGAATCATCTGCTGCCTGCACTGGCTTTGGACCTGGCTGTTTCACCTTTCCATGGTTCTTTCCGATGGAGAGAGTTGGTAGAGGCAGAAGACAGACTGCAGTGGGTAAAGAGTAAATGGAAAATAAAGTGAAAAACAAGATCCTTTTCTCAAAAACTGGACTAGTGGGAGCAGATGTGGCTCAAGCAGTTGCGCGCCCACCTTCCACATGGGAGATGCCAGGTTCAGTTCCCAGTAAACAAACAAAAAGACCAACTTGGGGAAGCCAATGTTGCTCCATGGCTGAGCACCAGATTCCCACATACAAGGTCTGGGTTCAATTCCCAGCCCTAGTATCTCAAAAAAAAAAAAAAAATTGGACTAGCACAGTGAGGAAAGGGCAGAAAGAAAGAACTGAAGGGGCTGAGGGGATTTTATTTTAATGAGACACATGTAACTATATTTATATCATAGGTATGATGGCATCAGAGAAGAAAGAGAAAGACCTACTTACATAAGAGAAAAGTTGAGAAGGCAACATTTAAACCAAAACAAATACGGAGAAGTGGAGAAGGATATGGACTGATAATGAACTGATGGATTAGGAAAATAACATAAGTCATTTGCAAAGAATAATATTAACAACAAAAAGAGTGAAAGCAAATATCAAGGCTCTTCAGAGTAGGTGTCTGCTTTTACACAGGTCTTTAAATTCCAAATCTATTTAGTGCAAAGCAAAATTTGAGGTGCGAAATCTGAATACACATTTAAATTATAAAACTAAAAAAGAAAAATTACTCCCAGTTTTGGAATCACTCCAAGTTTTGGAAGGTGGACATGATCATAGCAACTCTAAAGTTATAGGAAAGACAGTAAATTTCCCTGAGTTTATGATTTGAACGAATAACAAAAATCAGATCTTAAAAAGAAGAAAGGAGAAACAAATACCCATCAGTACAAAGCAATAAAATGAGCCAAAATGTCATTTTGACCCAGTACTTAAATTGCCAGTAAATGTGTTCTACCTAATACTTCCAATAGGTGGCAGAATGAGACCAAATTTCTTGAGTACTGTGTGAATGAAGTATTTGCAGAAACAAGAGTGCTTTATAATAAATACTGTAGCGTAAAATAGTAATTGTAGACCAAGATTTCATTTGCCAATTTGTCTTAAAACCCCCAGGATTTTCCAACCTGTGATTCACAGGCCTGTGCATGACCAGGGAGATATTTGAAGAGGAGATATTTGAAGAGATCTATGAATTTGTCTAGAAGCAAAACGGACTTCAGAGACCATCATGCGGAAACCATATTCAAAAAGACTGGGAACCCACTGCATCTGCTGTTAAATAATGTGTCTATGTATGAGAAAGTGAACAGTGTCTATTTTTACATTCAGTGTAAGATGGTACAGGAGTGCTGGAACTGGAAGCAAGAAACAGCCTTATTTAGAGTTCATGAAGTTCCTAGCTGTGTTGTCGGACAAGGAGCAACCTTCTCTGCCTCAAGTTATTGATCTCAAAAATGAGAATTATGGTCCTATGTAAATTTTTACTAGAAAATAGGTCAACCATAAAATCTAAGAAGGAACTGTATTTCATTTATTCCACACCCAAAGTGACACAACGGGTGGGTAACAGGATTCTGTTAAGCCAGGCACTGGAGTCAGGGGGAGGTCAGTTTACCTGAGGTCAGCTTACCTGCATGTGAGGTCAGCTTACCTGCATGCACTGGAAGCTCCAGCTCCTCCTCCGCCTGCAGCTCTGCCTCTTCCCCCCGTATTGTGGGCTCTGAATCAGCTCTTTCTTTAAGGCCTGCATTTTTATTCACATAGTTAACTTAAGCTTTTTTTTTGGTACACATTAACTCAGGAAAAATAATATTCTCAAGCATTTAGTTCATCCAAGTAATTCAACGTTCCCAATACTAGATACTAGATGAAGTTTTTATGTTTAGAATTTGAAGTAGGAAAAAAGTTAGCTACTTTTAATTTCATGTGGGCCTTTAGTATCTAACTTAATCTTCTGTTAAATAAAAAACAAGACAATCATTGTTAGAATGTTCATGAATCTCTAAATAGTTGTGTCTACACTTGCCAAAAGAAGTTCAGTTTGAGTTCAAGCTCCTCTTTTGTACATAAACATCAGATTAAGTGACTAATATAAATTCCCAAGTCCTGAAGTCTGTAGTTCAGCAGTGAAGATGCACTGGAGTTTCCTGTGCAGTCTTTGTGCACTCCGTATTTTGATTTATATGGAATTAGTCATTCTTCCTGAAAAACTACAAATTGCTAAAGATAAGAAGAAATCAGATATACCTCACTATTTACAATCTTCTCAAGTAATATTATTCTGTAACTATTAAAAATATGAAAAAATTTCCATTATTTTGTATCTTGAGGAAAATTTGACATCATGGTTAATTAAAATGAGAACTAAAGTCAAAATCTGTCATACTAAGTTAGCTTCTTGGTATATTATATGTGGAACATTAAAAGATATCCTCAATTAAATATAACAATTCAGGAAACTAAATTAGGCTCAGGAGTGTGATGATTCCATATACTGAATCCTGACCATCATCACCGCCTGGAGAATCCCATCCCTCAGGCTGTCCCTGGAGGGAAAGCACTTTGCATGACAATATTCATGTCAATTATCTTCTCCTACACACCTTTATACCACTCAATATACACATATAGTCTAGAAAATTCTCAGTTGACTGTCTTTTACTCTTCTGATTGTTTTTCTTTACCATTCCCTTTTCTATACCTCGTTTTTACCCTCATTGATGAAAGCATATTCCCACTTTCCTCTCCTAAATCATAAAAAGACACTGACACAGAAATACACAGGACCCAACCCTCTCAATTGTATTTCCTCTGGTTCCTTATTTCCAAATAGACTACCTCTACACCCAACCTAACGCTAGTAAAATGTACATCAAACCCACAGTTGTGTTCTACTCCTAGGTGACTTTTAACTATAGTTTCCCAAGGAATTGTGCCCAAGTACCCACAGATTTCACCTGTAGTTCAATTCCAGGTGGAGGGTAGGAAAACAGGAATGAAGGCCTGCTAATACAATGTATTCCAAAGTCAGGGCCGAAAAACACCCCTGCCCTTTCCCATTTAAATGATTCATTCTTACATCCTTCAACCGGTGATGGGAAAGGGGTGGAACTATTAGTTTCTAAATTCTGCTGAATGAATGGGGTAAACCTGCAGTCTTTAGAATTGGATTTTTAACTTGGAGCACCTCTGGTAACTCCTTTAGCACAGAAGGCACTTGAAGAACACTTGTGAAAGGGCTAAACACACTTGCCCTTCTACATGGCAAAGGAGAATCCCAGCAGGGCAAGAGTGGGTCACAGCTGTAGAGGTGGGGAAGTGGACTCATCAATTTCTCTACTGCTATTTATCAGACTCCTATCTATCCTCCCGCGTCCTTTGTTAAGAGCCACTGACCCCTGGGATCATCGCCTGGGATGGTCCCAGATTACGTGTTTGGACCAAGAGTATCTCAGTTTGAATGAAAAGTTGTATGGTCATCCTTCACAATCCCACATGTAAGGCGGCTCTCAAAGTGCTCCATGGGTCCAATAGACAAGAAAGTATTTTCCCACCAAGCAAAAAAGACTTAAACTGCCTGAAAATCCCATTCGTAATTACTGGGTTTTGGAAAAGGTTTCAATTGAAAAAAACTTCTCTAATGCTAAAAGTGAAAAATGCTAATATATCTATATTCAGACTCACAATGCCCTGCATATCTTTCCCTAAGACAACTGGGGATTGTCTCCAAAATGTAAATTGTAAAACGTGAACAATATCACAAGAGAAAGCAAAAGCATGTAACAGGAGAACACACCGAGATTGCTCTTCTTTCAATTCATACTGGCAGCTGGATTCTTAATTTATTGGTATCTGGCCCCGGCTATTTCCAGAGGTGAGATCAGCAAAGTTAAACTATACTGTCAACTCCTAAGAAGCCAAGGATGATGTTAATACCACTTCTTCCTTGGACCTGCATAAACTTAAAACTTGAACTGTTTAAAAACATTCTAGAATAACTCTTATCCTTTTAATTAGCCAGGTGAAAGAATTAGACCTATAAAGCGGTCTTTTTTTTTAACCATCAAAATTCATTTTGGTCCATAAATAAGTGTTCTCCAGAAAATAGTAGTAAAACCATGCCAAGATTTGAGGGAAAATGTAAAACAAAAATTTTAAAAGAAAAATAACCACAGAAAGTCAGTTCACAATAAAAGAAAAGGTTTTCAAACTGGATTTATTATGAGGCACAAATGAAAGGATGTAGCACTGAAATAAATATTTAAATGAATTTATGAAATGTGACGTATCTGTTTAGATGCTCCTGGAGCCGCATGTAACAAAACACCAACTCACAAGGGCTTGAGCAATAAGGAAATTTATTTTCCAACTGAACAAGGAGTGCAGAAGCAGGTGGCTTGGCTCAACACTGGCTTCATCCACAGGCCAGGAATCAGACGGCCTCTGCAGCAGCAGCAAGCTTCTCTTTCAGACAAGTCGAAATCCAGAAGCAAAGGGACCGCCTCTTGCTTTGCTTCTCTTAGGCTTCAGGAGATCTTTCCAAGAAGCTGTCTTCCCTTTCCGTTTTAATATTCAGAATCAGAACCCTCGTTCAGAAACCAATCACTGGCAAGAGGAAGAGAATGACAATATCCTTCGAGTATTATCTAGACTTGAGTGGGAATGCTGAGAGTCAATCAAAATGATCATCATAAAATTTGGAAAATAATTCCCTTAAAGCATACCTTGTTTTGAATTCTTTAGGCTCATGTGGTAAATTAGAAAATTTTTTAAAAGTTTGCATTTAATAATTATACACGTTCCTCCAGTTTTAAGTAAAAAGCATTAAAAAGTAAATGAAACCAGCAGTTTAAATCAACCATTCATAGCAAATTTGAGCATCTGACACAACCAGCTTAGCTCAGGATTACCTTACTTCATTCACTGTTGCCCAAATACACTGGACTGTAATTGGAAAGAATAAATGTATTTTCTTCCCATAAAGATAGCTATACACTTACTGAACTACATAGTGTATTCATTCATTCACCAAATATTTATTCAGTGCCTACTAAATGCAGGGCATTGTTCTAGGTCCTGGAAATATATCAATAAGTAAACACACAAAAAGCCCCACCAAGCCCCACCTTCATGGGGAGAGAAGATTTTTTTTAAAATTAACATGAAAAATGTAGAGTATGTTGGATGGTGATACATGCTATGGGAAAAACTAAAGCAGAGAAGGTGGGGATATGGTGCCAGGACCTCAGGGAAGGGGTGAGGGGGCAGGCATGCTATCTAAATTAAATAGAGAGGAAAGGACTCTCTGAGAATACTGGAGCAGGCTCCTGAAGGAGATCAGGTGCTAGGCACGTGCGTTAGGTTGTTGGGGAAGAGTGTTCCAGGTACAGAAAGTACAAAGGCTCTCAGCCGGTTGGCGTGCGGGTGCCAGGAGGAGCCAGAGGCCGATGCTGCTGCAGGCAGGTGGGCAAAGGTACGAGGCACCAGAAAGGTCCTGGGAGATGAACCATTGCAGCCTTTAATGTGTGAAAATGAGTGATTCACATTTCCTGAGAATTATATACAAACTGCTTCCTTTATACAATAAAAATAATCTGAGAAAGCAAGAATTATAAATAGTATTTTGCTATGTAGGGTTTCATATACCTAGCAAGAGAAAACAAGAACTAGGAATTTTTTTCTAATTAGTTTAGCAAACTTCAGTTGACTGATTTAATGGTGTACAGAGTGAAAATTGTAGTTCCTACGGGTTACTCTAGCTGCTGCTACCCACAAAGGCTAAGTGCTCAGGACTGCTCCTGCTTTAAATGCAAGTATTCCAACAGTATAAATCAACACACCCTGAGAATAGCCTTAGTAAATATGTGAAACTTAAGGAATATTCTGGAAAATCGATAAGCCAGGAAAGCACGCATAATAATTGACCGTGCTAATCCTGGTTGCTCTTCCTGCCCCGTATCAGCAGCAAATACAGACCTTAGCAGGTACACCAGCTGCAGTCTCGGAACTTATCAAAATTCTTAGGCTCCCAGGAACTAAAAAGAGCAGTCTCATGGCACACAATTAGAGCCATTGCAGATTCAAAGCATCATGGCAGGAGCCCAGATAGACAGGCAGAGTTCAGAAAGAGGATGACCTAAATCACAAAAGAATTAAATGCTGCCAGAAAAGATTCCTAATAGCCTGGTTTCAGAACCAATGAAGGGATACCACAAAGATTAGACTGGAGTGAATTCTCTTTATTTAACATTTTGCAAAATAAAGTTCAAGGATGTGCAAAATGGTCTAATATGTAGGAGCTCAGGGCGACCCAGAGGAGCCTAAGTTTGCTTCCCATCTAAAGCACTATGCAAATACAGAAGAGGTTTTGAGAATTAAATGCAATCATTTAAACCCAGCAAATATACATTTTTACAATCTTTCTTCTAAAGAAATGAATTTACCATCCTTCCTGCATGCACACACACTCACGCCACACAGCAACATGATCGCAGTTATAGACAACTTCATTAGTTAAAACATGCTACAATCATTTAAGTCTTCTGAGTGTTCTTTCTTTTCAAAAAAAGTTAATATTTTTCTTCTTTATAATATTATTCAAATTAAAATAGTATATATAGACCTGGAATATTTTTTAATGATCTGTGTTTTATGTATTCATCACCATTTAATAAACATACATTGATGCCTGTTATTGCAGTTACTATGACAAATACTGGAGCATACCCGGGTTCCAGCACCCTGGGAACATAAGAGAGACATGTTGGTTGAACTGGGCCCTGCAGAGGGAGAAGTTGGCCTGTGACGCAGAGTGGGGAAAATGAGTAGTCCCAAAAACTGCTCGTTGATTTCACAGCACATCCATTAGGGACTGTACTTACCTTGAGCATTTGTATCCTCAGTGCCTAGCACAGCCTCTGGCACATTGCAGCTACCCATTAAATATTTATTGAAAGCATAAATGGGAAATGAAGATGACAAAGCATAGGAATGTTTACAAAATTATAAAACAAAGGCTGTAAAAGAAATAATGTTTGAGACAAGGAAGATGTGAATAAAAGCTAGATCTTGATAACATACAGTCTATTGTACTTAATAGAATAATATATAAAATGATGCCAAATGAGTTATGAAATGAGAAAAGAAAAGGAAAATAGATGACTTCATGTTCTTTAGGGTTGACCAAATCGAAGCTTTTGTGGAAAATGATTTCTACGTAAAATGATCTCCAAACCCTTCACAGACATCAAATTCACGTGGTTATGTCCTTCAGCAAAGGGAGGGGGACGGATGAAACTGAAGATAGTTACTGAAGAGTTTTTCAGATTAACGCAAAGATTTTCATAAGAATAACTCTTACAGGTCTGTCACGGCTTCAGTTTCCTAAGAACAACTTTCTCTCTAGATAGAACCAGGGAAAAATGGCAAGAGTTTAATAACGAAGTAAACCTCGTTTACCTGATAACTAAATAGTATTTATCATTACGCCAATATTCTTACACATTCTTCGACTGTCCAGCACCATTGCTGCACAGGGGTTTCAAGGGGTAGGATTTCTCTGTTCTGCATAGCTTCGCACCCTGAAATATCCATTTCTGTATATTCAATTCAACTCTCTGTCTTATGGCATGGCAAAAGAGAAAGGGAAAACTCAGTAACTTGCCTGCAGTTAGTACATGTGAAGTGCCTCACATTCGCAGCCACTCTGTTACCCTGGCCTGCACCTGCTCCCCCTTCTTCTGGTAAAAAAAAAAAGTCTAATTTTCTTTTGGACAACCAGCATTCCTTTAGCTGACAGTTTGAAGGACAGGGGCTCAGAAGAACCAGGCCTGCCAATCATGGATTTGAACTCGTGGCCACCCAAAAGATATGATGCGCCGACCTGTGGCAGCATGCGTGAGAACGAAGGCCACGTTCTGGGGGAGTCCAGGGATGGAGAGAGGTTTGAGCCTCTAGACCAGGGGTTCTTAACTAGGGGTCTGTGAGCTTGAATTGAAATTCAAAGAAACATTATTCTTGTGGGGATGTGTTTGTGCAGGTATGATATATTTATTATTAAATAATACACAGTATAGTGTGGACTTAGTAAAGAGTCATTGGTTTTCACCTGACTGACAAAGGGGTTCGTGGAACAAAAAAGGTTAAGAACCCCTGTTCTAGACCCAGTATAACCAAAGAAAAGCCACAGCTACCCCTGGGCTGTACTACCACAGGAGCCAAAGAACATTCTTTGTTTATATAAGCTATTTTTGAATGGATTTTACGCATAGAACCAAAAGACTTGTGGAAGTAAAAAAATATTCTACTATCCTAACAATGCCGAATGCTTTTTCTCCATAGAAACATAGTTATATTGAAACTTGCAGAACTAGACATTAGAGATAAAATATCCTAATGTTTGTGGACTGGAGTAGAACACCAAAAGGCCATAAAAATGTTTCCATAGGAAAACGTGCTCTGAGTACAAAACACATTATTTAAGTTTCTCACAATTGGGCTGGTTATTAAACCTTTCAATTATACCATATACTTAATACTACAGTTTATTACTTTATAACTTTTTTCTAGTATTTACGTTTTTTTTTTTTTTTTTCATTACCCAGACCCTCGTACATGGTAGCCAGCGCTCAACCACTGAGTCTCATCGGCTACCCTGAGTTGGTTTTTTTGTTTAGTTTACTTGTACTTGTTATTTGTTTTTTTTTTATTTTAGGAGGCACCAGGAACCAAACCTAGGTTCCTAGCAAGCACTCCACTGCTTAAGCCACATCTGCCTCTCAGTACTTACATTAAACACCTTGTGTTTTCATGTTGCAGGAGCATCCTTTAAATAACTAGGCATTCTTACAGCTTTATATATAAATCATCTAAAATGTCTTTCATTAGTCCTCTCAGTTATCTTAATAGAACAAGTCAGAATTCAGTATCCCCAGTTCACGAAAATATATTCATTACAAAGAATAAAGTGCTCAAGTATCTGTCTCACAATCTGCTGACAAAAGTAGGAGGAGGAATCAAAGCACTGATGCTTCCAAGTTGTAACCACTGACTTACACACTTTGTTTTAGTTATTACCATTGTTCTTCCAAAGGAAAAGGGGAGCATGAGTTCCTGCAAATGGGTCAAGTACTTACACATATACAAAATCAGGTAGTTCTCACAACCACTTTGAGAGACACGTATCGTGTCCTATTTACAGAGGAAAACCAGCATTTCCATGATAGATTTCACACAGAAGTAATGCATTATGGAGTTCAAGAATTGTTTGTTACCAATGGGCACTATCAGAAGGAAGAGTTGAGGACACCACGAGAAAGGAACCAAAGTCAGAAGACAGCCCAGCACAGACCCAAGTCATGTTAAGTGATTACAACATGGTTAATAAACGTTACAAATTAAGTATCACATTTGCTTGCCACGTTCCTTTCTTAATGGAAGTATCCACATGGTGTCCTTATTATCCAAGTAATCATAATCATAATCTGCAATTGCAAAGTTTTACAGCTAAGCAAGTCATAATGATACAAAATATCCACTCTGAAGCAACCATTTATGGGATTAACTCAAATATTCCTCCTGGATTAGCGCAAACATTCATCCAGACAGAGTAAAATGAATTTACCAGTCTCCCCCTCATTTTGAAACACTGACAGGACCATGCAATTCAATAATAAAGTAAAACTGAAATGCAGCTGTATAACATATAGAAGTTGATTATACATTAGAAATCACTAAAATTCACACACACAGCTATTAACAAATGACACATAAAAGACATTACAACAAATGAAAAGAAAAACTCAGTGATAATCTAAGTGCCTCAAAAGAAAGTAATTTGAGTATTAAATGATGAAAGAAGATTCTTAGAAAAGTTACAAGCTCTCAAATATGAAATATTACCATTCAAATTTTAAGGAAAATTATGCCAACAATATTTTTTAATTTATCATCTCAGAGTGCTATTTACACTCATAATTTTGTGAATGCTAAGAGAAAATAAACTTATATTCTTAGTATTTTTCACTTTTTGGGTCTTACTCAAAAGTTTCCCTTCGTTACTCATTGTCCCTGTTTTTAGCAGATTTGTTTTAAAAGGATAGCCATTCTGATTCTAATCATCCTTAGATAATATGAAGTGGAAGAATGCAGAAATAAGTGTACCCACAGAATAAAAACTGAGTCAAACTGAGACTACAAGCATCACTTTAACAAATTAATCATAACCAAAAGCTTATTATCTTGCACTAAATTTTAGTTGAATCAAGTGGCAATGCAGTTGGATAAATTGTAACCTCAACTTCAGCAAAATTTGTTGAAGACTTTATTTACTAAAAAGAAAAAGAAAGGAATAAATGGGGAAAAGGGGGGAAAAATCAAGTTGCAGCTCATAAACATTCTTGAAATATTTTTAAATGTTTCAGTAGAAAGCTTCAGTTCCTGCGCTGATAAAGGAAAAAGCAATGCTAAAACTAAAACATTTCAACGTTAAGGTTTATATGCTTATACTGATGAGGTTATTGTAAAAATTCTTTTCACTCATATGCTTAGAATTCAGCAACTATCTACTTTCTGCCTAATAAACCATTGTTCTTAAAAAAAAAACAAGTTAAAAATTCCTTGATTGTCCCTCAATAAACACAATTATAATTCTTTGCCCAAGGAAGGAAAAAATTCAACCCATTCATCTCAGCAGCAAGACCTAAAATCATACTTCTAAAAACCTGTAGCTGTTATTTCATATGAGGGGTAAATATGTGCTTTGCTTCTTGTTCTGCCCAGTTCTCCATCAGAGCCTCCCTCTTCCTCCCAAATGTCCTTTGCCCAGTGGGAAACATTTCATGTGGTTTGGCTGAAACAACTCAATCCCCCAGCCCGAAGCTTTGTGCACAGAAGCCAGCTTTGGAAGACTAACCCCCCCCCAACCAGGAATGGTTCTGAGGCGAGGGGGCATTCTCCCAGGAACTTTTCTACCAGCGCCATCCCAGGAAACTACCTCTGCATTAGGACTGCTAACCTAGAAAGATGTGTCTGGAGAGCCTGAGGGCCACCTTGTTCCTCAAGCAGGAAACATTCCATATAGGGTAAAGTCAAGTAGAAACCTGCTGAGCCAAGGTCTGGGAAGACAGCTAGGAAGGAAGAGGGCTCTGGTTACAAGTTTGGACTCTGGATTCATTCTCCTGAAGCCAGCATTCCTGTTGGTCAAGCAAATGAGCCATAAAATCTCCTTTCTGGCTTAAGTTTAGAACTGTGCTCCTATAATATATAAAAACGATAAAAACAAAACCCCAACCAATCAACACATAATACCCGAGTTAATATATGTGACAATTTCTTTCAGCATCTGTTTGTAAGTAATAAAATAAAATTGGATTAGATAATTCTCTAGGGTTTCCCTCTGTATTATTGTATTATTGAAACTTTTGTAAGCTACATTTCTAAGTGATTTCAAGCAGTAAAAGGTGCTAGCATATAAGAAAAAAAACATTTACGACCCAATGATTACTCATTTCTGATAGGAAATATCTTTAATTAGGCCCAAAACCCTAACTTCTAAGCCCTTTATATAAAAAGTTAAAGAATTACTTAAAAAATAGAATCTTTGTGGCAGTTTTTTGGTTCTGTTACAACAAATCAGGTTGTTTTTCTCTTCTCAAGATCATCTAACTGAATTTCACCAGTAATCACAATTAAAGATTCAAAAAAAAAGATTTAAGAGTTCATGCGCAGAGTAGTACAAAACCAGGTGTAGAAGAAATGTGTTTCTCATTGAAATTTCATTTTTATTAAATGTTTTCTGATGAGCTAAATTCTAATCTATAGTTGAAATATCAAATTTGCAGCTCCTTAGAAATGGTAAACAGTTACGATACAATCAAATAGGAAAATGATATGCCATTCAACCCAGATAATTGAAAAGCAATGTAATAGAAAAATGAAAGTATATTCTAATTTGAAATAACGGAGGCCTTTCTGAAACTATTCAGAGACTGTAAAGATGTCTTTAAAATAAAACTATCTGAAAATGGTTCTTCTAACGAAATCTGTTTCTCTCATTCATGACTGCATCCCCAGTTCTCAGAAGTGTGTCTGGCACACAACAAACATTGAGCATTTGTTGGAGGATGCGGGGAGAGGGAGGGGTGGCTGTGCAGAGGTAAGGAGAGGCATGAAGGGGTGAGAAAGGAGGTGAGAGGGCACGGCCAAGAGTAGAGTCTAGAAACCGGGAGATGGCTGGAGAAAGGAAAGGCAAACACTCAAGGGAAGAGCTTAAGGGAAGAGGCAGCCCCCATGGAGAACCTTGGGGAGGAGTGAAGCTGCTGAGAGCTGGGTAAGGGAGGAGTGAGGAAATAAGGAAGGAGAAAGGAGAACAGGGAGGCAGGAAGGGAGAAGGAAGGAAAAAGCAAAGAGCAGAGAGAAAGAAGAGAGATTCCTAAGGACCTGAGTACTTATCATAACTTAAAGTTGTAACTCACTCTGCATAGAAATACTACCTAAACTCTTAATATTCTTACCTAATGCCAATAAAATTATTTAGTATTTTAAGATTGAATACAATCCATACTATACATATAACATCCATCTAAGTACAAGACCAATAAAATTAAAAATATGCTATTGCATCACTTTTATTACCTATCTTAAAGGTTTCAACTTTTAATTTGGAAGCATGGGATAGTGTATTTAAATTTCAAAGCAATTTCTTGCTGAGCACCAATAAATACACCCAGTGGCTAATTTACACATCTTCTTCAACCAGAACAATACTAAATTTTCTGATGTCCTGTAATAGCAAATCACCATCTCCTATGTCAGTGATATCAGAGCTCTAGTTCTTTTTTTTCTGGTTGTTTCCCTTTGCTAAATGTGCTTGTTTAAGAGAACCTTCCTTTCTGTCGTCTTTGTCTCTGGGTGCCATTTTACTAGAGATATCCTTTATATTTGTCGCTTTTTTCCTATTTTCCTTGGTTTTGGCACTTTTATCTAGGCCCCCTTTCTCCTTTTCTCTGTCCTTTTTACCCTTGGTAGAGTCTTTCCTGGATATATCTGAGCCAGCAATTTTCTTATCCTTCCGGTCATCTTTTTCTTTCTTCCCTTTTTTTCTCTCTTCACTCTTACTTTCCTTCCTTGACTCAGGTCTCTCTTTTTCCTTCTTGAGCTCTTCTTTAATTAGTTCTTTAACTTTCAGGTTTTCCAATCAAAGGAAAAAAGGTTTATTGAAGGCATCTCTTAATTCATATAAAACAGCAACTTCATGCAAAAGTATTGTCTTTCATTTATCTCATCCCCTATGCACAAAATGCTCATTCAAAAAGTGAATTAACTCCACTAGCTTTTAAGTTGACTTAAAATAGATGCAAATCTATATAAAATACCAACTACAAAAGAATTGCTAGAAACTTGCCATCAAATTGTTCAGTTTAAAACAAGGCTGACATGCAATACTACTAAAATGAGTTCAACCATAAAGGCAGTGCTTTACCCTAAGTGGCAATGAGTCACAATTCACAACCACAATAACATAATTAAAGGAACACTGAAAATTTAAAGAACAAAGTTTCATAACATTTAAGTATTTATATAAAGATAATTAAAATATTTAGCTCCAAAACAAAGTATCTCCTTAAGACACTTCATGCTTACCATCCTTGGAAACAAATATAATGCATAAATGGAGTATTAAACACCAATAACCTTCTTAGCTGTGTAAGCAAAAAATTTCCATGTATGAAATTTTAATTTCATTATCTCTAGAGTTTAAAATGACAAATAGAACCCCTTTTCTACTTGCATTTAACAGTATGGAATCAGTATTCCTTTAAGTATGCTTCTCTGTTAATTTATGCATAGCCACTAAGGTCAACACCCATCTTTTCCATGCTTATTGGGGAAAGAGCAGTTAAATGGAAAATCGAAAAATATGGATCATTCCAAATCTCATTTAAGATATTGTTTTCAATGTGCTTTACATAAAGTTTAATAGAACTGCTAGCAAAAAAACTTTGAATATCACCTTTTGGCTCGCTCATTAAGGAAACCATAAGAGAAGCAAGAGGTTTACTGTGTAATGTGGCATTTAATTAGTAACAAAGGAAATTAAATATTCCATTGGCATGATAAAATATGGCAGTTATTTTTGCCCATCACAATCATGTACAACTCCTAGCACAAAATTCCACTCAAAAGGAACACTTGTTTTGTGTGCTTATTAAAATAGAGGTATCATATATTTCTAGAGAGTTTAATAAAATCTTGATTAATCAAGAAATATAGAACAGGATGTCTCAGTTCATTTAATTGCCTGGGTGGGCAACCAGGAAATTCTTCAATTCTTGTCAAAACTCTTAACAGAAATCCTGTAAAAATGCAGAATAGCATTCCTACAGAATCAATCCTTTATCCCTTCATTCTATTCAGGATTGTTTGTAGGCAGACATTGCAAAAGAATAGAATATTTGTGTGATGCTATTAAGATTTATTCTCATGCTGCTTTTAAAAATTTAAATCTTTAATGTGTAATTTGCCTTTCTATGCAAAGAAGTAAAATTGTACTTCATTGACCACTTATTTAATAATTTTTTATGCAAGCCCTGGAATTATTTACATGGGATAAAATGTTAAAACATTAAAATTTCCTAATTCCAAAATTAAAATATAAATTCCAAATCCTGCAAATCACACAGAGCACTGTCAAACTGTTCATGTGACAAATGGAAAAATGCAGTATGTATAATTTCTTATTACTAAGTAATTTATTTTGAAAATATCTAAGCATCTTATCTCCTACACTTTTCTAACTTTGTATTCTAGGGAAGACCTTGGTAAAATCAAATATTAATGTGGGTACATCTGCAGTATATTTACTTGCTTTTTTATTGACAGCAACCAGGAAATTTTAAAAGCTCAGAGCAGGTTTTCAAACAGTAAACACTTTCCCTTCACTGATTCTTGGCAGCTCTGACATGGTTCACCAGTAGGGTGATGGGGTGATGGGGTGGCCAGCATGAGACTGGGTCATTCTGTCCTTTTGTAGATCAAGTTGTTCTTTACAACTCATAACTCACTGTTAGCACCTTGTATTATCATGGCATTCTGCTGAAGATCAAAAGACTGGACCTAGACCCCAGGAGGACTAGACTGGCTTAGAGGGATTCTGTTTCCTAGCTTGCCAAGAGTGACTTGTATTTAAAAGGAATTAAAATGGCAAAATCTACATCCTGGACTTAAAATGAATTAACTTTAAACATATTTCAGAAACAAACAAAAAGTCATTCAATTTGATTCACTCTAGGCTAATTTGAAAAACAGTAAAAGTCTCACCTGTTAATGCTCCAAAAAAAAAAAAATATATACCAAGCACTTGAACACAAATAATATAAGTTTAGAAAGAAAAGCATGCACCTCCCCATGCCTCTTCCCCAAAAGACAGAACATTTACATAAATGAACAAGAAAAACTGAAAGAGATACAAAACAAAACTGTAATAAGAAGTTAGCCTACATATAACGGTTTATAAAGATACTAATTTTAATTAGTTAAAATATCAAACGCAGTAAATTCTCTGTCAATATAAAAATGCAGTGCTCCAGATTAGAAATACAAGCTTTCCTGTTACTAAAAACTACAAGTTTGATTGCACTGGCATTTATTCTGCTGTAAGACTGTGATCACAGCTTTTAGAGAAAATCAATCCCAAATTAATTAATCTTTTCTACAGCAGTAACTCAAAAATTCAAACTAAGAAAGGTTTTAAGTAGGAAGGATATATATGTGTGAATTCAATGTATATTTTATAATATGGTTATTATAATATATATGTTCTTAATTTAAAGACAGTTACCCTGTCTTAATAATCTAAATTTTTAAAATTGACAATTTACAGGCTTGAGACAGAATATTCTTTAGTGAAGTCTTTATAAAACTACTTATGATCTAAGTGTGCCCAAAACCAAAAAGTAATAATGTTTAGCATTAGTAGCTGTATTTATTAAACATATCCAGAAAATCCCATGCATTTTCAAGCATTAAACTTGAGTCACTCTAGGCTAATTAAAAAAAACACAAAATACCTTTAGCCTTAGTTTTTCTCTTGGCTACCCCACCAGGTCCTTCTGTTGGTATTTACAAGATGAAAATAAGTTATTGAACAGAAAATATAAAGGGAATTCAAAACTAAGTAGCTATAAAATAGTTTAAAGTGGGCCTTCTAGTAAACAAGTTAGGTTAATAAATTCACCATTTAAAACCACTCCTTTCAACATATAAGTATCTATCACTTATATGTCAATTCAAAACCTTAATTTTACCATCAATGACCCAAAAAAAAAAAAAAAGCATTGTAGTCAGCCTATGATTTAGTCAATTCACCATCTGCCATGTACTTGAAAGAATCGCTGGCTTTGGAAGTACCAATTACTGCTGGGAATGGCCTTTCTCTCTCTCAGTGTGCCTTGATTGTCAGTGTATTTCTGCGCCAGTAACAGATTTTTCAATTCCTAAACACTGGTGGGTAAAGGACCCAAGAACGCAAAGACCTGACTCTTCCCATCCATCACCATCCAAAATAGGATGGCATACTTTTGATAGAGTTTGAATCTTTGTTTCAATGACCAGTGCCTTTTCTTTCTATCATTTCAAACTTTCTTTTAAAAAATAAGAGCAAGGCATACTATTATGTGGGTACATATTATATTCTTGCTCTTCATCTAAAAGCTTTGCAGTATTTTTTTTTTCACTCTATTAGCAAATTAAAGGTTTGATGATGGGTTTATTTTGGACCCTCTAACAAATGCCAATACCATAATACCTCTCTGTATCTCTTATTCCAACCAGGCTGTACTTAGCATTCATTCAAATGATTTGACCAATTCTATCTCCAGCAGATGTTTAAACATTACTTTATATTCATAAGTGGGAAACTTCCTAGGTGACATTCCAAGTTGCCAATTCATTTCTTTCTCCCCATCTCAGGGAGGAAGGTATGGGAATCGCGGCTCATCTCCTGTCAAGGGTGCATGAGGCACAATCCGTCACCCAAGAACTAAGGTCCCAAGTGCAGTCCAAAAAAGCCCCTGAGTTGTCTTACATTTATTCTTACTATATGTTTTTTTAAAAAAACATAACTAAACTTCTACTTTCAGTATCTTGCTATTTTCAAATTACCCTCTATTTCCAAATTCCCCCTTCCCTCTCTATTCACAGCAGACTGTTCCTCTCAAACAGTGAAAATCCGTTTGAGAATGTTTATTTTGGTTAGAATAAATTATCTGGTTGAAATGTCACCATCCCCATATTGAAAAAAAAAAGCAGAGTACTAGTATGTTGTACCCCAACTACGTAACAAAAGAAAAATGTGAATGAACTGTTCCATTTGGCTATATTTGTCCAATTAATTACTATACATCTATAACCATTACCTGTGTATAACTGTTCTTTTTCTCAGATAAAAGTTGATGTTTCCCTTTAACTCTGTGCGAAAGAGCATACTACCATATAATACTGAAATGTCATCTTGGCTCACTCCTCTTTTATAGAATAAAATCACAAAATTATTCTTGTAATAACTTTTTAATAAATGGATACTATCCAATGTATAAAGGAAAAAAAAAAACATTAAAATACCCTTTTTTTGCACTGAACGTTCTCTCCTGCCTCCTGCATGTTTGCACAGGGCAGATCCCACTTTTCCTGTTAAAAAGTAGAATAGAGGGAAACAAACTGCTGTCCCCCATCCTCACCACTGTAATATATTAATATACATATTGTCAGCACGAGCTATACTGATGAAAAGGCTAGGGCTAAATTCTGTCTCAATAAAACAAAATACTAAATTAGGATTAGATCAGTGAAAGAAAATTAATAACAAGTATTTAAAACTTCTCCAGTTTGGGTACAAATCTTTAAAGTGACACTAATTTACAATGTGCAAGGCACCATACAAAATTCTAAAGTATTCATTTCAGCTACCTTTCCTGACCTTCAAAAGAATATAGTGAATAATATCTCAGTATGTTTGAGTTGATAAAGACTGAGCTAGTAATTTAAACCACAAGTATCATAATCAGTCCCTAAGGCAAAGAGTTTGGAATTATAAGAAAGCACAGCACTAGGAAATCAGAAATTAATTAATTAAAGAGGCCCTACGTCATGATGAAACAAGGAAGGTCAAGAAAATGCACTGTTCTAAATGCCAAAAGAGCAGCTTTAAGAAGGCAGGTATTAACAGAGGTGAAAGATATGGACACAATTTTATTGTGAAGATGCAATCGCATTACAACAGAAAAGAAAACATAGGTGGCAAGAAAGGTGAGCTAAAACCTAAGAAAGTGCTCACGGGAAGGCTTCCTCAGACATCCTTAGAAGATAGTGATCCTACACGGAATGTTCTTAGATTCTGAGGCGGCAGAATGGGAATGAGGGTTTGAAGGGTTTTATTTGTATTTATGTTTTGAAGGCTGGAGGAAACACAGGCAGGTCTATAAGAAAAGAAACTGAGTTGGTGAGAAAGGGGAGAACTGTTGAAGCCAGGGAGAAGACATGAAGACTTAGCAAGCTTTGGAAACTAGAAGATGCAAGGTCTGAAAAAACGATGAATGAGAGAAAACAGTATGTATTTTTTTAAATCTAAAGCAATAAAGAAAATGTTGTAAAGTATAAGGAGAAGATAATGGAACCCAAGTCAGAGTTGAACATCCTAGTAAAGCAGAAAGCACAATTATCTTTCATGTGGAATAAAATGACCCTGGAAGACTGAAGAGCATTTACGTTCTGAATACCTGCGAAAGAGAATAACTCTTTCACATAGCAGTCATACAGAATTCAGAGGTTCCATTCAGGTAAACTTTCCAAATATTCTTTTTTTTATTTTTATTTTTTAGAAATTTTAAATTTTTAAAGGGATGATTTAACAATACCGCAGACATGTTTGAAAAAAGGAAGCTGTAAACTCACCAACTTCCAATGATGAGTGAGGACAGGAAGAACAGAATAGAAGGGAATTGAAAGGCTGAAAATATAGGAAGGGATTAGATCCACAAACTGAGTTTGAATGAAGATAAAATGCAAGTTAGAATACAAATGAGATAATGGGAAGGATCAGCTGAAGACCTTTGCTAACATAGTTGCAACTTATTGCATGAACTTCAAAATATACAATAATTTAAACTTTTCACTTATTTAAGCTACTCTTCAAAACAAAGAAGGAAACACAATGTGTTATTATTTATGTAACCAGGAAGTCTTGAGGCCCACGGGCCTATCAGAACTAATCCCAGTTACAGCAAAAGTTGGGCTAAACTTTGAATGAGGAGGCAAAAGGCTATCCCCTGGTTCCCGGGCTTGGGACATTCATAGCCTGGTCAGTATATCCTCCAAGGTAGTATGTGGTTAGTTCAACAAATAAGAGGCAGAGAATTTGACATACTTGCTCCATCAACCAACCTGTGCACATGAATTTTGAATCACCGATTCTTAAAAGTACTCCAAATAGGCACTTTGATCCAAGAAAATTCTACAACCTAAGTCACAGAAATCTCTTCGTATGTTTTGAAACATAAGTGGCTAATCCAAAAGTCTTATTTATAGTAATTGAGTATCTCTTCTCAGAGGTGTAACTACCAAGAGATCAAATTAAGAAAAATCCTGAGATCAACCCAAATTACATATAAAGCACATATAAAGATGTGCTCCTATGAAGAAGCTTATGCCAATTCCTGCTTTTGGTAATTCTACAGTTACAAACATCAGGATAAACAAGAAGTATTTTGTCCAGTTTAGATAATTACAAATAAAAACAAATCAGAGTTCAATACCACCCAAAAAAAAGCTGTTCTTGCCCCTCTAGATGCAATGCTGTGAGAGAGGAAGGTAATTTCTGGAGTAAAGAATCAAGTGTAAGTGAGGAAGTAGGACGACCCAGCATTCCATTATGCTCAAGACATCCAAAGCATCCCCAAGTAGCAAGTCGGACACACTTAAATCCAATACCAACAACACCTCTCCAATTGACTTACATTCCACCACGTGTCCTCGTGTCCCAGGGAAAACCAGGGCTGAAAGAAGTTAAAGTGCAGAAATCCCACAGACCGCCACTTCTGTGTTTTTGTACCAAGTTCAAAGAACCCAGTGCCTTTTTACGAGGCAAATTGCAGCTTATCTGAAGAAGCAAGAAATACTCTAGTCTGGAAACAAAGTCTCTTTGGTATATAAAGATCCAAATGTATAGGGTATAACTCTGAACTCTTTAAGTTGCTAAGTTAAAAAGAAATGGAAAATCACAATAAATCCTCAGAAAATTAAGAATTACAGCATATACACTAAATAAACTTAGGTGAAGTTATTTTGATCAGCTTCAAAATATTTTATACCACAGATTGGCAAGCAAACAGTTTTTATTTTTTTCTAACCAAAAAAAAAAAAGCCTTCAGGACACACAGTTGAAGGAAGTCACAGAAGTCAGGGGTTCATCAGCTACATGCATTTTACCTTCATCAGAGGCTTTTCAAGGGGGCTGGCTAGAGAGGGTACTAAATAAGTGATAAATTATCTCACATCCTTGTTTTTCACTTACAAAAAAAAATAAGGCATAATTAATTTCTGTACACAAGTATCATGACAAGAAACAAAGCCTGATATTAGTGAGTCCAAATACTTTTAGCACACACACTTAATTATTTGCTTCTTATAAACACCATCTAGAGTTAGTAGCATTGAAGCATTAAGAAATAAGATTGCTTTAAAAATCTCTCAGACATTTGGCCAAGTGAGTTTCATAGATGGGGCCTGACTGTTTTTAACTTTAAACCTTCTAAGCTTTCATCTATCACTGAACTCAAATTCAAAGGGAAAGGCACAAAAAATATGGACAAAAACTGAATTAACTTTCAGAAAGCTCATTATTAAATCGTAGTTATTTGTTGCAGAACATTCTACCAAATAGCAGCTTAGCTCAAGTACTTGAAGATTTTAAAATCAGACATGTTAGACTATAAGAAACATCAACAGAACGAAATGTATTTCATTAATAGTTGGGGACAAATGAGAATTTTTAATAGCCATTTAAGCTTTAGGAGAGTACTAGTCAATGTATAATACACATGTCCAAGTAATTATAGAATAATGCTTTAAAAATAATTAAGATCAACAAATTGGATGGTCTTCCCTGGCACATGGAAAATGGTGAGTAGAAGGGGAAGTTGATGTATGTCCTATGTTCTGATTTGAGACGTTTACTTTCAGGCTATTGTTCTGATAATCTACAAGAATGACTCCTAACAAAAGAAATTAAATTTGTCATAATTCCCTACAGAACAAAGGGAATAATAATCTACTTATGAAAGTAATTTGATTAAACATGTAAAACACTGAATGAATATTTGAGAAGTAGAACTTATTGTAGTTAAATAAAACCTAAAAATGCAAACATTTTCACATTTCAAGCTCTATAGAAAAGCCAAAGCTAAGCAAAGTCTGATAGAAGTGCAAAAAGATTTAAAAACATGGAACACCACTCCTTCAAAGAAACCGAAAGATCCCAGGTGTATTCCTTTCATGCTCTAAAAGCTTTGGTTCAGGGAGGGGTTAGGGTGGTAGACAAAAAAAAGAAATCTCATTTTTAAAAATGCATCATATATGGTTAATACAATCGCTTTTGCTATTATATAGAGCAAATTCATTTTAAAGGAATTCATTTAAAGATGTTTTAAAAATATCTCCAAATATGTTTACAGCAAAGGCTTTCTAGTGAGAAAATTTTATTCTCCTAAAAACAGTTAGCATTTCAATAAATTTAATCTACAAATCTGAAGATCACATCATATCTAAACCACGATTTGATAGCCAATTTATAAGAAAATGCAGGAAAAAAAAGAAAAAAGACTATTACATAGGATGAATACTTTTAATATGTACAACATTATTAAAGATACATATTCACAATCTCCCTCTTGTGTAAAGGGCCTACTTTAAAAAAAATATGAATTACTTTCTTTGGATGTATATTTGGAAAACAAATTTAAAGTTTTGCTTTCAAAGATGGAAATATTCTGGCATACTACTATCTGGATACAATAATTTAACTATCCTAAGGCAAAAACATGGGTTTATTTTCAAATTATTTTAAAAGCACCATTAATACAGAATTTTACATTGTAATTCATATTAACCTAGCTGACAAATCAATTAACCTAAACAAATGACAATAAAAATATCAAGTTTTTAATAACCATTTTACAAATCAGTTACGTTTAAGATCAACAGAGAAGCACTTAACTTATGAATCATGCCAGTAATACTTTTATAATCATCTTAATTAATGGTGTGTTAGAAAGACAAGTATCAAGGGTTAACCACAAAACAATGTGCTACAGTTAAGTTCCAAAATTTTAGTTCAGTGAATACATAAATTGAAACAAAATGATACAGAAATCAATTATACCACCAAGAACATCATTCTCAATGTACTCTAAGAATGAGCAATGTCAGTTTCTTCACTAAGAGTGGGGGTAGCCGAGGAGGGGACTAAGCAAGAGAAGCAGCTCACACAGTTGCTGGCTTTTATTTTAGGATCACAACTGTCCCACTGCAACATAAGCCCTGGAGAAGCAGAGGGAAAAAAGAAAAGGGAAACTGCTTCGGGTTTTCATAAGCCAATGACTTCAGTTCCTGAATCAAAGTTACTGATTATGTAAATCCAAAATGACGCAAGTCTTTCCCTGAACCCCTTCATTCTGTGACGTACCATCAACACCATCTGCAGTTTCGCTTTCTTCTTCTTCTTCTTCTAGCATTTCAAAAGGAGTCATTATATCATAGAGAAATGAGAGGAAACCATAAAACCAATCAGAACTTTCCTCTGCTAAAATATTAAGGACTTCCTCAAGAGAATCAATATTTTCATTACTGCCATCTTTGGTCAAGCCTACATAAGGATAAAGGAAGAGAGAGAGAAAATAAGGAAAGCAATTAGGAGAAAAAAGAAGTTGGGGAGGAGTGATCTCAAAAGGGATGTGCATCATGGATACAGAGGTTTACAGAAAAGATACATAGGAAAATAAAGATATCAATCGATTAAGATAAACATCTTACAATCAACTCTCAATCATGTGCACTGAAGGAACAACCATTTGAACAACCTAGCTATTCCACCATTCCCTGGTCAGGTTTCACCTTTTTCTCCTTAGAGAATCTTGAGTTGAAGAGTCACTAAATTAATCAGCCAAAATTGGCTGACCGTGATGGGAAGAGTGAATAAAAGCAGTTTGAGGGGGAAAAAGATAAATACTTCTGACAATTTCAAGACTGTCTCATATACCAAGATATTATTATCGAGAGTTGATTATATAAACATTTACATACATCAATGAACATTCATTGAAAATAGAAAACTTATTTCCTCAACCTTTTCCTCATGGGACCTTGAATCTCTAGAGTTAAGAAGACTTAGCAGGACAAGAGTTTATAGCATCCATAGATAGACACGAATGTACTCAAACTATGTTACTTAAGCAATTAACTTAAATTTTTACACTATAAAATGTTAGCTCTATACAGCACCCTCTGGCAGCTGACTCCTAGTCCTGTAATTTTAGCCAATAGTAAGAGTCAGTAATTAATAATTCACTCTGCCTTATTGATATGAACTTTGATTAAGGCCTTAGCTACTTATCCACAATCATTCTAAGCCATACTTCCTATCAAACAATAAAAGAAAGACCCAACTGGTAACTTTAAATACTGGTCAGAAAAACAGACCCATATGATATATAGAGATTAAAGTATGTATGTTGTTGTTAGCATCTGTTTTTTTCAGTGACAAGATGGCTTTGGGTGGGAAAGTTCTCTTGGCTGCAGTAGCTATCAATCTCCACAAACACTGCCAGAGTTATACACTTGAGGCCCAATAATTTTGAGGAGGTAAAAACAGGGAGGAGACTCTAGCTGTAAGAAATGGGAACATCCACGATCACAGGGTTTTTAAATTACAGCCACCTAATTCACCCATTTCAAATTTTAGCAATACACCATTTCTCCAAGTAGCAAGTAGCATAAATAATCTCCAAGTAGCATAGCAATCACATTTGGCAGGTAGGGGTAATAATAAGACAATTAGTATAAATATAAATGCTTCAATGAATTCCCTCCACTTTAGTCAACAGAAGAACTACATCATGTCATTCTTCATGAATTTGAAAAATAATCTTCATTTGTCATTAAAAACACAAATTGGAGCTATTTAAATTATTTTCTGACAAGCCGAGAGTGTCTTTTCACAGGATTTAACAATTAACAAGTGCTATGAGCTGAGGAGATCTATATCCACACTCAAGTCTCTGAGTGAACAATGTTTCTCCTTCCCACATTAAAACACTGCAGCTTTATATTTAGTATATATACATTTTTTCCACTTTCCAATATATCCTATTGACTATATAAAAAGTAAAACTAAAACGTCACTGCCTGTCAGTATAACAGGTGGCTGTGCACAACAAATATGTACAAGTTTTAAATACAACTGTTTTAAAACTGTTTAGCCAATCACACACCTTCCTGTACTTCCTAAGACAGAGAGACTAGTCATAAAGAAGAAATATTCTGGGACGAGTAACTTCTTAACCTCAGAGTAGGCCCATCCTAAGAGTTGGGTGCTAAAGCCCTTGGCTGAGCAAGGTCCAGTCCTCTCCTCCCTTCAGCTGCCTTGGGCACCCACCCCACCTACATATGTTCATCAAGGTCTGATCATTGCTGGATGGCTTCCCCCTTGCTCTCCAGCCACACCTGATATGGCGCTAACCAGGTGCTAGTCATAGGGAAAAAGGACAGCCATGTAATTCTTAGTGGTGTTACTCTAAGATGACGTAAGTCTTGCCAAGTCCTGTTGATTTTATTTGGAAACCAAGGTTTTAAAGAACATATTTTCAGACAATGTAGTTTTCATTAACCAAAATTTAAATCAAAGATACTTTAGATAAATTAGCCACTAAATAGAAAGCTCTATAATTGAGAAAAGGTTGAGCGTATTTTGAAAGTATATCACAGAGCTTTGGCCAGAAACAATAAAATAATAAAATTAATGATGACTATTAACTTGATTTATTCAACACCTATTTAATGCTCTCTATATATATTTCACAAGAAAAGCCACAAAATATAAAAGAAATATAAACATGAATCTGCATATTTCTCCAAATTGAAAAGATTTATACATATGCAGATTTAAGAATCTAGAAAAAAAAATTATGAACCAAATGTCTAATTTATGAAATCTCAACATATCTCATCCATTACTAGAGCTGCCATGGCAATCTCTCTCCTATTAATACCTCCCTCCCTAGCTCTGGAATCCCTCTGTTTTAACTCAAAGTCCCACTGTGGACCACCTCTCCAATGGCAGCATACTCACAGGGTCTGGATACTATTTTTGGGTACACACTCACTGAATTTCCTTCCCCTAATCACCTCTCTATGGGTGATGCCTCTATATCCCAATCACTTCACAAGACCAATCTTTGCAACCATATGCCAGAAATAAAGGTACAACTAAGCTACAATGTCACAAACTAGAAAAAACTTTGGTCATAAAATTCAGTTCAAGTTAAGGATGAATTTCATGCAGAGAGTTTGAATACTACAGAAGCAATAGATGAGTGTGATGGCTCACCTTTGGTTTGTTTCATCTTCAGTAAAGTCACAAGGCAACTGTGAAATAGTACATGTATATGGGAAAATAGTTCCTTTATTTTCACCTCAAATGTGCATTTGAGAGGTCAATTACCAAAGGAACACTAAGCTTCACCAAATGTGATTCTAACTCAGAGTACATAGTTCTTCTAAAGGGAATGAATTATGATTTGCCCATACCATTATATGTCTACCTGCACAGGGCAATTTTCAAAGTTATAATTAACCGGCCTTATCATGACTGACTAAAAAGCTTTAAGAGAATAAACTCCTGATAGCTAAAATACAATACTGAAAAATCAAGTTGTAACGTACTAGTCTGCTGCAGAAAGGGGCACATTCTAAAGAAGCATACCACACCTTATACTTTTTAATGGCTGACTTTTCCTGTCTGCAAGACTAGTAAGTTGATGTTAAGTAAAAAAAATAAAAAAAAAAAAAAGAATTCCCAATAAAACAATACAACAGAGTAGATAAAAAGTAATACTTTTTCTAAAAATGAGGAAATCTGATCCACATGAAGTTATCTTTAATAAAATAAGCTTCACTAATCTTTAACATACTGAATAAGATATTAAGATCTTTATTAATAAAAGAACACACTTGACTATAATAAATTTCAAAGATTAGTTGTACAAAACAATTGATCATCTATTTCAGAGCCCATCATTTAAAGTTACAAAGTAATATAATTGAGTTCTTAACTATTTATAGGCAAGTATATTAGCATCATTCTGGTATGCTAAATTCTACAAAATTTCATTCTCCCACATGACTAGTATTACATTCTTCTCAGGCTGTAAATTACTTATAAAACTCAACTTTAGATATGATATGAAAGAATTACAAAGAAAATTCCATGAAGGTTAAGCCAGGAAAAGAAATTTCAAGGACAGTCGACTTCTACTGTTAAATAATAGACCCAATTCCCACTGAGCAATAATAAGAAAACATACACTAAGATCAAAATTAAGAAATTATACTATATTTTATCACAACTAAAACCCTGTTTTCATATTTAAAAACTTATTGTTTTATAAGGAGATAAGAATAACCTAGGGAAAATAATTTCATTAGTTATAGATGTGGCTTCTGCAAGTTTTTTCATATCCATAAAATGAAAATGAGATATTGGGTCTAGACCAAAGATTTCAGGGGGCTCTGTCAGCTTGAACTGAAATTCAAAAAAACATTACTCTTGTGGGGACACACTCATGTGGGTGTGATATATTTATTAAATAATATAGCATAGTGTGGACTTAGTAAGAGGTCTGTGGTTTTCACTTGAGTGGTAAAGGGGTCTGTGGTACAAAAAAGGTTAAGAACTTCTGGTTTAGAATTTCTTCAAGTCATTGTTTTGAAAAGCTTAGCGTATAATACTTTGCAGTGTTCATCATTTTAAAGTTTTAATACAAAATATGCTACATACTAAAGCAAAAAAATGATGATGCTTATAAAGCAGAAATATATATCTCACTAGGTCAGATTATATAAAATTTGCAAATTAAAATTAGTAACATCCTTTCTCGTTAACAGCATTTTAAGAAGAGTAAGGGAAAACCATATCTTCTTTTATTACAAGTAACAACTCAATGATAAAGACAGGTAATTCTGGTGCAGCAATTCTGGGTTTAAAACTTCCTAAATATTTTTACCAGCACTATTTTATTTCTAAATGAATTTAAGAAATTTTAAGCCTTTAGAAATGTACACTTTTAAATGTAAGTGAATTATGTTAAATGCTACTAAAGAATGGCTGTAATTATGATATTTTAAAACAGACTAGGACACTGTCTGTATATTCAAATAATAAAAGTTCAAGAGACATGAATCCCCAATATATGAAATTATCATACTTATTAAAAATATATGTGCAAGAGCTATTTGTCTATCCATTTTTAAAAGTAAATTAAAATGTGAGAGCTTATGGGGAAAATTTTAAGCCACTTAACAGCTCAACAAGAATGAAATAACATGATTTAGGTGGGAAAATATATCTTGAATAAAATACATAACAATCCATATAGATATTATTAAAGCAAAATATTCTTTAATCCCCAGCGCTTTACCATCAGTAATAAAATAAATAAAATGTGTACTTGCCTAATAAAACTTTGGCATCATCCACATCAAAATCCCCATCGCCATCAGCATCATAGATTCCTAGTTTTCCTATAATAGAGGAAAAATGATGGGTGTGGGAACAAAAGGAAAACAAATTTATTCACTATTATCACTTATTGCAGAGCTACATATTAGCCATAAATGCTACCAATCAATGTAATTCTTTGCTCTTTCAATGTGGCAAAGCATCGCCACATGACTATCTTACCTACTCATGATAGGAATTCACCTAGAGGTTGAGGGAATTTTCATCTAACAAATTCTAAGAAGTATTAACTAAGGTAATTTTCTATACAGGTTTAACAATATCTGATTTATCTCCTCAGAAAGATATTTTATTACACTGATTAAAAATACTGCAGGTAAAATTTTCAACACATATAAGAAACCATATTGATCCATTTCTAACAGTTAAATGAAACATAATGTTTCCAAAGTAGGACCGTACCTCACACCATCAACATCTGAAACAAAACAAAAGGCTCAAATAAAGACCAAAAATAAATAAGATGATAAGTACTAAAAATGAAAGTAAATTTTATATTTTATAATAATTATTTAAACAGAAACTTCATGAATCAACCTTTAAAAAAAAAGACCATTCTGGAAATAAAGTATGTAAACTGGAGGTGGCTTCCTGAAATAAGGAAAACTTATAGTAATCCTACTTAAAAATTTAATTAGTACCAGCTACCTATAATAAGAAGAAATAAATAATGCTTAAATAGGTATGCTGAAAAGGCAATACTATACCAAGGCTTTTACTCCTCTAGTACCACAGATGTATGTTTCAAGGTTTTAATGTTTTATCATTTAGAAGTACCGTATATTTAGCATTTTAAATATGAGTCAAATACATTCTACTCCCTAAAAAGTCATCCTAAAATCAGTATGATCTATAATTCGTCACTGGACAATGACCACAAAGAACCAATAATGTACAGCAAAATCTTAAACAGCATTCATAAATAAAGCATAAGTAATAAACAATGAGTTGGCAGTACTGTTACCATTTCTTTAATAAAAATAAATAACACGATTGCATTTATTTTTGCCAGCAAGACTTTTGGAGAAGAAAAGTCTCCAAAAGCCCTTTTTTATACTTAGGAAAATGATTAGCTTGCTATTTAGAAGACTGATTTACAAAGCACTGCCACAATTAGAAGAAGAAGGAAAAAAAAAAGGAGGGAGAGGAAGCTATCATTTCTACTATGAAGAAATGTAAATGAAAATATTGATCTGCAGATCAAGGATATACACAATACAGAGCGAAAATAAGTTTAAAAATGTATAAAATACTATGCTTGCTGACAAACTTATGAGAGAAGCTTGGTCCGACCCACATACATTCTGTGATGTGATAACTAAATTAATATGAGGAGGTTTTAGAAACTAACACAAATATACTTAAAATGCATCTCGAAGCCTACCTTGAAGTACCTCTGACAAGTTATAACGGAAGTCCTTTGCTTTGGCTGCGTGCATGTAAAAACATGAAAACTGTTATTTGGGCTTAAATGAACAAATATTTCAGATGCTTCTTTTGTTTAATATACTTTCCCTAGGACCATATCATGGTAAGTTAATAAAAGCACAAATCTACTCAGAAGTTGGTCTCCAAAGTAAAATTTTTCCTCAACAGCCTAACAATCAATCAGAGACAATTTTGTTAAAGTAATAAAAGTGAAAAACTTCAATGTAAGACAGATCACATGTAAGCCTGTTTTGCGTGTCTTCTTATTTTCTCCTCTCAGAAAGACGGCCATAATCTAACACGTGATGTAGGAATCTAGGAGGTTCAATGGAAGGGAAAGTACCCATAATTTCATCCAAAATTGTACATAAAGATGTGCAGTTCTTCCAGTGACAGAGTTCATATATTTCAATTAGATTATTAACAAGGAATGACATTATTTATTAGTCAAAAAGTGGAAACAATCCAAATGGTCATCAACTGATGAATGGATAAATAAAATGTGGTATATCCATACAGTACAATATTGTCCAACCATAAAAGGGAATGAAGTAGTGATAAATGCTACAGCATGGGTGAAGCTGCAAAACATGATGCTAAGTGGGGAACGAAAAAAAAAAAACCATACTCAAAAGACCACATACTGTATGAAAAGTTGAGACTAAATCATACAAACAGAAAGTAGATTAGCGGTTGCCAAGGGTTGGAAGAAAGGGAGAATTGGATTGACTGCTAAACCACTACACTGCACATTTTAAAATGGTTAAAATGGTGAATTTTCTCTCAGTTAAAAAAGAAAAGACTTCTGGTGAGATGAAAAGAGAAAAAAATGGGGGTGGGGGTGGGGGGAGAGGCTGTGATTCCAAAAAGATATAAAAGTATTAATGTAAAGAATCATGAAAAATAACAGAGATTATGGGGAGGAAAAGGGAAAAAAGAGAATAAAAGGGGATATCATCAGAAGAACCTCTGTTCAGCATACAAACCCTACCTTCCCTTACACACACGTCCATACCCACAGAAAAATGGGGGGTTGTCCTTGAAAAGATCTCTAAGGCAGGGTTTTGCAAATCGTGTGTAAACGTGGGTCCCTAAATAAATGTACTGGCCCGCAACCAACATTTTAAAAATTTGCAATGTAACAAAATAGAAAGACAGAGTATCGTACTTGGTAAGAGTGAACCCTTTTCTTGGTGTGAAATAACACACAACAGAAATTTTTTACTCCAGGTCATGTTTTCACAAAGTTCAAAAGCCACTGCTCTAAAATGAGTTTATATGGCTACGAGTTTCTAAAAAAGAGTCTGGAGGCTGGCAGAAGGTTTGCCCTCATGCACAACTGAGCAGAGTCAGAGAGACAGATAAAGCAGATACAACCCCCAGATATTGGTTCCTTTGAGGGCTAAAGAGACCCATGGGAGTTATGGTCATGGCCGATGGGGTTAACTACCAGGGCAGATGGCCCCTCTTTGGAAATGGTGTTTATGTGTGATGAATCTGGACTCAGATGGGATCTCCCTTCATAAGACTTTCATGCTAATGTGCTGGAGGTGCAGTTAATGTTGGGGTTTAAGATATATTTAGGGGATTTGAATCTCTGGACTGACAATGTGATAGCCAGATCCTGAGCCTCAACAGACTCCAGCACCTACAATCTGATTTATTGGACTTACCACACTCAGCTAAGATGGAGGTGAAGAAGGACAACCACCACACCATGGAGCCTAGAGTGATTACAACTGAAAATGGGAGGATTGCATCCAGCATCCAGGTGGAATCTGAGCCTCCTCTTGACATAAAGGTGCAATGGACACAACCAAACCAGTGTCCACATAGAAGAGGTGGCATTGGATTGGGAAAAGTGGACATAATGGACAAAGGGTATGGGGAAAGGCAGGAAGAGATGAGAGGTGGAGGCGTCTTCGGGACATGGAGCTGCCCTGGATGGTGCTTCAGAGGTAATCACCGGACATTGTAAATCCTCACAGGGCCTACATGATGGAATAGAGGAGAGTATGGGCCATGATGTGAACCAATGTATATGAGGTGCAGAGGTGCCCAAAGATGTACTTACCAAATCCAATGGATGTGTCAGGATGATGGGAACGAGTGTTGTTGGGGGGGGGGGGAGAGGGGGGGTGGGGGGGTGGGGTTGAATGGGACCTCACATATATATTTTTAATGTAATATTATTACAAAGTCAATAAAAAAAAAATTAAAAAAAAAAAAAAAAAAAAAAAGCCACTGCTCTAAGATAACCCTGCTAACATCCCCTTTTCTTCCTACCTGTTGAGAATCAAGAAAGGCAACAGAATGGGCAGCAGGTTTGCCTCAACTGACAGAGCGTCTGCCTACCATATGGAGGGTGCAGGGTTCAAACCCAGGGCCTACTGACCCGTGTGGAGCTGGCCCATGTGCAGTGCTGATGTGCGCAAGGAGTGCCCTGCCACGCAGGGGTGTCCCCCACGTAGGGGAGCCCCACACACAAGGAGTGTGCCCTGCAAGGAGAGCCGCCCTGTGCGAAAAAAGCACAGCCTGCCCAGGAGTGGTGCTGCACACACGGAGAACAAGGTGACACAACAAAAAGAGTCACAGATTCCCATGTCGCTGACAAGAATGCAAGTGGGCACAGAAAAACACACAGAGAATGGTCACAGAGAGCAGACAACAGGTGGGGGCGGGGGACAGCAGAGAGAAATTAAAAAATTAATTTTTAAAATAAAAGAAAAGGTACAGAAATTAACAGCACAAAAAAGATGATAAAAATCTTTCCAATTACTAAGGGTATGTCACCACTTCTAAAAATTCACCAGAAGCAAGATCAAAATTCTTCCCTAGGGCTCTGCCCCAATCAAGATGGAGGAGAGTAAGGTTTTGAACAACCAGCAAGAACGTTTCAGAAAACAGGTAAAGGATTACCATGACAGGGTAAGCCCTGAATCAAGGAAAAGACAGGATGAGCTCCTGGCACCTGGCTGACCCCTCCATCCCGCACCAGCTCGGGGTGGACCTGGCCTGCACTTGCAGTGCGGGTTTCTCATCTCTGTTCTGAAGGAAGGAGAACAACTCTCATGTGTAATGGAAGCGTATGTCTAGTGCAGGGGTTCTCAACCTTTCTTGTTCCCCGGACCCCTTTGCTGGTCAGGTGAAAACCACACACCCCTTCTCAGAAGGTAGCAGCAGATAGTTTTATGACACTCAACATGGGCATGTCTTTAAATTAAATTTTAGTATTATTCAATATTACGCTTTACAACTTTCCCATAATTTCAATATCTGAAAACACGGTTCAACATCTGTTCAAATGGTCATTTTCGGCAAACGTCTAGAAATTCGAGTTTTTCCCTAGCATCATAAAACCACCTCCCCCAATCCTTATCAAATTTTTTGCAGGCAGTTATCCACTGCACTCAGAACACACTACATCAAAATAAAAACACACTAAGCCCACACTATACTGTGTATTATTTAAGAAATATATCACACCCACACCAACACGTTCCCACAAGGATGTTTTCAAATGCATAAAATAAAATTTCAAAGGAAATCAGTTACATACATTGATTACAGTTAATAATTATACATTAGTTACTAAAATTAAAAACATGATACAATACTACACATACGAGCTTCTTTATACAAATGTGTATCTTTAACACATTAATCCAATACATCAAAAATACAGGAAAGTTAAAAAATTTAATTTTTTAAAGACATGTCAACGAGCAGCCTATTGCTGTTTATCTTGGATAAAAACATTGAACTGTGGTGTAGTGTTTGACAAGGCAACATGCCTATCATTTTGGACATCTAATCAAGCTGATGTTTTTCTATTCAAGCTCAACAGACGCCCCCTGAAATCTTTCCACGGACCTGTTGGGGTCTGCGGGCCCCTGACTAAGAATCCCTGGTCTAGCCCAATCTCTTTGATGGTGGCCTGAGGGAATGACCCAGGATATGTGTTACAAGCTAGTTGTCCCAGAACTTGCCCTGCCTATAGAAGGCAGCTCTCCAGGGAAGGCGATGGGGCAGCAGTCTTAGGCGCCTGAGGGAAGGGACTGGTGGATGTAGGTTACACAGTGCAGAACCTGGAACCTTAAGGAAACTGTTTCCTAGGAAAGAGGGGACACTCATATCTGTGTACACAGGGGAATTCCTAGGGCCACGAGCACATGCCCAAGACAAGTACATGCACAAAAAAGGATCAGGGAGGCTCCTACACTTTCACTTGGAATTATTCTCGAAACTATGGATAAGCTACGAAGGAATTCCTAGCACAGGTCATCTACGAAAATGGGAAAAGGTATTTTTCCTCCTTTTTTTTTTCAGTTAGCTCCTAGCATCCAAGGAAAGTTCTGTTATATAGCTGAATACAAGCTTAAGGAACAGAGGCCTCAGAGTCTAAATTCCAGTGATAGCACACTAAAATATCAAAATATCCAGGTTTCAACAAAAGATTACAAAACAGGAAGAGAGAGCCCAGGCAAAGGACAAGATTAAAGCATTAGAAACCATCAATGAGGAGGACCAGACCTGGAACATACCAGACAAAGACTTTTTAAAAATGGTTATAAATATGCTCAGAGTCAAAGGAAAACCTGGACAAAGAACTAAGGAAATCAGGAAAACAACAGATGAACACAAAGAGAACACCAATAGAGAGATGGAAATTATGAAAAGAAACCAAACAGAGCTGAAGACCACAGCAACATAAATTAAAAATGCCCTAGAGAAATTCAACAGCAGATTGGAGCTGGCAGAAGAATCAGTGAACATTAAGATAAGACAACTGAAATTTCCCAGTCTAAGAAACAGAAAGAATGAATGAAGGAGAGTGGGCAGAGCTGGGACACCATCAAGCATACCAATATATACATTGTAGGAGTCCCGGCAGGAAAAGAAAGAGAGAAATAGTGTTGTAGTATAATGGAAAACCTTGGCTGGTCATTCTCCTTAATTCCTGGGAGAAGTACCTCTGAATCTCTGAAATCTCCTGTGATAGGAGCATCTTTTGTTCTTCATGGTGGGCCCTGACCACTCCTGATATTTCACATGCTAATGGATGACCAGGAGGGGCCAACCACACCTGCAGTCTTAGAGTGCAGGTTGGCCCCACCAGAAAGAAAGACCAACCATGACTTGGAGGGTTGGCTCTGGGTCAGGTGGTATCAGCCCCACCTCCCCAACCTCTGCCAGGGGAAGAGCTACAGTCTGAGCTCAACCATATGGGCACTGATTCTATCAGTCATGCCTACACCATGAGACCCATATAAATTCAGGGTACTGGAAGCCTTAATGAGCTTCCATGGCTGAGAAAATGTATTGTTACTAGGCTGGCAGGGTGACACATTCTGACTCCACCTGGAGAGGAGATGGAGGCTTTTGCCTGAGAGCCTCCCAGTGTTTGCCCTATATGTCTCTTCTTTTGGATCTTTCTTGTTTGCATCCTTTCACTACAATAAAACTATCATCCTAAATATAGCACATTCAGTGCATTTTGTGAATCATTCTGGTGAATTACTGAACACAAACAAGGGGGTGGTGGGAACCCCCAAATTTTCAGCCAGCTGGTCAGAAGTGCAGGTGGCCTGGACCCCCAAACTTGTGACTGATACCTGAAGGGTAGTCTTGTAGAGGACTGCCCCGAACTAGTGGGGTCTGACCTAACTCCAGGTAGTTAGAGACAGACTCAAATTGACTGAGACACTGCAGTCTTTGCAGTTGGTATCAGAAACTGTTATGGAGTATAGGAGGATTTGAATAGTCTTCACAGATGTAAAAAGAATATTTAAAGAAATAATAGCTGAAAACTCCCCAAATTTAACAAAAGAAATGAATACATACATTCAAGATGCTCAACTAACTCTAAGATGGATAAACCCAAGGACATGCTATAGACAAACTGTCAAATGCCACAGAGAAGAAACACATCACAGAAGAAAAAGGGAGCCTCAATCAGATTTAAGTGCCAATTTCTCATCAGAAACCATGGAGGCAAAAAGGCGGTGGAATGACCTATTCAATAAACTGTCAAGAACTCTGGAAAAACTTTCAAAAAATGAAGGAAAGATTAAGATATTCCCAGATAAAAGCTGAGGGAGTTCGTCAGCACAAGACCTGCCTTACAAGTGATGTCAGAGAGTTCTGCAGGTTGAAAGGAGAAGACAATGAACTGCATGAAGAAATAAAGCTCTCCAATGAGGGCGACAACATGG
Organism: Dasypus novemcinctus; assembly: GCF_030445035.2. Taxonomy (NCBI): domain Eukaryota; kingdom Metazoa; phylum Chordata; class Mammalia; order Cingulata; family Dasypodidae; genus Dasypus; species Dasypus novemcinctus. Next base: position 24,277,873 of record NC_080686.1, read on the forward strand.
GCAAATATAAATGGCCATACTATTGTATTTTTAGTTTGTAACTCCACTTTTTACTTTCTACAGGGTCTAAAAGGCAAACGTATAAAATGTAATGAAAAAGCAGTGGTTTTGGACCCAAAATGTACAAACATGTAATTTGTAACAAGAACAGCATAAGGGTGAGTGTACAGAGGGCACAGGAATATAGTGAGTGTATGCTATTGAAGCTAAGTTGGTATTACAGCAAATGAGATTGTTATAGATTTAGGATGTCAAATTTAAGCCCTATGATAACTACAAAAAAAAAAAATCACAAAATATGCACGCTTACAGAGACAGTAATTAGAGTACAGGTGAAAAAGGGCAGGGGAGTGGAAGTTAGTGCATCATGCTTGTCAAAAGGTTTCCTGGGGCTGAAGGGAAAGTTTTAGCAATGGAAGGTGAGGAGGGTACTGCGACACTGTGAATGAGACTAATCCCACCAAATCGTATGCTTGGAAGGCATTGAGATGGGAAAGTTTATATTGTAAATAGGTTCCCACAATTAAAAAATAAAACACAAAGAAAGAGCGAGCAACTAAAGAGACAACAACAATGAAATTCAATACAAGATCCTGGATGGGATCTAACAAGGTAGGAGAAAAGGCTCAAAGGGACACTATTGTGATATATCAAGAAACTAGAAGACAGACTGTAAGCTTTAAAGCAATGTCAAATTTCTTGAACTTGGTAATTATATTTAAGGTGGATACAGGAGTGACTATCCTTATTCTTGGGGAATGTGCATGGCAGTGTACGTGTTTAAGAACCATGATGTCTTCAACCTATACCCAAAGTGTACAGGAAATAAGCTGATAAATAATCAAAAGATGGGATAGATGGACAGATAGATGAAAAGACAGAATGAAACGACAAATGTGACAAAGTGTTAAAACTGCTGAATCTAGGTATCTGGGAGGGATGGAGGCAAGTTGGAGTTCTCTGTGTGGTGTTAGTACTATTTCTGTAACTGTCCTACAAGTTTGAGAGTATTTCAAAATAAAAAGTTTAAAGAAGAAAAGTCTTACCTAGAACTTCCTCGTAATCAACAAGCTCAAACCAAACGACAGCTACTGATGTCCAGACTCCCAGCAATGCAATCACCATAAACCACGTGAAAAATGAACTTCCGGAGAGCCCTCCTTTTCTCCCATTCTTGTGTCCTCCATGTTTTGTCTCTGTTTAAAAAAAGGATCATTATAAAGTGTCATTCATCATGTAAGAAAAAAACGCTTTATTACTCTTTGGCACTGAATTATTTCTCCAATAATTGATAGTACTTACAATGGTAGATCATTTAAAAAATGGTATCACTTAGGTTCTCAGAACGTGTTACACAAAATAAAGGCTTTGAAAACAGAAAAACATCAGCTTAGACGTAACACCATGTACGTTAAACCCTAAATTTGAGGTAATGGAGGAAATAAACTTCTGATTGGCTAAATAACAGACTTTTTAAAAAGTGAGAGCTTGTATAATTTGTGTATTTCCTTTGAAGTTTTTAAATCAAAACTACCTGAACACTACCTCCTTCAAAGTTCAGAGCATATCAACAAATTATCATACAGAAATGTAGCCAGTGCCTTTTCTCTGTACTGATTTAGTTTTTGTACAAGTTAACTGCCACAGAAAATCTCCTCCCCTCTACACTCCACCAAAAAAAAACAAAATACATGGGGAGCGATGTAGCTCAGTGGTTGAGCGCCTGCATCCCATGTATGAGGTCCTGGGTTCAATCCCCGTTGACCTCCAAAAACAACAACAACAAAAAACCACCTTTCCATATTCTTAGCCAAAGAGAGAGGGAGAGAAGAAAGAAGGACACTGTTTATAGGAAGTAGAGGTCAGGGGAAAAGAGAAGTGAAATAGCCTCGGCAATTCAGTCCTGCTCCTTCACTGAGACCTAGAGAAACAGGAAGGGGTTCATTTGCAACAGAGCTCAATGCAAGAAAGAGTTTTGCAAACTGTTTTCCACCATAAGTGCCATTTCTTTATCACATTTGATATAGTATGATGTTCTTTCAGAAATATTCTTCTTACAGCTAAAAATAAACAAAAACAATGCAAGAGACATTAACAGAAAATAGTTAACATTGTTAAGAGCAAGGATGGCAATATTCACATTTTCTAACAAAGGAATGTAATAAGTCATCCCAAACTGTCAGCTGAGAAAAAGGAAAAGTTGGCAAAGCAGGGAGAGAGGCAGGGCAGTGCCTCCTGCTTGCGCAGTACTTGCAATCTTCAAAGTGCTTTCGCATGCACAGCTGCACACGTGCCCACGGTCTGGCCAGCGTTTCTCCAGAGGACACCCCTGGTTTCCACGCGGGGCGATTCTTCCTCCCGTGGGACGGTCTCTCCCACCACAGGACATCTGACATCCCTGGTTCCCCTGATCCCAAAATTTATGGCAAAGAAAAACATTTCCAAGTGCCCCGCAAGAAGTGCAGTGCCTGTTAAGAACCACTGAGGAACTGCCCCTGTTTCACAGGAGAGAGATTAAATGACTCACGCAAAAGTTACCAGCGCAAGTTGGGTACGTTAGGAATGCCGCCTGGCCTCACGGTCCTGAGCCCTGGTCCAGAAGATCAGAGGGCAGCAGGACAGGGCTTCAAAAGGCAGTGCTGACTGCCAACTACAACCTAAACCTTAGGACTCCCAAATCCAATTCTAATTACAGAACACCAGTAGTGAAAATCCTGCCTATGCTTCTGAAACCAGAAGCGAAATGAAATTCTTGTCAAAAGGATATGCACATTTTTTTAAAGAACCACGAGATCAACTTTTCAAAAGGGGCCATAAAAATTAGGTCAATCTGGGTGTGTATATATGTTTGTACACACAAACATACACATATATTTATCTATACACCTGTATTTCATTGTATAAAACCACGACACAATAAAATTGATTTTTAAAAAATGACAACTGAAGACAAATGTCATTCCTAAAGAAAAAGTCTAATAATTCCCTTTTTCATTGTTCTTTAAATATTAATGGACCTAACTAAAAGGGAAATTTCTAAATAATCATATGGTGAATTCACAAAACTATACTAACTAAATAAAAGTCTGTTAAAAGCCAGCTATATAACAACACAATTTCTACATTAAGGAAAATATCTGCTGGGCATAGAAGATATTGCTTATATTAAATCCACTTAAAATACAGCCTTCACTGTTTCATTATCTGAACAGCCTTGGGAGGAGGGACAGTCAGTGAAAAATTCTGCAATATCAGTGGGGGTAAATGAGGATTACTGTATTTTTATGTGTTTTAAGCATATAACCTACAAAAAGAACAATAAAAAATAAATTACCACTAAGTTTTCCTTTTCTACAAACCCACTAAAATTTTTAAAAGAAAAAAGCTGACAGGGATAAGGTGAAGCACCATTAATTCAGTAGCGGTATTTTGTGTTTCCTAAAATCTAGGTACATAAATATATTTTTTCATGACTTTATATTTTTAAAAAAACTAAACACCCTTATTTCTATACAGACACATACATACCCACTGGTATGTAACACTAATTATAATAAGAATAATGCCTTCTGAAATATCCATTGATTTCCAAGTCCAAATATAGAACTATAATAATGACTGAGAATTTTCCTCCCTTAGCTACTCGTTGCCTCTAAGAATCAAATTTAAATTTTCATTTAAAATGAGCACAAAAATTGCAGTCAAGTTGGGTTTTCATCTTTTCTCTTCTTGGACATTTATTTTATGATTGCACCAGTCTCCTACACTATTCCTCACTAAATGGAAAATAACAAGGCTAGGTCCTTCCTTTTATTCAGTCACTCAATATGTTTCAGCACCTCTGTTCAAGACATGTTACAAGTACTACTTAATAACTAAGTTTCCAAAAGGCGTACATCAATAAAAGTACATTGTAAAAGCACCCAGGTAGATCCTACTTAAAACAAGCCTATAAGGAAATGACAAAGTGAAAGAATAACTTGAACTCAAAGTTAAATCTTTCTATATTTCAATCTCTTTTTCTTAAAGGAAAACCGGTGAGTTTCTCAAAAGTAAAGTATAGGGAAGCAGATGAGAGCATCAGCCTACCATACAGGAGGTCCAAGGGTTCAATACCCAGGGCCTTCTGGCTCATGTGGTGAACTGTGCCCACACAGGGATGCCCACACGTAAGGGTACCCCACGCGCAAGGAGAGGCGCCCTGTGCAAAACTGTAGCCTGCCCAGGAGCGGTGTCACACATGGAGAGCTGACGCAGAAAGATGACGCAACAAAAAGACACAGATCCCCAGTGCCTCCTGATGAGAATACAAGCAGACACAGAAGAACACACAGTGAATGGACACAGGGAGCAGACAACCTGGGGGGTGGGGGGGAATAAATATATCTTTTAAAAAAAGTAAAGTATAATTTGTGCACAGTAATCAGCAGTACTCATCTACCTGAATGACCTGCTCAGGCGAAGCCAAATATGAGGGGGAAAGTAGGCAGAAAGCTTTTTTAAAAATATTATGTAAATACACACACCAAAAAAGAAATAAGAATGAGCTGAAGCAAGAAAATGCTGACAGGAAGGAGGGGCTATAAAGGAAGGAGGGGCTATAAAAGGCAAGAATGCAATTAACGCAGTAGAAGTTCTAGGAAACCAGAAATGCATCAAAGCAGGATGTCATTTGTTATTGATGCTAATACTACTTAATAATAATCTTTAGTACAAGGCATTAATTGCTACTCATATTGTCATTAAAATGTTGCTTCAATCAGTTTAAGCATGCAAGAAATGTATACTTAATTCCAGAAAGATTTTCACTCAACGTAGTTTTTATTAAATCGATTTATCACTTTAAATGGTAAATGTTACTTAACTAGAATATTCACTTAATTAGCAATACATTATCCATCCCTCTATAATGCTGAATAAATGAGGTGTTACTCTACTATTGTTGACCCTATTACTGTTAATACTTTCTAATTTCATCAAGGAACATAACACTGAATTACAGAAGGAAGTCTTTCCTAAGACATCTTTTCTGGGGAACTTTATCATCAACAGTATATTTTGATATGTCACTTTATAAATACAGTGTGCCTAGTCTCAAGGGTATATCAGGTTTTGTCCAATTAAACTGAAGAAAGCATGCTAAGACAAATCCTTCAGAGAGCTGAAAACCCCCTAGACAAACCTGAAACCAGTGCGCTGTTCCAAGGGTATTCTGAAAGTACAATTAGTGTTTGTCCACATTTTCTAAAATCAGAAAAAATCTTAGCATCTTCATTTCATTTTATGGGTCCATGTTAGACCTGTGCTCCTGGGGATTAGTCAAAAAGATTTTGTTAAATGAGGGAAAGAAAAAGGCTAGAACTATTTGATTCATTTCTTCCATGCTGCCGCATCAAAAGTACATGACCTCCAGATCAGAAAATGGTGCTATATATTATCAAAGAGAAAATTGTGACAAGTTAAGGGGAAGTGTTCCCCTCCAAAGTGAAGAATGGGCTAGGGAGAACAGGTAATTTTATTCATTGATTGAAGAAGGGCAAAAAAGAAGCTACACCTAGCACCTGAACAGTAGCCAATTATTTCTCTGGACTACTGTCAACTGAATTATGAATCAACCATTTATGAGTTTAGCTAGCATTATGCTGGGGGGCTTCATGATATATATATAATCTGTACATGTTAAAAGTATTTTTTTAAAAAAAAACATAAAAACTGTGAAACAACTTATCAATCATTATTTTTACATTTTACAAAAATGTGACTCTTTGAAAGCCAAAAACTGTTAAAAGTGGGTCAGAAGTAAGGGCTGATTTCACTTCACTATACTGACTTTGTAATCCATGGAGAAGGGGAAAAAGGTGTTTTAAAAAATACTAAGAGTTAAATCTTTATCTCGTATTCCTCTTCAAGGCTACATTGGGTTACTTTATCAGACTAGTCAAGGTACACATTCTACCCATTTATTCAAACCACATTCAAGGTGGAGATGGTACTATTCTGTATACTAACAGCAGAATCCTTTCGGTTATTATGTAGACAGTTGAGAGGCTGGAAGTGGTTTTCATACGTCTGCTATTTATATATACTTTTTCAGCATAATGAGCAAATGAAGTTTGTCTTCAATTAAGTGGAAAGACAACTCACAAAGTAAAGCAAAAACATACATAGGAAAAAGTCAACCCATGCTTAAAGAACACTTGAAGGTTAATGATTCAACTTAAAAAAAAATGAAATCCTAGTCTTTGGTTTGCAGTTATTGCCAGCTTCACAAAAAAGTAGGTCACTTTCCATATATAGTAAGTTTTTGCTTGAACCAATTAAGTCTGCCCATTAACATAAGACTGAACTTACATATCCCCTAAGTTTCCTACAATTTTATATGAAAGCTGAATACACAGAATTCTTTAAATTCATTGTAATTAACTTCAAAGACTAAGGAAGTCTGCTTGTACAGTTTTTGAAGTTTGCAAAAAGAAGCCTCTGGTAGTACAATATAAGAAAACATATTCTAATTTAAGATACCAAAACATATATGGATTAAAAACGAATACATTATTCCATGAACTATCCAACTACTGCGAAAAATGGATGTCTCCAGCAGTTCAAAATAGAAATGCAGTCAAAGCACTAAGCCAGAAATATTTTAACAGAGCACAAGTGAAGATAAGGCCCAAGCTGTCAGCTAGATCTAAAACCACTTCTAACCCAAACACCACAAATATACCTGTATTGTCAGCCATTTAGATTTCTTCAATCCATGAATTATAAATCATATATATGCAAGAAAAAAAAATCAAAATGCCATCAGCAGTTATCGGGCCTGTTGCATGCCCTTTCCACACCAAACTGAAACTGGTGAACCCCACGGCAAAGGCCTCAAGAACTGAAATTGGACCTGACTGCAAACCCTGTCACCAGTTATTTTTAGAGGCTTCTTCCTCATGGTCAAAAGGCTGCCAATCGCTCAGGCTGAAATGCTAGCCCAACCATCAGACAGCCTTTCTCCCACTTACAGGATTCCACCTGCTCTATCTCCAAACCCTAAAAGCTAGCATGCCAGAAAAAAATGAGGCAGAACATATTGTGCAGCCAGTTTTGTTTCCTGGGATTCAGGCTTTAACGGCTTCAGCCAAAGCACCAAATCATTTTAAACTGAAACAAAATGACCAAGATCAAGACTTTACTCTAAAATATGGTCCCAGGCCCAGAAACAGCTTGATTTTGCCCTACTGAATCTTCTATCCTATTCCTTCATAAAAAGACCATTACTTAAGTTTGTTTGAATGAAACAGAAACCATAAATGGTAGAAATTAAGCAATGCTTTAGAATTCTGATTCACAAAGATTACTGTCCCAGGAGCAATTCCTTCAACCTTAAAAGTAAGGCAACAACAAAATATTCCACTAAGGGAGGGAGAGAAGGATGGGGGGAAGGAAGGTAGGAGGGAGTGAAGACAGGAAAAGAGGCAAGGAAGGAGGGAAGGAGGAATAGAAGGAAGGCTGGGAGAGGAGAAAGGTAGAAGGAAAGAAAGAAAACTAGCAATACAGGTAGTGACCAAGGAAACATCATCTCAGAAAGGGAAATAGAAAATGTACAACCACATTCTGATTTTTCCCTACTTTCCCCCATTCCCATCATCAAGTTCCTCTTCCCAGAACTAAAAGCAGCCCAACAGTAGTATCATTCTTTCACTGGAATGGTTTGAGACCTAGATTTGATTCCCGGTTTCTCAATTAAATTTGATTTGGAGGAAGTCATCAAACTTCTGTACCTCTATTTCCTTGCTTGAAAAATATGTCTTGGTACAAAAACTAGGCATGTAAACATTTGTTGAAGTCATTCATGCAGTAATTTTTAATTGACTCAATCAGGACTAGCACACAAATCTCCTTGCCCCCAATTCATAGCTCTTTTTAGAACCCTAGGTTGGCCCCAAAACTGCCAAAGCTGCTAGGGTTTCTTCTCCTCTCTCCCTGGAGGCCTAAGCAAGGCCAGCTGCTTTCTAAAAAAATAGATCTGTGGCCAAATGCTAAATTGAGACAAGAATCACAGCTATTAAAATTGGGTATACCTCAGCCCTTCAACACAGCTCCGGTTATTCTGCCTTGACAAATTTTCATTGCATATCCTACAGTTAACCTTCTCCTTTGTCTTTTGCAATAGTGAATGATCATTTCAAAGAAGTATCTTCCCTCCTCAGTTTCCCAATGATAACAACACACCTGTTATTCTGCATAGGGCAATCAGGATAAATGTCTCCCGCAAATCTTTATCACACTATTTTTAAAGGAGAAATACATTCTGAATTCCAAGCAACTATCTCTTGCAGTAGCAACTCATTTTTATGATGAGGAATATTTAAGAAAAATTTTTAAAATAAATTTAATTTTTATATAGCAAATCATGTTTTAAAAACACTAACAAAGACTACTAAAGAAATATTAATCTAACTAGTCCTTACAAGGGCAGCTAGGACTAAGAGCAGCTCTCAGGGCCAATAAAAGCCTGAACCTCTGACAGGTGCTCTGAGACTACAGCTATCTGCCTGGTGGCACCCAAGTTCAATAGAACCAAGATCCATGTCCACTAAGCCCACAGCTTTACCTCCCTCCAAAAACACTACCATGTTAAAATCCAGCCGATGTCTCATGGGTCAGCACACAATACTTTGCCCCCCTCACTCTCAATCACCCGGGGACATATCTAAACAGTTTGCTGGATCCTGCCCCCAGAGTTTCAGGGTCTGTAGGTCTGAGACAAGACTGACAGTCTGCATTTCTGACAAGTTCCCAGGAGATCAGATGCTGCTGGTCCCAGGACTGCTCGTAAAGAGAATCACTGCACTACTGCACGATTCTTCCCCAGTTCTCAGGGTCTGGAGGAAAGTGGGAGCTCTGGCTACCCACTACAATTTCCAGACCATTATTTGCCCCACTCCCTTAAAAAGAAAACAAAACCCTGTTCCTCTAAGGCTCATACCATCCCATCTTACTGTGCTCCGCCCTGCCTCACCCCCCATCCACCACCTTCCAGGTATCCCCCATCCTCTGTGAAGACTTCTCCTAAGCCTCAAGTCCAGCCACAACCAACCGATTTCAACCTCCACGAGGCCAACGTCAGACTCTCTGCCCTTCATTTCTTCATCCTTGATCTTTCCTCCCTCCATTCTATATCAAACTCTCATTCTTACACCCCTATCATGGATCTGGTCATAAACCCAAACCTAAGTCTTCTTCTAAATCACATTTTCATTCTTGCAGAAATAGCTCTGTAGCTATCCTGGAACAATAATTTAACAGATTCTGTAACTGTGCCAAGAAAGCCCTGCTTGACTGGACCTGTTACAAGAACTGCGGGACATCACAAGATACCAAAACCATGATGTGGGGACCCAGGCTCCCCTCCTAGACCCTCAGCACATAGTCACCTGCATGACCTAGACATAAGTTAAAGGTTAACTACTCTCCCTGGAGGGAAAGAATGCACAGATGGTATCATAAAGTACAATCTTCCCAGAGCAGTAACCGTCCTGGTAAAACGTCCTTCTTGGCATAGTGAAAACATCACCTCACCCCATGTGTATACATGACCCTAGCAGGAACTCCTCTCTTTCACCCTATGGAATGTCCTTGCTCTGAAATCCTTTACATATCACCCCTCATTTTCTCGTCTCTTTGCGGAGTGCTATCTTCATTCTCTGAACCACCACCTTCAGAGACTCTCCTGTCCATAAATCCCAAAAAACTTATGCCTGACTAAATGCCAGGTACGTTCTTTGGTCTCACAGTCTCACCAAATCATGCCCTACAGGAGTTGGGTTGGAACACATGGTTCTTTCAATAACAACAAAAAATTCCTCTACATTGAGTCTCCAGGGCAAATATGAGTTATACCATTCTAAACCTATTTTTAAATAGCCAGAATTACCAAAGCAGACTTTGAGCAAAACCTACTAATACACACTTCCCACAGGTGGAGAAAAGTGCCTCAACATACAAAAGCTTAGGTTCTCCTGTATGAAAGATGCGCAGAATGAAAAATTCACTCTTTGATCACAACCTCCTACTTTTCCATCTTGTTTCTTCAAGCTTCTTCTTGGATCCCATAGTTCTCTTGCTCCCACTTTCTTCCTACGCTCTCCACTGTCTGTATGTCTTTCCATATTCATCTTCGTTCGCTGTCTAAATCACTCCCATGGCTCACAAAACTCCCTTGCTCCTCTACCCTTTTATCTTGCCGTAACTGCCTCCTGGATGAACACAACTATTCATCCCCTGCACCACTGCACGGGCAGTTGAACAACCAAATGAAAATCATGCAACAGGCACAGTGGAACCAGACTCTACCAGGAGGCCCACGTCAGCACTGCCTGTTGAGCCTACCACACTCCTATAGAACACTCACGTTCCCGTTCTCCACAAAAACTACTTCACAAGTCTCTGCCCCTGAAGTATTCTACTCTCCCATACTCAGAATATGACCTATGAGGCTCTAAATTCACAGAGAAAACAGAACTAGCCGTAGGAAATTGTCTTGACTGTCCACTGCCAACTATGAACACGCATTCACTTTTATTCATTCTCTCCTAATTCCTCCACCAAGCCCTTCCCGTCTTCTCAAATACCTTATACTCTTTTAGTTTTCTCCTCACTCTCCTATACCACCAGGTTCTCTGCCTTTACTATATCCTACTAAACCCCGATGGCTAGCTCCTACCCCAACTCCTTCCCATCACAGGTAAGATTCTCAAAAGAGTTGTCATTTCACTTCTTTCGTTTTCTAGCCTCCCTCTCATTCCTCACATCTTCAAGGTTAAAATCATCAACCAGGCTACTGGACAAGGCTCCAATGAAGTAGCTCTAATATCATGTCAATGACTTCCATGGCATTAAATCCAATAGGAAAGTTTTAGTCCTTATCTTACTTGACCTCTGGGCAGAATTTTAGATAGTGGGCAAAAACCTCCTTAAGCCTTCTCTTCCCTACATTAGAATCTCTTGGTATTTCTTGCAACTATCTGAACCTTCTAATTCTTAGCCTCCTTTGTTTATTCATCTTCCTCTACCTATTAAATGTGCAAATTCCTAAAAAAAACTTGGTGCTGTATCATCTCCTAGTTGCTTTTAGCTACCATCTATGTGGTGCTATTAAATTTCTCTCTCCTTTGAGCTCCACACCCACCTATCCACTCACCGTCTCTTCTGTGTTCGAAATCTCAGAAGCACTGCCAAGTAGCCAGGTGCTTAAATCAAAAACCTGGAATTCAGCCCTGACTCCACACTCCTCTTCTTTTCCCAGGTACCCCAAGTTTGATCAATTTTCCCTCCCAGTTCTCAAATTGGAGCTTCTCCATCAGGTAAATGGGTTACAGCTATGCCAAGATATGGATTCTTCTCAACCTCTGGGTCACCTTGTTCATCTACCCCAGTAAGTGTATGTGTGTATTTTTTTTAATAGCATTTTTGCATGTGCCATGACATTTAAAAAGTGGGAAACTCTATCTCAAATCACCCAAGTCTCTGTCTTTCTAATACAATCATCCAAATCCACACTATCATTTCTGATGCACTACAAAACCTTAACACAGCCTTTGTTGCTCCTTAGGGAGCACTACCAAATAACTAACCATATACAAACTATTCCAGAGAACAGAAGCAAAGGAAACACTCCCAAATTCATTTATGCAGTGTTTCTGATAATAAACCAGCTAAGAAAATTCCAGCTCAATTTCACTCAGAGATATTAACATAACTAATCCAAAAATACTGAAATACATATAGCATTACCAAGTTGGATTTATTCCAGAAATGCAAGAAAGATTTTAAATGAGAACATCTACTACTAAAATTTACCGATTAAAATATAAAAGGAGAAAATCTATATTTATCATCATCTCAATAGAGGCAGAGAAAATACTCAGGACCAGTCATAATTCCTAATAAACTATATATTGAAGGGAAGTTTTTCAACATTATGTCAGTTAACCACCAAAACTCTCATCACACCTAACAGTGAACATACTGGAAGCAGTCCCTTTAAAATCATGAACTAGAAAAGAATTCTCATAACTCAAAATTAGTCCTAGCCAGTAAAATAAAAAAAGAAAATAAAAAACGGAAATTAAAGGTGTAAGTACTGGAAAGGGAGGGGGGAGGGAAGAAATTGACATTGTTTACACATAATGTAATTGTCCACAATAACAGAAAAAATGGGAATTAATTAGAAGATATAGAAAGGTCAGCCAATATAAAATCACTATGCAAAAATTAATTGCATTCCTATAAATTAGCAATAAGCACTTGGAAAGCACAATTTTTTCAAATGTTACCAGATACTTAAAGATAAGTAAGATAGCAGCACAATACTTGCTTTAAAAGCAGTTTGCCAGACTGGATAAAAAATCAAGACCCAAGTATAAGCTGTCTGCAGAGACAAACTTAAAATATAAAGACATAGGTTGAAAGTAAGGATGGAAAAAGACATCATAAGAAAGCTAGATAAAGGCTACTTCAAGAACAAGAGTATTACCAGAGATAAAAAGAGACATTTTATACTGATAGAAGGGGCAATTTATCAGGAAGCTAAAGCAATCACAAATGCCTATGACCAAATAACATACCTTCAAAATACATGAAACTAAAATTGACAAAATTAAAGGAAAAAATAGACAAATCCACAATCATAGTTGGTAGATACAACAACAACCTCTAGGTAATTATAATAATTCATAGAGCAATTACAAAAAAAAATAGTAAGGGCATAGAAAACTTAAACTACACTAGAATACACCTTGACCCCCAATTGATATTTATTTTAAAAGTCCACTCATCAACTGTAGAATACAGGCTTTTTAAGTGTATATGATACGTTCACCAAGATAGATCACAGGATGTCCATAAAATAGCTCAATGAATTTATAATATTGAAATCTCACAGCATATTCTTTGACCACAAAAGAATAATACTAAAATTAAATAACAATAAAATATCTAGAAAAACCCAATCATAACACGAATACCAAAATCTCACAAATACATTACAAACGAACAAAAGAATAAAAGAAAATTACAGACCCATATCTCCCATGAATACACACAAAATCACTGAAAAAAATTAGTAAATCAAATAAAGCAATATATAAAATGGATCATATAGCATGACCAAGTGGATTTATTCCAGAAATGCAAAGTTGACTTGACATTCAAAAATCAATAAATATAATTTACCATATAAGCAAAATAAAGGGGGAAAAATATATGACCATTTCTATAGATACATAAAAAGCATTGGAGGGAAGTGGATTTGGCTCAATGGATAGAGCATCCACCTACCACATTGGAGGTCCAAGGTTCAAACCCAGGGCCTCCTGACCCATGTGGTGAGCTGGCACACACGCTGTGCTGATGCGCGCAAGGAGTGCCATGCCATGCAGAGGTGTTCCCCACATAGGGGAGGCCCACGCACAAAGAGTGCGCCCCTTAAGGAGAGCCACCCAGTGCAAAAAAAGTGCAGCCTGCCCAGGAATGGGGCCACACACACAGAAAGGTGACACAGAAGAACACACAGTGAATGGACACAGAGCACAGACAACAGGGGGACAAGGGGCGGGGGGGGGGGGCGCGGATAAATAAACAAATCTCTTAAAAAAAAAAAAGACATTTGATATAATTCACAAACTAGAAATAGAAAGGAGTTTTCTCAATCTGATAAAGAGCATCTATGAAACACCTAGAGTTATTCTTATACTTGTTTAACAGTGAAATTTTTTCATCATTAATTTTGCTACTAAAATTGTAAGGCAAGACTATCCACTTTCATCACTTCCAGTCAACACTGTACTTGAGGTTTTAGCCAGTGCACGCAGGCAAAAAAAGAAAAAGAAAAAGAAAGAAATAAAAGGCATACAGATTGGAAAGGAAGAAGTAAGACTGTCTCTATTCATCGATAATGTTTATATAGAAAGCCCCAAAGAATCTATTAAAAAAATAAAATCCTACAAGAATTAATAAATGAATTTAGTAAGGTCATATGATAGAAGGTCAACATACAAGTATCAATTGTATATCTAAACACTAGCAGCAAATAATTGGGAAATGAAATTTTCAAAAATACCACATTAAGATTCCTATTCTCCCAAACTTATTCTCTAGATGCAATGCAATCCTAATCATAAATCCTAGCAGGTTTATTTTTGTAGACATTGACACGCTGATTCTAAACTTTATATGGAGAAACAAAGGGCACAGAATACCCAGAGCACATGAAAAAGAATAGCAAAGGTGGAGGACTTCCACTACCTGGTTTCAAGATTCACTATAGCACTAGAGTAAGAAAGACTGTGTGATGCTGGTATAAGGATAGACAAACAGATAAAAGGAAAAGAGAGTCCAGAAACAGACCCATACTTGTACTGTCATTTGTTTTCCAACAGAAGAGGCAAAAGCAATCCAGTGTGAAAAACAAAGTGTTTTCAACAAACAGTGCTAGAACAACTGGATACCCATATGGAAAAACATAAACCTCAACCCCTGTATCAAGGGTTCCTAACCTTTTTTGTTCCATCGACCCCTCCACCAGTCAGGAAAAAACCATGGATGCCTTACTAAGTCCACACTATACTATGTATTATTTAATAAATATATCACACCCGTACCAACATGTCCCCACAAGAATGTATTTTTGAATTTCAATTCAAGCCCACGGACCCCTTGTTAAGAACCCCTGGGGGGAAGTGGATGTGGCTCAAGCAACTGAGCTCCCATCTACCATATGCAGGGTCCCGGGTTCAGTTCCCAGGGCTCCTGGGGAAGGCAAGCTGGCCGGCACAGCGAGATGACGCAACAAGATGACGCAACAAAAAAGGGACACAGAGGAAAGACAATGATACAAACCAGGGAGCTGAGGTGGTTCAAGCGACTGAGTGCCTCTCTCCCACATCAGAAGGCCCCAGGACGGTTCCCAGGGCCTCCTAAAAAGAGAAGATGAGAAAAGAAGACAAGCAGACACAGAAGAACACGCAGCGAATGGACACAGGGAGCAGACAGTGAGCACAAGCAGCAGGGGCTGGGGAGAAGGCAGAACAAATAGATAAAATACATCTTTCTTAAAAACAGAAAGAAAAACAACCCCTGGGAGAGGATGTGGCTCAAGCAGTTGAGTGTCGGCTTCCCACATACGAGGTCCTGGGTTCAATCCCCAGCCCCAGTACCTCAAAAGAAAAAAGAAAGAAACAACCCCTACCCTATATCCTCCACACACAAACACTAATTTGAGAATGATAACAGATCTAAAAGTAAAAGGTACAATGAAAAAGCTTCTAAAAGAAAAGAGAGGAGCTGTCTTGAGAGTAAGCAAAGGTTTCTTAGGACACAAAAAGCAATAACTATGAAAGAACACACTGATACAGTAGATTTCATCATTAAAAATTTTTGGTCTTCAAAAGATACTATTAAGAAAATGAAAAAGTAAGCCATTAATTGAGAGAAATAAGTACAACAATCATATGTAACAGAACTTCTATCCAGAATATATCAAGAACTACAATAACAAAAATACAAAAAGAAAAAAAAAAGGAAAGGGAGAGGCAATATCACTAAACAGAAACTTCATAACGGAAGATAATGTGTATGACAAGAAGCACAAGACAACATTAGTCATCACATGCTATTTAAAACTACAATGAGAAGGCCATGTACACCAATCAGAATAGCTGAAATTAAAAAGATCAACACCACCAACTGTAGGTACAGATGTAGAGCTAGAAATTTCCCCCATTGTCAGCGGGAGCATAAAATAGATCACTTTGGAAAATAGTTCAGCAGATTTTTATAAAATTAAACCTACACCTACACTATAACCTAGAAATTCCTCTCCTAGGCTCTGCATTTGCCCAAGAGAAAAGAAAACATATGTCCACCAAAAAAAAAAAAAAAGAACCCACATGTCCACGCTGAAGAAAAGAAGTGCACATCCTATATGGTTTAATTTAAAAGGAGTTCTAGAAAAGAGAATAGTTGAAAAAATCAGCATACTGTTAACCTCTGGTGGCAGAAGGAGTGGCAGGGAAGGCTTGAGAGAACTTTCTGGGGTGACGGAAATATTCTGTATCTTGACAGGGTGTTGGATTACATTTGATACACATTTATCAAAACTCATTAAATAATACACCTAAATTTGTGCAATTCACTATTTGTAAATTTTACCTTGGGGACGCATGGGAAGAATCACAACAAATAGTAGGCAAAGCTTAACAGTTCAAGAGTAAAATATACGGACATCTACAACTTACTCTAATATGCCTAAAAAAATAAGCTTGATTGATAGTTGTAATATAAAATATATCAAAATATTAATCACTGTAGAATCTAGATGATGACTATACGAATGGTTACTGTACAATTATTTCAATGGGAGCCTACTTTAAAACTGTCAAAATAAATTACTGGTTAAAAAAATAGTAAAAATAAAAAGGCCCTAGACTAAACCAAATAAAAGGTGTACATGAGTTTTAGATAAAATAATAAAACTTCCTTATAAAACCTAAATAATTAGGAAACTATACCATGTTTATGCACAGAGACACACAAAAGTACAAACATGTCTCTCTCCAATTGTTCTATAAATTCAGTATAATTCTCATCAAAATCCTGAAACTTTCTTCATGCAATTTGAAAGGCAGATTCAAGATGTATGTCCAAGAAAAAGTCCCAAAGAACAAAGAGAGTGGTGAAAAAGAGGAGATAGAAGTACTTGCCATATCTGAAAGGAAGACTTTTTACAAAGCTCCTTCCAACAAGGAACAGAACAGAGCTCCACCTATGGGAACTTGATGTACAGAGCTGATGCTGCAAATCAGTGTAGAAAGATGACACTGCAATTAATGGTGCAGCAAATGCCCATCATCCATTTCTCAAAAATACTGAATTGGATCTCTACCTCTAGTATATACACAGTAAAAATCTATACCAGGTGGCTTAGAGATCTAAATGTGGGAAAGTAAAACTTAAAATATTTTAGAAGATTATGAGAGGATATTTTTATGATCTCTGGGTTAGAAAGGATTTCTTTAAAAAATCACAAAATCACGAACCATAAAGTAGAAAACGGAAAAATTTCACTATGAATACAGGAAAAAACTCTACAATAATAAAAGCATAAACACCCAAAGAAAAAGAAGCAAATATATATGAACAGGCAACCCATAAAAGAAATGCAAATGGCCATTCTCAATAGTAATTTCAGGGGTAATCAGGAACTGCAAATTTCAACCACAAAGTACTATTGTATATTCACTAAACTTACAAACACTAAAGGTTTGACATTACCAAGTGTTGGTGATATGTTGACACCACAGGAACTCATATACTGTACTGTAGGTGGAAGTATAAATTGGTACAATCCCTTTGGGGTAAAAAAAGAAAAAAGACAGTATCTAGTAAAGTTTACAAAAATGTTCTAACACATGCAAAACAATTATATACATGTTTGTTTATATATATACACACACACAGAGAAATATAAATATACTTCCTAAGCAAAAGTTTCCACATATACATGTTGCTTTTTAAGCCAAATATATTTTACAAGCAGGTATATATAATATATAATAAATAACATATCATTATATAAGATAAAATAAATATATATGAAGTATGAGGGTACGCTAAGCATGATGACATCTACAAATGTTTGGGAAGAGATAGCAGAGGAGAGGAGAATCCAAGAATTGTGTAACATTTTATTTCTCCACTGTTAAGTGGATACATGGGTATTCAATGAATTACACTTTATTTATATATCTTAAATATGTCTCAATGTTTCAAATAAATAGTTTCAAAAAGAAGCACATAGAAATATCATTTTTATCCTAAAGTTAGAGATGGTTCTCTGCTAAAAACCAAGCCCATGAAGCAATTTACAAAAATCAATTAGTAACAAGCATCTCTTCAGAGTGATCTGAGCATGGAAAAGTAAAGCTAAAGGCTAGATATTCTTTAAACAAATATTTACAATATAAATTATCATCATGCAAGAAAAAATAAGTTAACGGCTACTAAATAAAATGTACAGATGAACCTAAGACCAAAAGGGCTTTCCAATATAACATTTCAGTAAAGTTGAAATTAAAAGCAAAGAAAGGGAAGCAGACTTGGCCCAATGGATAGAGCGTCTGCCTATCACATGGGAGGTCCAAAGTTCAAACCCCCGGCCTCTTGACCTGTGTGGAGCTGACCTGTGCGCAGTGCTGATACGCGCAAGGAGTGCCCTGCCACGCAGGGATAGCCCCACGCCAAGGAGTGCACCCCGTAAGGAGAGTCGCCCAGCACGAAAGAAAGTGCAGCCTGCCCAAGAATGGTGCCCCACACACGGAGAACTTACACAACAAGATGACGCAACAAAAAGAAACACAGATTAGAAGACAGAGCAAATGGTCACAGAGAACAGACAACTTGGGGGGGGGGGGGGTGGAGAGGAGAGAGATAAATAAAAAATAAATCTTTGAAAAAAAAAAAGAAATATATGACTAACACAAGAAACAGAAGTCAGAGACAAAACTGAACAACAAAAGAGCAAGGAATCTGCTCCATGGAATGGCAGAAAAGGTTGTCAAGCCTATTATAAAATAGGAGAAAAGTGGTCACAACAATGCCAGTTACGGAGCAAAATTATTTTACCAAGCAATATTCTCCCACTTTAAAATTAAAATTGATCCTGGCTGGCATCCATACACAATGACTCACTGGGTTATCTCTGCGGGCACACAAATCAGAAAGAAGCACTGACATTTCTCCAAGTACAGCAACAGCACCTTCTACCACCAGGGCTGTCCTTGGAAACCCTACTGTAAATGCTGTGATTCATCAACCCCCAGTTGCATTCCTGACCCTGTGGTCTTTAAAGCACAGGAAGTATCTATGGCAGATGACGTTGGTCCTACGCCACAGCCGGAAGGACCAGGCAAGCCATCTGGGTTTTAAGGCAGGATAAAGAACAGCCCAGACCCTTTAAAATTTCCTTTAATAGATTATCTGTATCAAATTTGTCCTTACCCATCATCAATCTTAACAGAACTACATCACATTCAGTGACTGGCCATTAAAAGATAATTGCATCAATGGGAATCCTGTATGGTATGTATGACTCTTTTCTTAACTCACAATTTCTCAAATTAAAAAAATTATCTAAATGCAAATTGAATCTAATTATAGATTAATGTAAGCTACTGTTAAAAATCCCATATCTGTAACAGTTACTGAATACACTCATAAGTAGTAAAACTGTAATTCTTTAAAGTTAATTTAAAAAAAAAGATAACTACATCAGTCAAAGGTAACCAAGACTCATTCCAGAAAAACAGATATCTAATATGGACCAAATGCCTGAAGCACCCCCATATCAGAGGAAAATACAACTTAAAAAAAAATTTTTAGACTAATAATGATTGACAAGGAAACACCATCTTGGTTTCCAGCACACTCAGAAGAGAGCAAAAAGGTTCAATCAAAGCACTGGCCTCCAGAACACACCCCTATAGAGATACATAGGGAAGAAGAGCAGGAAGAAGTGAACACACTGAACTCCTGGTCCTCTAATAAAACTGGCCAAACGTTGAAGAGGAGCAGGCACACATCCACCCAGACAGACTTCGCACAGCTACGAGGGATCTGCTGAGCAGAAACCAGACAGGCAGCCCTCAGGCATGCGAGAAGACCAGACACCACCACATCTCCCCAGATGGCAGAAGGCACTTCCCCAGAGACTCGGGTAAGTTGTAGATGGGGTCTATGTCCACACACGTTTTACTAAAGGGCGGTTAATTTAAAATAATGTTTTTAAATGCCCTTGTATAGTATATCCAGGCTGCCTTTGAAGGAGGAGATGCAAAGGATTCCAAGCCATAAAGTTACATATTTTCATGCATTGAACAGTGAAGTGTAATAGCATCAAAGGAGTAAAATGTATCTGGGTTCTAGTAAAATGACATGTTACAGACATCTGAGAGATTACAGGGCAAATCAGTAACTTCAAGTCTAATGTGCACTTCAGAAATGATCCAGTGGTACTCAAAGCATACATTTTACTTAAAACACAGATGCTACAGAAGAGAACTTTAACAATAAAACCTAAGAAAGGCACCCAATGGCCTGCTTAGAGATACATCTTTACGTTCTCCAAAGTTATGCACTCACCCCTCCCATCAGAGGTACTTCAATGGAAATGTCTGAGGACCAAGGTATATCTAAAATTGGTCTTGTGAGGGCAATGGATCAAGAGTAAATAATACATATTTCTAAGTCACCTACATTCATCTCTGAACTTAACACACTCTGAAAGGAAAGCAGAGAATTATTAATTCTGTGGAAAGAAACTGGATTGGGCAATTTGTAATTGACCACATTGCTCTTAAGTGAATATGAATCCAGGTCATCAGAATTTTCCCCCAAACTACAATGCCCTTCGGGAGAAAAAGGATTTTTTCTATTGAGATCAGAGAGTTCAGAAATTAAATCGCTCATAAAAAATAGGGTGGAGAATACAACTGGGCCCTTGTCCAACTTACTCTGTTGGTAACTAACAGAAAATAAGAAACTAGTCATTTATTTTCTAGTAATCCTTAAGAGACAGATAATTTTTAAAGCAAGACTATTATATTGACCTTTCCTTTCCCCTCTCAAGCCTATGGCAAATTAATAGGTTTGGTCTTTTGAAAGCATGCTAAGAACTCCTTCAGAACATGTTTTAGTACTTGGTTTCACATGATCTGACTAGCTTGAGCAAAATGCTGTTCACAGGAACACAAAATAGCACACAGTCCTTGTAGTGGAAGTATTATGAACGCCCTATCTTTTCATCCCAGAATGACTAAAGGAGGATTAAGCAACTGGCCCTGACTGATATCTCTAACTAAAGGAAGTAAATTTCACCAAGGCTTTCTCAGCCAAAAGAACCAGAATACAATTAGCAGTGTATTGTATCAGAGAGTAATTCAGTAATCTAAGTAACTGAGAGCAGAAAAAGGAAAGAATAAAAAAAGTAAGTTTCCAAATGAGCTAATACCCATCAAATGAATGTGTGACAGTATCTGGTTTACAGACAGTATATTAATTCTAGTAAAAGGCTGCTAGTGATAAACCCTTTTACTATTAAATACATTTCAAAATATGCTTCTAGAGACTTTGAGAGAATTAAACATTAATGACTAAATTTTTAAGGAATTGCTCAGCAGTAGTTTAGAATATGAACACAACTGGTTAAAAATACTAATTGGTGTTATATAATCTGAAGAAACAAAAAGGAGTAAAAAGTGTTCTACAGGGACACCTATTGGTAAAGGGTAATGTAGCATGACACTAGTAGACAAAACAAGCATTCAGAGGGAAAGCATGATTGGAGGTACAGGGAAAGAAAGTGGGTGATACTCAAAAGAGGAAAAGTAAACAGACAGACATTACACATGCTATTGTCTATGTGCTACAAAATAAGCCCAAGGGGCATCATGAACCTTCCACACCAAAGATTTTCAAACAATCCATATGAAAGAGGCTCCCCCCAGGCCGCAACTGGCCATGCAAGTCATATTTTCATGTGTAAGTTAAAAGCAAAATGCCTAAAATTTACTGACATCTCTTTTATATTTTCAAAAGTAAAACTGAAAAAGGTATAACTGAATTCTGGAGGATACAAGACATATAATCATTTTTACACAACTTGAAGAATTAAATGAAAATCAGACTTGCTTTCAAAGAAAAAATCATTGTTACATAAATTGCCAAGGCTCCAGGGTTCAAACATCCCTTTTCAATAAAATGACCAAGCTAAACAGTCTGGCCAGATAATGAGTTTTTCACTAAAATGCATGTTTCAAAGGATTGGTTCCTTTTTGCCCTATACTTCCATACTAAAGCTTAAGAAATAATGTTTAGTGTGACTGGAATCATTATTAACTTCAGACTGTCCATAAAAAACATTTCAAAAAACTTATTATTTGGGTCCACATATCTCTTTCCAAACCCAAGATTTCCAAATAGACTATTTCAAACATAATTTTAGCCAATGGGAGTCCAATGATATGACAAAAGCACACTTTACTGAAGCAACTAAGTATCATATGCTATGGCTAGAACCAGAAAGAAACATATGCTCCTTGATTCCATGAGCTCTTACATATTCAAAGAGTATAATATAATGAATGAATAACAAAAAACCTGTGTTCTGGTCTTGGTCTTTCCAGTAAGCAGGTGGGTTTCCGTGAACTAGACAAACTTTATGAACATTAATTTCCTCATCTATAACATTAGCAGATGGAAACAGATGGGTATCCCAGTGATGCCACGACCAAAATTTTTTAGTTTCTGTAATTTCTTCAACAGATGGCAATAATTTGCATATCAATGTCCATACCTCTATGACCAGATAAACATAGGAAGAGAATATTTGGCTTTATTGTTCAGGCATATCCTACTATAAGAAAACAATATAAATAGACTCACACTCTCACACTGCTATGTAACTGAAAGTTCATTTCCATCTCCATAGCCTTCCAAAGCCTCTGGTAGTCAGAATTCAGTACTTACTGAAGAAATGACTGCGGAAAAAGAATACTCAGCTATGCAAAGTACAGGATTCCAATACCAACTCTTGAATTTGTGTGTGTGTAACACAGGTTTTTGTTGTTTTGCTTTTTTTTTTTTTAACATACTATGATTCTGTTTCATGACAATTATGGAAACGACATGTAAAATGCTTAAAGGACCACAGATTCTCAAATATTGACAGAGCTTGCCTAAATATAGAAGTCAGAATAAATTAATTTAGATTCTAACATTTCCTAAACTTATCACCTGCCTATTCAAGCAGATTCAATTATTTCTTGGGTTGGGGCAGGAACACAAGATTCATTTCCCAAATATAATTTTTACCAGTCATAAAAGTGACTTTCTCAAATGCAACCACTGCCTCCACCCATGTATGCAAAGGATACATGATATGTAAGATGAAATGAAGATGTGCTGCATTTGTAAACAGCAACAGAAAACTTTCGATAACAATTAACTTCACAGTCTTGTCCATCAGCTTTTCCTGCCCTGGCACAGAGCCGGATGGGCTCTTGAGAAACAGGAGCAGCCTGAAGTAGTTCTTCTGTGTTTAAGTAACTGAGTGGCATTTAAAGACAAGTGAAAGGGAACACAAACCTTTACTTATGTCAAAGGTGAAGTAATATGCTTGCTTTGAACTTCACTGGACTTTGCTGTGTGTGGACTGTGAGATAGCTCCTTCCATTTAGAAAACAAATATTAGAATGTAAATTTGTGCAATGACTTTTATTGCACTACTTCACTATAAAATTTATTAATTCATTCACTCATCAAATATTTATTGAGCACCTATTATGGGTCAAGACCATTCTCTTAGTTGGGGGATAAGGAATGAACAAGAGTGGGGGCAGGGCAGAAAGACAATATACGAAAATAAGACAACTACGCATGCTAAATGGTATAAGGGCAAAATATTTCATTAAAGTATAACTATAATTATATGATTTATCTTCCTGAAATATATGAGCATATCACATACAGATCTCAGCAGAGAGAGTCAAAATCATTTCAAGAAAAGTTTACAGCTCACATTCAATACACATGTTCACTCATTCCAGTTTCAGCATCCTAAATGAGTCAAGGGAAGCATAAAAGAAACGGAGAACCACTGAAATATGAGACGAAACAGATTTAAAACATCTGTTCTCTCTCTTTGCTGGGTAAGCACATGGAGAAAGGTGGATATCCAATAGACCAAGGGGAAAAAAACAGAGAAGGTCGTCCAATATTTTATGGTATTGCGTGATATTTTAGACAACTGCAACCCCCCGCACAAAAAAAGTTACAGAAAAGCAAAAATACATTAAAAGTTAAATTTCCAAGAATATCCACATCACTACCACCTTCCGTTTTTCCCTTTGTATTCATTCCCTTTTGACTTGCTTTTAAAAGCGGCCGATTAGGCATGAACTTACTTTCCCTGACTTTGGTTCTTTTCCGAACTCCGCAAGATATGCAAGGCTAAGACGTAAATTGTCCCTCTTCCTCCCCATCTTTAATTCCACGGAAAGCCAGGAAGGGGCGACCCATCACCCCAATCTCAGCTGCGCCCTGCAGGTGAGGGAACGGCCGGGACGCGGCTTTTCCGGCGTCAACGGCCCTGGCCGGCGCGGACGCGGCCCCGGGGCTCGGCCCCCGCTCCCCCGGCCCCTCCGGCGGGACCCCCGGACCCCCGCCCGCCGGGCCCCAGGAGCGCGGCCTCCGCCCCGCGTGCAGAAAGCCGCCGCGCGGGGACGGAGGCGGCGCGCGCCCGGCGCTGGGGACCACGGCCCCGGCGCCGCCCGGCCCCACCCCTCGGCCAGCCCCGCCAGGCCCCCGCCCCGCCGCGCCGCTGACCTCGCCGGGCGCCGGGGCTGCTGCTGCCGCTGCTGCTGCCGCTGCTGCTCGTGCTGCCGCTGCCCGAGCCGCCGCCGCTGCTGTGGGCGCCGCCGCCGCCCTTGGCATTCTTGCGCGGGGCCATGGCGCGCTCCGCCGGAGCTGGCGCGGGTGTGGGGCGCCTCGGGTGCGCTGCAGCGGGCCGGGCCGCGCTCCTACCGCAGTGCCGGCGCCCGGCACCTCCCGAGCGCCCGCGGGGACTCTCACCGGCTGCGCGCGCACGCACACCCCTCGCCGGAGCCCAACCTGCGACTCCCCGCCGAGGTGAGCGCGCGGCTCCGGGCTCCCTCGGCCACGCCCCTTCCCGCCCGAGCCCCGCCTCCGCCCCGCCCGCGGGCGCCTGAGTGACGGCAGGTGCGAGCCAATCGCAAGCGCCGTTGAGGGGGCGGGCACTCTGCCGCGCTTTCCAGCGCCCTGCCTGGTGCGGCTGTTGGGGCACAACAAGCCGCCCGGGAGCGTGAGCGGCTTTCGGCTCTCCAGACTGTGGCGGTCCTCAGGAACGTGGCAAACGAGGAAACGGAGCGGGCTCTCGCGAGCGTTGGCGGACCCCACTGGGTGGGAAAGAGGCGGCGGCGGGGCCAGGAGGCCACGTGTGCGGCGCCCGGTGGAGCGCGCCGCCTCTCGGCCCGCGCGCGGGTTTTTATTCACGTCCCGCCTCCCCACACACAGAGGCGCAGCTTCTTAGGAAAGAAATCCTTGGGTTTGGGGCTGTTTTTTTTTAAGTCAATATTAGCATGAAAGGATTTCTGAGATGGCGCTGTCAGGACTAGTTGAATGCGCAAAACCAGGCGTAGTTTATCTGTTAGGTTAAAAAGCAGGACTTACCTTGTTTGTGCCATTCATAGTATTTCCAGAGAGTCAGTTTAGACATGCAAATGTAAATTGATGCATAAATCTCTTCTTTTGGACTGACGCCTACAAGTCGTCTTTCCTTGCTACTCCCAACCCGGGGTCTCCTCGCGTGGCCTGGCTGCCTGGTGCCCACGCTGATCCCGGCCCGGGGATGCCTCATCAGACAGGACCGCGAGCCCAGGCCTGGGTCTAAAGCCTCTTTGTGTCTCCAATGGCCAGAAACAGTGCATGGTGTGTGAGAGGAAACTAAGAAATGTTTGGTGATCCGATATATTATTGACAGCTTCCGAAGACCTTCTCCCCAGTTCTTGGCCTTGTTTCCGATCTCCCCATTATTCCCCGCCAAGCGCCCTGGGCAGGTCCTCAGCCTGCCGCCCTTCCTCCTCTGTGAATGGCCTGGGTGCTGCCAGGACACACAAAAGCCCACCAAGAGTCCTCTTAGAAAAGGGGAGAGAATGCTTCTCTTCATTCTGTGAAATAATGGTAGAAAGTTATCAAGAGCAAGCGGGGCAGGAGGGGGAGCTCGCAGAGTTTTTTCTGAAACAGCTTTTCCAGTTTTTATCTAATGGCAGCTCTTTCTGCCTCTGCACGTTCTTTCTCCCATCCAGGACACATCCAACCCGCTATGGACCAAGGGATTTTTCCTGGCGGTGGATTGGGGGGATGGGCAGACAGAGCTGGGCAACAAATCTGTGTGATGGTACGTAAGATAAAATTGTAAATGAGAGCAAACGTTCAAAAGCCACTATTCTAAATCCTCAAGATATTTTAACTGTTAAATGCTCATAAAGCCCTGTTATTGTGTACGTTTTAGAAGGATGAAATGGTGAGACCCAAAAAGATTAAACAACTGATTTAAAGTCACAGAGCCAGTAAGTGATAGCACAAGAATTTGGACTCAGGAATTCTGGCTGCAGAGTTGATGGCCTAACTTTTTCTCCTCTGGCGAGGATTTGTTTTAGGTGGAGAATCTCTCACCTGGCACCTCTTCCCTTAGCAGATTTGTCTCCCTAAAGCTTCCTTGGTCCAATGTGGAAGTGACACCTGGCAGCTCACTCTACTCGTTCACCTAGCACACAAAAATAGGTCTGAAATCTGATGATGAGTGCTTATCAAAGCCCACCTTTTTCAGGAAATCAAGTTGCTCTGTTCCTACATTTCCAGAAACCAAATCTAGTACCCCGGCAAGGTACATCTGGCTGTACTTTAGGCAAGATCAGGCCAAAATAGAGGCTGTGGGAACATAAAACACAGGTAGAGGTTACCTACTTCCTGCTTGTACCACAAGGAAACAGCTACAATGACATTTATATACCCTGTATTATAAAATAAAACTCTTAATAGCAGGTACTCTCAGCTGTATTTATAATTTTGTTTCAGGGACCAAATTCCCCCAAGCCAAGTATCAGGATTATACATTTTATGTTCTGTTTATATTTCTCGTTTTATGGGCATTAATAAATACAGAGCTTTTTTACATAGGACCTTTTCTCAGCCCATGGGTAGAGGAGATTAGGGAAGTCAAAATATCTTTGAAATTAAATAAAAAGCCAAATATCCCTTGCTACTTTATCCTTATTTCTGTGATTTCTGGGTTAGCTGTGAATGAAGCTTGGATGAAGCCATATTGAAAGAACCATAAAGAAAAGACTTAACTAGGACAATATATTAAAATACTAATGTAATAGGGCTTTTAAAGTAGGCCAAATGTGCCTTTCAGAAATTTCTATAAACTTTCCATTGGCTTCACTGGGATTTGCAAGTGAGAACTTGAGGACATGATTTGTCCTAGATTTTTTTTTCTTTTGTTGACCTTTCCTGACCCCTAGTTAAACACTTTCCAAATTAGATATTTGTATGCTTACCAATATTAGTAGGACAACTACTTTAAAGTTGCACTTTAACCTGCTTCCTAGAAAGTGCCTCTTATTTACACACAATCTTCCTAGTGTGAAATCTTACTATTTTAAACTAAAAACAAGTATTTTCTCTTCTTCATTTAACATAGTAAATTGTGTGAGTGGGGAAAAAAAATGAGTTTCAACTAGTTGTGATTTCAGTTGTATGCTTTCATCGTACAGTACTGGGATTTTTTGCAATGAAGGCTATGAGGGTAAGTCAAAGATAATTTTTAAGGCATTCTCTACCCAGTGTGTTCTCAAAGCAATTATTCCCATATGAATTATATCTCAAGAAGTAAATGAACTGTCACTTTAACCAAACAGCTTGACTTTATATTACCATCGAAAAAATAAATCTGGCTAGTAGCTGTATTATAAAAACATAAAATGAATTTATAGGTAAGCTAAGATGAACAGAAATAATTTTAAATCTAGTCAAAGAATAGATTAGAATTGAAAATAGTGTTGTAATATGAAAAAATGATCTGAAAACATGTTAGCTAAGAAACATACTTTCTTTTTTCATTTCACTTCAATTCTTTACATTTGCTATCACAATTGGTCCTTCTTAGCACTTAAATGATGGCTATTGCTGGGTCTTAACATGTTTCCTGGCTTACAAAGCTGATAGAATTAATTGACTCCTCTTACTTTCAAACCTAATGCTAGAAAGAACCTAAATCAAGGAGGAAAAAAAGATGAATAATTAGAGAATATCAACTGATTGCAGGCATGACAATTCTGTGTTAAATGGAAGAAAATATCGGTGTGACTTAGGTGTCGTTAGAAAGTAATGGAGACAACAAGAAAAGGAAAAAAAAAAGAAAATGTGGAGAGGCCTGAAGGATTCAATTTGTTTGCAAGATCATTTTACTTAAACTACATTTGCTTCAAGGCTCTAGTAAGTCTGTGTATGTATGTGTGTGCCTGTGTATAACTAATATAATTATTATTATATCTTTCATGAAATGATTCTTTGCCAGTGGAAATACTTCTCTGATACCAAGAAAATTATACTGAAACAAGCTTCTAGGTTCTTCCAATTTCATCAAGTCTAAATACATGAGGCAATGGATTTGCCTTAAAATGAAAAGTGTTATCACAATATGCAAACTTGGATCAATTAAGTAACTTGAATCCCTTATAAGTTGATGGGAAATCTTGCACACCCTATATAAAATTAATATTGACTCAGTCCTTTTTGCACTGTCACCATTCTGACTTGAATCTATTTTGCAATTTTCTAAGCACATGATAAATATTTCTGAGCCTGCTTCATTTTTAAATCCAAGAGACTTTGCCAAAGATCTTACCACCATGAAAAACAGGGAGGTTCTCTCTGTATCATTGTATGAAGATTTTATTTAGCTAAAGACCCTGGCTAATATATTTTAAATTCTACAATATTTCTTTACTTAAAAAATACAGCATCCGTTACTTTTAAAAAATTTTAGCATTATGTTGTAGCTCAAAGCTGGTAGTTCTGAATATTTTATAATTCTTCATGGAACTGCTACAATGCTGACTTAATCAAGTGATGAACTCACTTTTCTGTTGGCAGATCCCTTTGAGTTAGAGACACATCAGCATTCTGGGTATTCACCCAGCCTCGTCCTCCCAGCTCCAGAACGCATTTCAATCCATTAAACCTGGTGGAAATTGTTTCTAAGCAGCTATCACACAAAATTGCATATGCTTCCATTTTCTCTGCTTTTTTAAGGTATGTGAATTGGACTTAGTTTTTCTAGCTACAGGATATAAGAAGAATTGAGGCATGAAGCTACCAAAACGTTGAAGCATTTGTGTATCGACGTTTTGGTGCTTTAGACGTATCCCAAGGGATTTAAAAAAAAATTTTTTTTTTTTTTAATTCTCTCTCCCAAATTTAAGAAAATGGAAATCAAAGCTAGGGTAGTGGGTATATCTCAGTGGTTGACTGCCTGCTTCACATGTAGAGGTTCTGGGGTTCAATCCCCAGCATCTCTTAAAAAAAATCAAACATAAACCATTTGGCATGGTGCTTGGACTTACGTGAAAATAAACTCAGTTATAAACAATATTTACGCAACTCTGTGAGGGCTATCAACCAGGGTGTGGTTGTGATGGCCTCATCTGTGTATCCCTGGTGAGCAGGATACTGGTTGAAGCAGTGCAGATACTAAATAAATGCTCTCACCTAGTGTGTTTTGTACTTGTTTTTCCTTCTGATGGAGGAGAGCCATATACGAAATAGTCCCAGTGGCCCCCAGACTGCTCTCACGTCATCCTCTCAGGTTGCCCAAGTTCTGCAGTCTCTCTCAAGTTAAAACAATGTTGGGAAGCACTCTATGCATAGCTATGAAATGATAGGTCGTGAAAATACACTCTATGCATAGCTATGAAATGATAGGTCGTGAAAATACTTGGTAGCTGCAGGTAAGGGTTTATATTTGATAACAATGCAGAAGAAGCATAAAGTCAATGGAAAAAGGGGGCAACGTCTTCAAGAAGAAGCAATCAACTGAGAAGTAATTATTTTCTTAACAGTAGATAAGGTCATGCAATGTTTATCCATGCTGTCCCATGTGTTAATATTGCATTCCTTCTTACAGCTGAGGAATATTCCACTGTATGTGGATACCAAAATTTGCTTATCCGTTCTCTGTTGATGGACACTTGGGTTGCTTCCAATTTGTGGCAATAGTGAATAATGCTGCTGTGAACACTGATGCACATATATCTGTTCGTGTCCCTGCTTTCAGTTCTTCTGGGTATGTATCCAGCAGTGGGATTGCTGGATCATTTGGCAATTCTATAGTTTCCTAAGGAGCCTCTAAACATTCCTCCACAATGGCTGCACCGTTCTACATTCCCACCAGCAGTGAATGAGGGTTCCTATTCCTCCACATCCTCCCCAACTCTTGTATTTCTCTGTTTAATTAATAGCCACCAGTCTAATATGTGTAAAGTGATATCTCATTGTAGTTTTGATTTGCATTTCCTTAATAGCTAGTGATGTTGAGCATCTTTTCATGTGCATTTTAGCCATTTGTATTACCAGTTATGAAAACTGTCTATTCAAGTTTCTTATACCATTTATATAAAGACAGTGGTCACTGGAGGATCTTAGGGCAGGTAGAGGGAAGAATAACTGTAGCGTGGGGCATTTATGAGACACTGGAATCATTCTGCATGGTATTGCAATGATGGATACAAGTCATATGCACTTTGTCAAAACGTATAAAATTGTGTGGTGCAAAGTGTAAAACATAATGTAACATGCTTAGTAGCAATGCTTCAATTTGTGTTCATCAATTGCAACAAATGTACCACACTAACAAAAGATGTTAATAGGGGAAAGTGGGGAGGGGGAAGGGGAGGGAGTGGGGAATATGGGAATCCCCTGTATTTTCAATGTGACATTTATGTAATCTAAAACTCCTTTAAAAATAAAGAAAAAAATAAAAGTAGGTAAAGGCAGCATATTTAACATTTATCCTCTCACACCACTGTGGGCAGCTGTGAATGAGCTAAAAAACGACATTTTGAAACGAGTATGAGAATGAACCATTATGGGAATCTGTGCAGTAAGCACTTGGGAAATATGGTAGCCTGGGGTTAAGAACTACATAAATGGGTATCTACTTAACACTTAAAATCTGATCAATTATTAACAAATGGAAAAATCTATACAAGTAGAAAGAGTGCCTCAAAATGATGATGTGACTCCCAAAATGGACCAGCCAGCACAGGACAGAGAAAAGAAACTGTGAATGACAAAAACAAGGATGGGAAAGAAGAAATATTTATCCCATTAGCTAGGTTTGTCTGCATCTTTTGTTCTAGGTTCATAGTAGGAGTGGTTGGATTCAACACCAGAATTGTGCTCCATGTTATTGATAGTTGGTTGGACATGTGAGCCTATGCATTAACATTTGGTAAATCTCACATAAGCTATTAAATACTATCAGTTAAGATTTTCATCTAATTCTTCTCAAATAATAATGAAGTTAAGTCCCAAGTTAAAAGAATCACTTTGAGTAACTCAGACTCAAAGCTGGGTTCCTGGCCAAGGTTTTGTGGCCCAGAAGGAGCAGATCTTACGAGTAGCAATCCTCATTGAATTTGCTTCTTCTGGTCCAGTTCCTGATCGTGAGTGCAGTATAACCCTTAACACAGGCTGCTATGGAGAGAGGCGTGACCACCACCCAGCCCTACAAAGTGTCCCTGGTGTTCATCATCGTTTGTCTCGAAGCATTAAGGAAAGATGGGAGGGACACCTCTCCCTCTCCCCCTTCTGCTATTCTCTAAAGAGATTTCCCTTCAATACTGCCCTTGGTGGTATCCTCCTTGGGCTTCGAGTCCCTGGGTGGGTGCAGAGTAGGGTTGCCTGCTGGTCCTTTACTCTCTGGACCTTTCTCCCTGACCTGACAACAATGAAGGCCTGGGTTTTTTGTTCAGCCTGGGAGAGACTGTGAACTCAGAACTCAAACATTTCCATATGGGAAGCAGATGGGGCTCAAGCGGTTGGGCTCCCGTTTACCAAACCTGGGTTTGATTCCCAGGGCCTCTCCTGGTGAAGGCAAGCTGGCTGGTGCAGTGAGCTGGCCCACGTGGAGTGCTGGCCTGCATGGCGAGCTGGCCCAAGCAGAGAGCTGGCCCACGCAGGAGAGCTGGCCTGAGGAGAGAGCTGATGCAGCAAGATGATGCAACAAAAGAGAGACACAGAGGAAAGACGATAAGAGATGCAGCTGACCAGGGAGCTGAGGTGGTGCAAGAGATTGAGCACCTCTCTCCCACTCCAGAAAGTCCCAGGATTGGTTCCTGGTGCCACCTAAAGAGAAGACAAGCAGACACAGAAGAACACCAAGTGAATGGACACAGAGAGCAGATCACAGGGGGGATAAATAAATAAACAAACCTTAAAAAAAATGTTTCCATAGTTGAGGCCAGAAAGCTGGTTTAAAAGTCCCGTCATTCTGGATAAGACTCTCTACCAATCAACAGAAAGTCCCACTTCCCCAGTAAAAATGCAAATTATGAGGGTGGAATGGTGGGGGATTCAGCATGACTGGCAAAGATTTGGCCTGCATCTGTCTCTGGTTCTACAGAATAACAGAGCTGTAATAAATAGGGTACGAGGCCAAGAGAGACTGGAATGGGGCTTGGGGAGGCCTTGGCAACAGGCATTAGGGCAAGGCCTTCAGGGAGCCACCACTGCCACAGGCCAATCTTCCCTGAGCAACCCCCTTCTCCTGCTTTCCCCAAGGCAATGACAATAACCATCTCAGAAGCCCTCCCTCTGGACCCTGCATCCGTCTTCTCTTTACTCTAGCAGAAGTGGGGAGGGCTCTCTTGCAGTTGCTACCATCTGCAGGTAGTAATCACACTTTAAGATTGTTAATGAGAGGACCCCATATCACCCTTTATGTTCCACTCCCAGCATTTAGCACATAGCCTCCTAGAGGGTAGGATAGCCCTTTGACCAGTGGTGGCCAAGGGAACAACGCTTTATGACATTTCCTTGGAAAGCTTCTCTGCTCTGAAAGGCCTACCAGTCTCCAAGGCCATAATTCTTCGACTGCTTTAAATACCCTCCAACTGTGTTGAAGGATGCTCAAGCACTAGAACAGTAGCCAAGAGAGGGATGCGATATTTCTCCCAATCACTCATAATCTGTCAAAGACAGTGAATGATGTTTGGCTTCCCCACACTTTCTCTGACATATCAGAGCTTCTCCCACATTTTTTTAGGAGGTACTGGGGATTAAATCCAGGACCTTGTACATGGGAAGCAGGCACTCAACCACTGAGCTACGTCCACTCCCCTCATTTTCTTATTTCGGTATCTTCCTCTCACTCAGAGACCAACTACAATTAGAAGACCTGTAAAGAAGATCTCTGGAGGTCCTTGCCTAATCCCATGGAGCTTTTAGGCAGCTGCTATGGCCACATCTCTTCTGAAGTAACAGGGAGCAGAGCCACAGTTTCATGCCACCTCCAGTGCCATCGCCCTAACTCCACCTCTCTCCCATCCCAGCACCTCTCCCATGCTCAGGAACCTTGGTGTTCGCAATGTTTAACTTCACTCAAGCCCTGCGATCCTAGAAAAGAGAAATTGCCCACACTTTGCCTTCCAGAAAACAGCTTACTATAAAGAGTCACCCTTCCCATGTGAATAGAGGAGACTCAAGATGGCCCCTGGTTATCTAGGACAAGGCCAGACACCGACCGTCTGCATTCCCATTCTTTGCCTCATAAATGATTAGCCGAACTGCTTGTCCCCACTGATCAATCGGAACAAAATGTTTGTTAACCAGACTTTGCTTACGCTTCTTTCCTTCCTCCAGACCCTTGAACTTTAAGAGTGCCTCCCAGAAAATAGTCTGCTTCAACATAAAATATTCTCAGATCTATGAACTGTTCACACCGACCTTTCATCCCACTTCCCTACTCCTGGTTCTTTCCTCTCATAAAACAAAAGTCCTTTATGCATGCCTAACTCTTGAAACACTTGCAGAGCTCGTGGTCAGAGTGGTCTCCCTTTTGCAATAGTACCCTCTGTTGCAATAGACACTTTTGAATAAAGCCCTTACCAAATCTGGTTGTTTTTTTTTTTTGTTTTTTTTTTATGACTGCTGTCAAAGATATTCTCTCATTTTCTTCTCCATCTCTCCCCACTCCTGGGTGATCAGGAATTTGCTGGAAGAATGGGAAGCAGTGCTTTCTACACATCAGGGAGCTTTGTTGGCTACATAGAGAATACACTCGTGAGGCCCAGCTTGATTTTGAAGCTGGTGCTTCCTTGCCTTGGATCCATATCTCTTTATTCCATTTTTCAGAATTGTGCTATGCCAGGAAGCATTCGGATATTTGATTATTTGCAAAGAAGGCAACTCATATTTGTTTTATTTTCTCCGCAATTTGAGATTTTGGCAGTTTGCGAAATGGACATAACAATATTGTCAGAGCTTTGCTTTTTAATATCATGATCTTTTTCTTGAGAAACAGTTTTCATGGTGAGCAAGTATAGATACCTGAAGCTCTGAATAGAAGAAGGAACCAGATTAAAGGATGAGGATTGATGAAGTGTAAAAGGTTGTTCTAAAAAAGTTAGCGGATGTGGCTCAAGTGATGGGGATCCCATCTACCAAATGGGAGGTCCAGGGTTCAGTTCCAGGGGCCTCCTGGTGAAGGCAAGCTGGCCCACATGGCAGGCTGACCCGAGCAGAGAGCTGGCCCATGCGGCTAGTTGGCCCGAGTGGAAAGCTGGTGCAGCAAGATGGTACAACAAGAAGAGACACAGAGAAGAGACAATAAGAGACTCAGCAGACCAGGGAGTTGAGGTGGCACAAGAGATTGGCACCTCTCTCCCTCTCCAGAAGGCCCCAGGATCGGTTCTCAGTACTGCCTAAAGAGAAGACAAGCAGACACAGAAGAACACACAGCAAATGGACACAGAGAGCAGACAACAAGGGGGATAGGGAAGAGGAGAAATAAATAAATCTTTTTAAGAAATTAGCTACAATTGTTTATTTTGACTAGTTAGGCATTTAATTAATTGCATAGCCTTAAATTGCCTTCATGATTATAAGGAAAAGATCTTTTTTTAAAAAATACTGTTTAGAAAATTAGGGAAGAATCCCACATACAATAACTGAGGGGAAGAATCCCACATACAATAACTGAGGAAAATCATATTTCACATAATTCAACTGACATTTCCTTTCAGAAGTTTTATCCTTGACTTTTTTTTTATCCCAACCGCCCCCCCCCCGGTGGCTTTTTGTGTGCTGTCTGCTCTATGTGTCCATTAGCTATGCATTCTTCCATGTCTGCGTTTATTTTATTTCCCCCCTCTTGTGGCTTGCCTGCTGTCTGCTCTCTGTATGTTGACTTTTTTTTTTTTTTGCTTGCCTACTTTTTTTTTTTGCATCACCTTGCTGAGTTGGCTTTCAGCAGTGGCAGGCTACAGGCGAGCCTGCCTTCAAAAGGAGGCCCTAGGACTTGAACCCAGGACCTCCCATATGGTAGACAGGAGCCCAACTGATTAAGCCACAGCTGCTTCCCTTTTCCTTGACTTTTATATGATTTTAAGCTTCTCAGCATCTTTACTTCTACTTATTATATATAAAAGTTAAGGCTGTTCCAGGTTACAAAAAAGATTTGCTTTCATTTTCTTAATTCTTAAAAGCATGTCCTTTGCCCTAACCATTTCCAAGGAAACTGAATATATATGTTAATCTGTAATCATGTATCATTATACGTTTTATTCAAATTTTAATGGGCATCAAATTTTCTCCTTGTGAAAAATTATTTATTTTCAGTATACTTTGCTGAAATGATATAATTAAGGCAATGCTCATGCTAACTCATCAATCAAATGCTGAATTCTCAGGAGACTAAGCAGGTCTGTGCAAGGCCCTTTCATATTCTAAGTTTGGTGACACATGGATTGGGGTTCAAAATGCATTGTGCCTGAATGCATTTGAGCAACAGAAGAAATGAGTATTTAACCAGGAGTACTGCAATTCAGGTTTGCCTCTAAGAAGCTGTGCTGTGAACCCCTGAGAAACCCACTTGGTGTCTCCAGGCTCAGTCTCCTCACACTTGAACGGAGGGTTAGCATCACCAAGCCCTTCCCCTGGATAATCTGATGAAAGCTTTGGACCATCAGGAGAAACATTCTCATAGCCAAAAAGTTTTCTTTTCAATTTGAGGGGATTCATGTACCCAGGTGATAAAGCTCCTTCTACCCTCTAATTCATAGTCTTGTCTTAGTAGCTACAACTGGGGATGGTCCTTTGTATTTTCTTAGTTTGGTTGCCAAGGGTGATGGTACAGCAAATAGATTATATAGTTACCTTGTATCCATGGTGAATTGGAGCAGTTACCAACTAGTGCTTATAGAGACCCCTTAAGACATCAATATAAGATGTAAATGCGGTTGACAAAGGCATGACCTTATTGCTGGTTCAGTAGATTTACTGAGAGTAACTGCCTTTTGCACTAAGTACACCTTTTCTGGAGGCTGCTATGAAATAATGAATGACAAAGTCACAAACTAGGAAGTGCTTTACAAATGTAAGTAATTGTTTCTTCTTAAATTTTATAACATAGATGGGTACAACAAGGAGCATAATATTTTCAATGGTCTACCAGTCAGGGTTCTCCAGAAAAACAGAGCAGATAGTAGACAGACAGACAGGCGGATAGATGGCGGGTAGGTGGATAGATGGAAATAATAAGAGCTATATTATAGGAATTGGGGATTAGCAAGCCCAAACTCCATAGGGCAGGCTACAAGTTGGAACTCTAATGAAGGTAAAGTTGAATTCCTCAGGAGAAGCTGGCTGACTGACGTAGATAGAAATTCCTCTTTGTGACTTCTGAAATCTTCAATTCTGGCTTAAAGACCTCTAAGGGACTGGATCAGGGGACCCCCCTCATTGCTAAGGGCAATATCCTTTGTTTATTGTAGATGCAATCAGTTGTCAATACAATTAACTGATTATTAGTGCAAATCCATCTCCAAAATACCCTCACAGTAACAATGGGGTCAGTAGTTGTTTGACCAAACTACTGTACACCAGACCCTAGCAAGTTGACACATGAAATTAACCATCACAAATGGTGATATACTTATATACCCATTATGACCAAGCATATTAACTGTTCTGCTGGATTTATGACAGAACAATCTGAGATAGAGCTAAAGGAAATATAAAATTGGTAACAATAAGTCTGCTCTGTCCTTTTCTTCCCATTTACTCTCAACTTTCTTTCTTTTCTTAAACATTTCTTGATCCCTTGACATGTCACACATGGCCCTGAGAACTGTAATATAAGGCACGTGTCACTTAATTTCATGGTACCTGAGTTAGACTATATATTGCCTTCTAAAATGTCTAAGGTCAGCAATTTTCCCAAGTTCAATCTGCAGATACACTGGGGTAGCCCATTCAGCAAACGTCCACTGAGTGCCTGGTTCATGCCAGGTACTCTACCAAATGCATGTGGATTTGGTCCTCAAGGAGTTCATGGGTTTTTTATTTATTTGTTTGTTTGTATTTTGAGGGAGACAAACATCAAACTAACAATCACAACACAGCATGATACTTTAAGTGAGGCAATAGGGGAGCAGGAGGTAGAGGGCACCTACCTCTGCCTGCAAAGCTGGAATGGACACAGGGATAGGAAGGGCAGGGGAGTCAGGTACCATGGTTCCATGCTGTGCTTAGCAGAACAATGAACCCACAACAATACAGGTCCTAATCCCTGGAACATATGAATGTTACCTTTTAATGAAAATGGGTCTTTTGCAGATGTATTAAGTTAAATTGCAGATGGAGGGCTTATCCTCACTTATCGTAAGTGTCCTTATAAGAAAGAGGCATTGTGACCACAGAGTTTTAAGTCACACAGCCACAAATCGAGGAATGCTTTCAGTCAGCAGAAGCTGAAGAAGCAAGGAGGGACTGTGCCCTGCTGACACCTTAATTTTGACCCTGTAATACTGATTTTGAACTTCTGGAATTCAGAACTGTAAGAGAATAAGTCTCTGTTGCTGTAAGCACCAAGTGTGTGGTCATTAGTTACAGCAACAATAGGAAACTGAGACACATGCCTGCTACGGCATGCATAAAAATGCATAACCTTCAAGAGCTTGTTGTGCAACCTCTTCCTTTTCCATATGAGAAAGCTGAGTCTCAAAGAACAAAGGTGACTTGCAGAATGTTGTGTAGTCAATTAAGGCAGAACTTAGAACTCAAGGCACTCTACAGTATACATTCTCAACAGAGGTGATGCTGCCTGCCAGGAGGAGAAATTAGTTCTTGGGAGGGGATGGATTTTAGATATGGCAGCAGTTTGTATCCTTCCAGAGGGCCACAGTACATAAACATGCACAGTATATCTGTGACATTACATTTTCATAGAGAAGGAGGGCAATTTGGAAAAAAGAAATATCTAAAAAGCTCCAATAAAAGGATCAACTCAGACCAGCAGAATATCTCAGCCTACATATAATATCAGGTGTTAAAAACTGCTTTTTGACCTCGAATAAAAGGGGGAAATGGAAAGGACAAATGAGTTTATATGGCTATGAGTCTACAAAGAAAGAGCTGGGAGGTCATCAGAGGGGTCATTCTTACACACAGCTCAGCAGGGTCCCAGAGACAGCCAAAGTAGATACAACCCCAGGTACTGGTGCTCCTGAGGGCTACAGAGACCCACAGGTTCTATGGTCATGGCAGATGGCTTTGGAGTTCAGTACCATTTCAGTTTACCCTACTTTGGAGTTTGTGTTCCTGAGTGTGATGGAGTTGGACTCAGATGTGACCTTTCTACACATGCCTCTTCTGTCACTTTTACTGAACCTGTGGTTGGTGCTGGGATTGGTGTATACTCAGGAGACCTGAATCTCTGGACTGTCCATTTAACAGCCAGGCCCTGAGCCTCAGCAGACTTGGAACTTCTACCCTCTGGTTTATTGGACTTACCCCAATAAGCCAGCGATCAGGGAGGTGAAGAAGGTCAACCACCACACCAGGGAGCCAAGAGTGCCTACAACTGCAAGCAGGAGGATTGCATCTGTCATATATGTGGAATCTAAGCCCCCTCTTGATATAGAGGTTGAGTGGACATAACCATCCCAGGACCCACAGATTGGAGGAATAGAGTATGGATTAGAGCAGACTTACTGATATTCTACTATGGAACTATTGTGATAAGTAATGAAAGAAATTGTAGCATTGATGTGGAGAATGTGGCCACAGTAGCTGCTGAGGGTAGGAGAGGGAAGAAGAGATATGATGTGGGGGAATTTTCAAGACTTGGAGTTGTCCTGAGTGGTACTGCAGGGACAGATGCTGGACATTGTATGTCCTGCCATGGCCCACTGGGTAGACTGGGGGATAGTGTAAACTACAATGTAAACTATTATCCATGTGGTGTGGCAGGGCTCCAAAATATATTCACCAAATGCAATGAATGTGCCGTGATTATGAAAGAGGTTGTTGATGTGGGAGGAGTGGGGTGAGGGGGGTGGGGGGTATAGGGGGAACTTTTATATTTTTTGAATTTAACATTAAAAAAGAAATAATAAAGAGAGAGGGGGAAAAAAGCTCCAATGGGTGGGGGCAATGATGAAAAACTGGTTGATAAACACAGTCTTACCCCCAGGCAGAGCTAACCTCTACCACTCAAATTCAGAAATAAAACCGAACAGCCTTCTGTTTTGATTCCTCATTTTTACTCCACGGTCCTGAATTTTATTTTTCTCTTGCCTAGCTTTCTTTTGTCCCTTCTTTCCTTTCTTCTGCTTTTTCATTTTCTCTTCCTTTTTACCTTCCATGAAACTATTACAGTCTACATGGTCTAATTCCTTGACCCGTGTGGAGCTGGCCCATGTGCAGTGCTGATGCGCGCAAGGAGTGCCCTGCCACGCAGGGGTGTCCCCCGCGTAGGGGAGCCCCACGCGCAAGGAGTGCGCCCTGTAAGGAGAGCCGCCCAGGGCGAAAGAAAGTGCAGCCTGCCCAGGAATGGCGCCTGCACACACTTCCGGTGCCGCTGATAACAACAGAAGCGGACAAAAGAAACAAGACGCAGCAAATAGACACAGAGAACAGACAACGGGGGGGGGGGAATTAAATAAATAAATAAATTTTTTTTTAAAAAAAAAGGAGATGACTTATGTTCACTGACATGCACCAACATATTGGCTTAATTTAGATTATCCCTTTACCAGTGAAAGGTGTACAAATTAACAGACATAAGAAACACACTCAATCTTTTCACTTTAATCTTGTTCCCAGCCTCCACCCCAAATCCCTATTTAAAAATCAAATTCAAAAAGTCTTCCTAATCTTTTTTACAGAAAAAATCTTTAATTTTTGGTTCTCCATCTATGTATCTCCATGCATACTAAGAGTAGTAGACGTGAGTGTTGGGTAAATAGTGCTTGCTTTATGTGAATTAACTCTCATCAGCAGCATATCAACCCTATCAAGTAGAGGCAATGATTATCTTAGTTTTACAAATGAGGGAACTGAGGCACCAAAAATACTCCAAGTCGCTTATCTAATCATCAAGGTCACACATCCAGTAGGTGGCAGATTCAGCATCTGGCCCCTGGCAGTCTGGCTGTAGAGCACAAGCTTTCCAATGCACACTGTGCTGATAATTATTATGTGGACTTGGAGGCTCTCTAGGGGGTTGTGAAGCTGAGTTCTTGTCTCCCTGGTAACAGGATTTCGGCAGATCCGGACTCACTGCCTGCAGTATTCCCAAGAGCTTGGGGAAGTGGAGTGGAGGGGCTGGGATGGAGAATTCCAAAGAGCTCCGACGACACTACACTAAGCAGCTGAGGGGGGTGGTCCAGAGGTCCAGGTCAAGAGTAGGCAGGGTAACAGAAGTGTTCCAGCCTGCCTGATGTTGAGCTTAGCTGCCTAAAAGGCCTCCTTGCAGAGAGGCCACGTGCTCTATGTGCCGCAGGGAAGAAACGCTGGACCCTGAGGACTCCCACCTCCCTCGGGGGGTCCTGCCAAGGTCCTGCTGGTCTCTGGTACGGGCAGCACATCATTGAAGGTCCTCTGAGAGGTGGAAACAAGAGATACTTAGGCATGCAACAGCTGTGTGGAGGATAAAGGGGCTGGGAACAGGAGTGATGGGGAGAGTCCTCTGCCTGTAGAGTCTGGCTCTTGTGAATGAGGAGAGTAAAGGAAAGAGGGTTAGGCAGGAGGAGCTGCAGGTTGTTGAGAGGAGCAAAGCCAAAGTTTGACCATAGAGGAGGCCGTGTCAGGCAGAAATGGCCCAGCTCTGACACTTCCGCCACGTTTGGTCAGTAGCTGGGAGCACTGGCCTTGGAGCAAATCCACAGGTGTGGCTGCTGGAGGTTGTCAGCCTCTCCATGGCGACACAGGCACTTAAGTCCGTGCTGTTTTCAAACAAGTCACGAGGAAGGGGGCATCATCCCCACTGAAAGATGGGGAAACATGCTCAGAGAGGCTGAACCATTTCCCAGAGGTCACCCCAAAATGACAAGAGACAGGATTTGAACCAAACTTTGTTTTCTGGTGGCCATTTTAACACATGGATAGCCTCTCTAGTGTAGCTAGAATTTCCCTGGAGTCCTTAAAAGTAGGCAAGGGAGACTTTGCTTACCATAGAGCAGTGGGTCGGGGGTCTCAGACAGCAGAATTTCACCAATAGCATATCTAGTGTGAAACTAATTAGCAGGAATGGAATATCATCAATTCAGAGAGTAGCTCATGGATGTTCATGGATTTAACATTCATAGTTTTCATCATTTGTGAGAGTCCCTGGCTCATAACCAGAAATAATTTCCAAGTTTACTGATTCATATGGTTGACATCCTTGGGGTTTAGCAGGCTGGTATTCCTGAATGATCTAATTAGCCTGGAGAGAACCTCATAGCTCCCTTGGCAACCTTGTCTCCATTGGTTTTCTTGTGCTGAGTCACTCTTCCCGGTGCAGAAACACTTTGATGGTGATACAAATTCTGTTGTGGGGAAGGGACGGCCCAAAAGGAAACTTCCTGCCAATGCCAATGATAGAAGGGAAATGCCTAAAAGAATCTTTAGCAAAATATGAAAACGTGGGGATAAGTTAGAGTGAAATGTCAACATCATCTGTGGAACAGATGACCGCTCAATGGGTGCCCCAGTGAATCTACGGAATAAGAGAAAGACATTTGTGATACCATTCCAAGTGAGTGCTCTAGACGCCGCCAAAAAATAATAATAATAGTAAAATAAATAAATAAAAAGGAGGGCTCTCTGTGGGACTAAAAGGGAAAAGTCCACTTTAAGTACAATTTATGGGAAACTGTAGATACTTATGAATTTGGTGGATTCCTGAAAGTCCTATACCTCTCCCAAGAAAATGTTAAGTTCAGGTATCTGGTGTATCCGGTTGTCTTGATTTCTCACCACAGAGCTGCGCCTTCTTCAGTGTTCCCCATTTCAGAAAGTGGCACAACCACTGCTCAGTCAGTGACTCAGGCTCAAAACACTGAGCATCTCCCACCGTCAATGCCTCCGTTTTTCTCACATCACTCATTTAACCGACAATTCTTATGGCTCTAAATCGAAAATAGTTTCTGAATCACAGTTCTTTTCATCCCCTCTAAGACAATTAACTCCTCCTTCCACACTAACTGCAAGATGCTTCCTGAACGGTCTCCCAGTTTCCATACATATGGCCTAATATTGAATGTCTTCCACACAGCATCCAGACTGCTTGTTGTTCCTTGTAAGTCAGATTTATGTTAAAAAGCAAGTGCTATCAGTGGCTTTCCACCTGCCTTAGAATAAATACGAAATCATGTTTGTGGTGTGAAGGCCACGCATGATTTGGTCCTTGGTCCTCTCTGACATTATCACCTCTCCGGCTCACTCACTCTGGTTGAGCTATACGGGCTTCTTGGCTTCCTTGTATACACTCCTGCCTCAGGGCCTTTGCAATTGCCTGGCGCTCTGCTCTATTCTTTTATCTGTCCTTAAGTCGTCTCTGTTCTCAGGTTTCTAATCAGAGGTTACCGCCTCAGAGAGACTTTCCCTGGTAAACTTATGACCTTGTCACTGCTGTAATTCTCTACTTCCTTATCTGACTTTTTCTCCACGGTATTTATCTTTATGGCATGACATTTCTATCTTTCTTTCATATTTATTCATTACCAATCTATCAACATAGGTGTATAAGTACCACAAGGGCAGGGAATTAGTTTTGTTTTGTTCTGTCTCCCTAACACCTAAACCAGTGCTTGTCACACAATAGGTCCTCAGTAAACATTTATGGAATGAATAACTGATGAATCGTATCTGGACAATGTTGTGTCCATCTTTATTACTCAGACACTGGAAGGAGTGGAGGTTTTGTGTTTGGAACAGCACAGATGGGCTTAGTGGGAAGCACTGTTCCCATTTCTTCTCCTGGGGCCACCCTGAGGCTTCCCGAGCCCCAGAGGGCAGGGTGTGACAAGCTGGGCGTCGGAGACCCATCCACCACCCTGGGACTACATCCTCCTGAGGTGGTTCGTGAAGCTGGCTGGGAAGAGGAAGGTATGGGGAGAAGAATCAAGCTGTGGTAGAAAGCAGGCTCAGAGCTGATACCACATGTTATGATAAACTGAAGTTTCAAGATTGTTGAGGCTGATGGGTGGAATTTTCATAGTTTTCCTGAACAATGTTTGCATAGCAGTATATAAACAAGATTTTATTATTCCTGAAGCTGGACACTTCTATTAAAATTTCGATTCCATTCAAGATAAATCTATGCTATTCATATTGCTGTGGTTTATTTTAAACATGAAAAACACATTTTACACTCTATATAAAACATTCACAGTAACGAAAAATAGCATAGGCTTAAATTCTGTAAGAGGCAGTAAAGTCACCTTTCCCTGAGACAAAGCTATTGTAACAATCATATATTAGATGCCAATGAGCATAGTATATCTGCACGTTTGGAATATCTGTTGCCTATCTAATTTGCCACCAAGAAACTGATGGTTAAAGAAAAATATTAATTCATGGCTTAAAAGAAATCATTAAGCCAAAATACTTATATCAAATACAAGATGAGTTTAAAACAGGGTGATAATTTTTTGATAATTCAAGATCTGCTCATTTGCTGTATTCATTTTGCTGGTTGAAATGTTTTCCTGGGAAGCGGACTTGGTCCAGTGGTTAGGGCGTCCGTCTACCACATGGGAGGTCCACGGTTCAAACCCCGGGCCTCCTTGACCCGTGTGGAGCTGGCCCATGCGCAGTGCTGATGCGCGCAAGGAGTACCCTGCCACACAGGGGTGTCCCCCGCGTAGGGGAGCCCCACGCGCAAGGAGTGCACCCCTTAAGGAGAGCTGCCCAGCGCAAAAGAAAGTGCAGCCTACTCAGGAATGGCGCTGCCCACACAGAGAGTTGAAGCAGCAGGATGATGCAACAAAAAAAGAAACACAGATTCCTGTGCCA
Source organism: Dasypus novemcinctus (assembly GCF_030445035.2). Classification (NCBI taxonomy): domain Eukaryota; kingdom Metazoa; phylum Chordata; class Mammalia; order Cingulata; family Dasypodidae; genus Dasypus; species Dasypus novemcinctus. Next base: position 24,322,066 of record NC_080686.1, read on the forward strand.
CTGACAGCAACAGAAGTGGACAAAGAGGAACATGCAGCAAATAGATACAGAGAACAGAAAACTCGGGAGGTGGGGGGGGGAAGGGGAGAAAAATAAAATAAATTAAAAAAAAAAAAAGAAATGTTTTCTCATTAGAGTTCTTTTTCAGTTAACTTCATTCAATACTTTCAAGATTTTTTTTTACAGTTCAGTGAGTTATGATTCCCAGCCAACCAGTCAGATATTACTTTTAGAAAAAAAATCTACATCCCTGTCACCAAAATATGAACGTAGTTATGTTGTATAAGACTTGCAGAAGTTTGTATTTAGGGACAGGCTCTATTCATATTTTGAATGGAAAAGGTCCTTTTATAGAATCTACCTTAATTTTTAAATCATATTTACCTTAGCAATCTGTGTACAGTAAAGATTCATTTAATGCCAAGTGATGCTAAGACTAAAAAGAAATTCTGACTTATTAGGATCCTCCTTTCCTGTTTCTTTGGCTACAGGGACCAGCCACTATGTGTCCATATGATGAGTAAAAGAAGTTATGGTCATTTATCCCATAGAAATGAAAAAAAGATGGACTAGTTCTGTATCTCAATTGCTGTGGTGGTTATATGGCTCTACACATGTGATAAAATGGCATAAAGCTGTATACACACCTTGTACCAATGTCATTTTCCTGGTTTCAATAGTGCACTAGAGTTAGGCAAGATGTGACCATTGAGGGGAACTGGGTATAAAGAGTATGTGGCACCTCCCTGTGTTATCTTTGCAACTACCTTGAAATCTATAACCATTTCAAAATTAAAACAAAAGGGAACGGATGTCACTCAAGTGACTGGGCTCTCGTCTACCATATGGGAGGCCCTGGTTCAATTCCCAGGGCCTTCTGGTGAAGGCAAGTTGGACTACACTGTGGAGAGCTGGCACAGCAAAATGATGCAACAATGGAGAAGAATGGACACAAAGAGCTGACAGTGAGTGCAAAATAACAACGGGGGTAAATGGACTTGGCCCAGTGGCTAGGGCGTCCATCTACCACATGGGAGGTCCACGGTTCAAACCCCAGGCCTCCTTGACCCGTGTGCAGCTGGCCCATGCACAGTGCTGATGCACATAAGGAGTGCCGGGCCACGCAAGGGTGTCCCCCACATAGGGGAGCCCCACACGAAAGGAGTGCACCCCATAAGGAGAGTTGCCCAGCGCGAAAGAAAGTGCAGCCTGCCCAAGAATGGCGCCGCACACACGGAGAGATGACACAAGATGACACAACCAAAAGAAACACAGATTCCCGTGCCACTGACAACAACAGAAGCGGACAAAGACGACGACGCAGCAAATAGACACAGAGAACAGACAACCGGGTTGGGGGGAGAGGAGATAAATAAATAAATAAATAAATCTTTTTTAAAAAACAACGGGGGTGGGAGTGGGGGGGATAAATGAAAAATAAATAAAAGCATGCTTTCAAGGCTTTCTAAAAAATTAAAACAAAAAGTAGTGATGCTCATTGAGAAAGTGATTTTTTTAAAAGTGTGGTTTGTCTCAGCTGAATTAATTTCACCTTTAGTAGTCCTGCCAGCTATGGCTCCATGATCCCTGGTAAGACTTACTAAAGCAGCCCTCTGTAAGTTTTGCCAGCTGTCACTCCATGGTTCTGCCATTTCTAGGGAGTCTCACTACAGCACTCCTCTATAAGCCTTGCCGGTTGTGGCGCCATGACCCTGCTTAACTTTCTTAAAGCAACTTCACTATGAGTCCTGCCAACTGGGGTCCATGGTCCTGGCAAGCCTTGTTAAAACAGTCTGTCTGTAAGCTCTGCCAGCTGTGGCTCTGGGTCCCCACTGAATTGTTTAAAGCAGCCCTCTACAATTGTTGCTGGTGAGGTATCTCTTTCATTTTCTGCCATTTAATTATCTTTCAAAGGTGCTTAGGAGTTTAGTTTGCCCATTTTATATGTTGGTTTGTTTAGTTAAGTTTCCCAAAGGAGAGACAAAAAGGGCAGACAGTGGAATGAGTGAAGCTGGGTTCTTACCCCTTAGTGGTGAGCTGAAGACTGAATACCAGGTATTTCAGGACAACTGGGATGTCAAAGCTGAAAGGAATGTCAAATGAATATCTCGACATTCACAGAACCAGGGGACAAGGCTCCATAAATTCTGTTTTGGTTGAACTGAGTTGATTATATAGACACTGGATGTGCCTAGGAATAACTTTGGGAGCTTTAAAAGAGAGCCATGCCTATATCCTCCCCTGATGGAGGAAAATCAATTTCTAACTTAACAGATACTGAAGATACATGAATATATGTACGTGTATCTGTATATTAGATTTCACATATGCCAGTGGTATTGATACTATGTTAATAAGTGCTATGAGGGAAAATAAATTTGATAAGGGGGACAGCAAATGTTCGCATGCATATGTTGGGGAGGCTGCATGTTTAAATAGGATAGTCAGAATTCTTTACCTGCTTGCTTTTTTCTTTTGTTCCTTCATGAAAACCTCTCAGTACAATACATAATCCTTAGAAAAGGAAGTCTGTAATATATCAATGACAACTTGCATTTATTAAGTCAACATTATCAACATAAGGAACTTGTCTCAGGAGTAAATATTTACAAGTGTAAATAATTAGGCTTGATTGCTATCTCATAGTTTAAAATGAGCCGGAAAGAAAGTGACTCATTGGAATTACTGTTTGCATTGGGTTCCCTATACTAATACATCGCAATTATGTTCTGTACTTCAGGATATTAGTTCCTTTAAAGACTAAGATATGGTTTTGTATCCTGAAAGAGGAAAGTTCTTTTCAGGTAAACTATTTTCTTTTTTATTATAAAATGTATTGCCTTTTATGATTATATAAATACTATTTCATCATTGTACAACATTTGGGAAATAAAAGGGGGGGGGGAAGACTTACTCATGTTCTCACTGTTGACCATTTTGTTTATGTCCATTTTGTCCTCCTTATTCTTATATACACGTGTACAGTTTTGCCTTTTATTTCCTCCCTTTTGTGTTTTCAAAGCATGCCGGGCATGTTTTACAAATTATGATTTAAAGTATAAGTAAAGCTCACTTAAGTGAAATATTTGAGAAAGTGGGTATTCTAGAAAATGGTATGTTTCCTCAAGCTCCCAGTTTCTTGGCCTCCTCAATTCTGAAACTTTTTCTCCCATTTTGCCTCAGTCACCCATACCCTTGGCCCCACTCAGACCTGGTCATCACCTATTCCAACTCTGAAGACTCAAATTCCAACACCTACTCTCTGACTACCACATTCTAGTCTTCCCCTTTTCTCACTTAGTTTTGTTCACTCCCTGATTTTTCAACCTCATTTAGCCTCCCAGTCTTTTGAAACTTCTATTTTCTTCCTACGAGCCCCCTTCTCTCTTCCTTCTCTATTTTGCTCCAATTTTGCAACCACATACATATTCATCTCCCTTGATCTGCAGTTTTTCTATTGCACCCTTCCAGTCCCCCAGTCAAGAGCCAATACAACTGTCCACTTAGCTAATTGTGAGCAAATCTGGGATCTTAACATTGCTAGAAAGAGTCACAAAACCACACAGGTTTATTCCACTAAACCTCAAACGGGTCCTCAACAATGTCAGAACAGCTATGTTTCAGGATCCAATTTCAACCATGAAAAGCCTCCTCTGCTTGCCTTTAATTTCCTCCCCAACTTTTCCCCATCCCCCTCAGCAGATGACTTTTCTTCCTCCTTCGTAAAGAAAATACAGACTGTCAGACAGGAACTCTTCAACTTCCCCAGATAAGTCAGCCCTCAGCTTACCTACTTCTGAACCCATCCTTCTTCCCTTTCTCTTTCCAAATAGAAGAAGTAGCTCTCTTGTTCAAGGCGAAGCCCTCTGCCTATGCTTGAGAACGCCTTATTTCGATGATTTTCTTTTCTTTCTCCTTCTCTCCTGGTTCCTACCCTAGACCAGTGACTCCAAAGCTGGCTGCACATCAGCATCACCTAGGGAGCTTAAAAAAAGTACTGATACCTGTGACTTACCCCAGGCTAATTATATGAGAATGTTTGTGGGCAGGGCTTGACCATAGGTATTTTCCTAAAATGTCCCAGGTGACTATGTTGTGGCCAGGGTTCAGAAATATTGCTTTGGTCATTTGAACATGTTCCAATCTCTGCTGTACAAAAACCCTACCTTGAATTCCTGTTCTCCTCCTATTTTCTCCTTAACTCTTCCACTTTACAACCAACCTTCTTGAAAAGGTGGCCTACCGTTGCTTGCCAGCTCCTCTTCCTCATTTATCAATTCAGTTATAAACTCAGTGCATTCTGCTTTCTGCTTCTAGTACTCCTCTGAATCCCACAAACTCTTTGTTCCTAAAATCAAAGGCACTCTTCATTCCTGATTATACTTTTCCTGACTTTGATATTGTTACTGGATTTTATTTAGGTTCTTGACTTACACTGCAGAAATGAATTTCAAGAGCATGTCGGGTGAGTTAGGCCAGTAATTTATTCAGGTAGGGAGGGACAAGAAATGGGAGAAAATAACAGATCAGAGGTCCCAGGTAGAGAGGAAGGGGGTGAGAAGTGATAAAGGGGGCTGATTTACAGGCTACAATTCTATAAATGCCCAGGTTTACTTGTGTGGCCACGTGGCAGAGGAAAAAAACGGAGAAAGCGGTGTGCAGGGGGCAGGGGCAGGGTCCACAGGCAAGAGGGCGCATCAGAGAGCGTTCAGGCCTTACCTTACCGTCTCGTTTTGAAACCATCAATTATTCCACCCCTTTGTTAATGGCAGGGGAGGGGTTCCAGCTGTTCACTGTTTGACTGATTATCCCACCTATCAGTCCCCCAGTGAGGAACCAATGATAGAGTTCTTGGGAATATCCGGGGCTTTTCCGGGCTTCCGGAAGAAGTCTTTGTTCTGAATAGCAGAATCTTGGGGGTGGGGGTCTTCCAGCAGCCATCTCGGGGGGTTACTGACGTCAGTGTGGACTTCTTGCCAAGTTTCGGATCCATCTGTTGATTCCCTTTCTTGCTAGCCTGCTTCAATATTAGGCCATTCTTTCTTTCTTGGAACACCTGCTTTTCCTGGCTTCTCCAGTCTACCTTCTTGGGGTCTCTTCTTCCCTTCTCTTGCTGCTCCCCAAAATTCCTTTGTGGGCTCTTTGTCCCTGCCCCTTTTTTGATGGTGGACTCCTTCACAGTGCTAGCTTTAGTCTTGTCTCTTTCTTCCTCTGTTGGGTTCTTTCATTAATTTCATCTGCTGCCATGGCTTCAACTGCCATTTGTAAACTGATGATCCCCAAATATCTCCCTGAACTTTCAAACCAGCATAGCCAATTGCCTTGTGAACATCTGTATTTTTTTTTTAAGTTTCTATATGTTCCTGAAATAACAGAGTGCACCTGGTAAGTATTTAGCAAAAGGAAGTTAAAAGTCTCAACAAAGTGATAGACCCTTAAAGCTTCAATGGACAAACACTAATTCTCTTTCAAATATGAATTATCAGCACCCCATTCAAAAAGCACCTTGAAGTTTGCTACTAAAGACCATCATCCCCTTATGTCTGCTAAGGCTCATTAGGGCTTCTGACTCTACGTGACTTTTCCTCTGCAGCTGGCACATGACAACTCTGGCAAGAGTCTTCTGTTACTCCTATGTAAAAGGAAGCCTATGGCTTTGATGGGTTAATGAACTATAGTGATCCATTCCCAGGTTCTACCAAAATTATGGTTTAGCAGGATTGCTAGAACCCCCTCTCCCTCCCCGCCCACACACACACAGGATCAACCCTGGAGGAATGATAGAAGGAAAACCGTGACCTGGGAGGAAACCGAGAAAGCCCAAGGGAGGAAAGAGCGTTTTTGCACTGAGGGGGTGGGTGGGTTTGGAGGGCGCAGGAGGCAGTGGGGGTGCTGTAGGAGGTTAAACGGGAAGGGGGCCGTGGAGTCCTGCTCTAGGTCTCCCTGCTATTGCCTTGGAGCCAACAGTGCCGGCCTGCACCCCTGCAGAGACTTAGAGCTCTGGTTCAAGGGTCCTGTGGAGGAGAAACAGGGCAGAGCAGAAGCGCTGTGCTTCAGAGAAACCGAGAAAAATCGGAGGGGACTGACTCTGGGCATCCCTCTTCCCTAGACCCTAATTTAGGGAATGCCTCAGGCTTAAAGACTGCTGGGAGTATGTGGAGGGGGAGGGGAGGTTAAGAGGGAAGCCCTGACTCATATGCATGTTTGTTTTGTAAATTCACAACTCTTATTATATACTTACTGTTTATGTATGTGAGTGTATGTGTGATACACTTCAATAAAATTTTATATATATAAGAAAAGAGTGAAGCCCTGAGCTGCGTGTTTCCAGGTGTGAGGGGTGGCTGGCTGACCTGATGTGGTTTGGGGGGGCTTGCTCCACCCTAGAGTTGCTCGGCCCCTCCTCCTCTGAGTTCACTGGGCTCATGCCCTGCGGGGTCTCACTGCAGTGCAAAGGAGCTCACCCATCAGATAACAAGACTCATTTCAAAAGATGACCTCACGGAGTTACTATTCTCATAAGAAGCAGAGCGATTAGGATAGAGGGGCAAAGGGCTTTAAATATAGCCTGATAAGAACAACAAGTGAGATAAGGGAAGGTACTAGCAATAAGATAATAAGATTTGAGCAGAAATAGTAGGTATTTCTACAATTATACTTTTCCTAAAGAACACTATGTGATAAATGACAGAATGGATACAGCTGAGTAATGAATTAGCAAATGGATGACCAGATTGGGGAAATCCACCAGAAGGAAGGAAAGGGGAAAGAAATACAAAAATATAAAAGAAAAGTTAAGGGGATATGGAAGATATGAGTAGAATATCTAAATAATAGGAGTCCTAGAAAGAGAAATAAGGAAAAATGGAGAGGAAGAAATACTTAAAAGAAATATTTGAAGAAATAATTTAATTTCCCAGAATTAATTAAAAAAAAAAAAGAACAGGTTTTAGATTGGAAAAGACACAATACTAAATAGGAGAGATAAGGAAAAACATCCACACATTATAATGAAACCAACTTAACACCAAAGACAAAGATACAAAAAAATGTAAAACTCCTATATATAAAAATATAAAACTACTATGTAAACTATATCTAGAGAAGGATACAAAAGAACAAAAGTCAGATTACTGTAGTAGAGTAGTATTTTAAAGGTATTGACAGAAATAACGTAGAACATAGAGTTTTATATCCACTCAAACTGTTATTCAAATATGAAGGTACAATAAAAAAAATTCTCAGACAGGCAAGACTTTAGATACTTGTTCTTACTCAAAATAATGTTATTCTCAGATGCTTGATGCTCTGGTGGAAAAGTGATTATTAATCATGCAAATAAATCATTTGAATGTCCAAAAAATAACATTTTGTATGAAATATTTAAATACTCGGGTAAATCTAAGAGCTGTTCCAAGAGATAATGTGAAAAAAAGATAGCCAAATATTTTGATAAGGTTTGTTGTCTTGAAAGATTGCTATAACAGCCGAAGGTTTGTATGGTATCAGTTTGAGGACTATTGGGGGGGGTAGCGTGTTGTCCCAAGGGAGGTCAAATCACGCTAAAATTTGTTTTTTCGGGTGATTAAAAAGAAGCATAGGAAAAAATGAGAACAAACCAAAATAATAAAGCTGGTAGAAACAGAAATATATATCACTAATTACAGAAAGTAAATGAACTACACATACCAGTTAAAAACCAAATATTGACAGATATAAATGCTGTTTGTAGAAGACACACCTAAAGATACTGGATACAAAGGTTGAAAGTAAGGGATGAATAAAACAGGTCGTCAGTAAGATGAACCACAAGAGACCTGTTATATTTATAGCATAAAGATTTTAAGATGAAGGGATGAGGAGCGCAGCTGCATCATGATGAAAGAGCCAAGTCTTTAAACACATCCTCTTTCCAGACTAAGCTCTCTAGGTACCGGCTGGGGCTCCTCGAGGAAAGGCGTGGCCGCGGGTGGGGGCGGGGCCTTCCCGGCGGAGGCAGACCCTGAGGGGCCCTCTGCCGCCTGCACTCTCACATCCGGGCAGTAAGCCCTTCCTGGAAGGGACCCTGCGTAGTGCAGCTCGGCGGCTGCTGCGGGTTTGTTGGGTTTAAGAGGACAGACATCTCTATTCATTTCAAATGGTTTCAGTCCTTCCAGTTTGTGCCTCTGTCTCTAGGCAGCAACCATTTCTCCATTGCTTTTGTGGCCCTCCCAAACATAGGGCCAAATCACGCATGCACAGCTTCTCTGACCTCCGTCATCACTTGGAACACTTGTATTCCAGGTCAATGTTCTTGCCAATAAAAAACTTAAAAATCTCACCCCTCAGAGAAACTTATATAGATAATACAAGAGAAAAAAAAATCTGTAGATCAATTTCACTTATGAATACATATGCAAAAATCCTAAATAAATGAGTACCTATAAATTTTTAAAAATACCTAATGGAATTCATGGCAGAAATAAAAAAGTAGGTATATTGTTAGGAAATTCATCAATACTATCCACCATGTTAGAATATATATAAGGAGAAGTATCACGTGATGTTTTGATGCTGAAACGGCCTACAATAGGATTCATTGCCCATTCCTAATAAATTATTAAAAAATAAAAAGTAGGTGAACCTGAACCTTCTTGTAGAGCCAAAAAGCAAGGACCTGTTCAAAGATTGACAGGGATTGGTCAAAAGCCTCAGTAGCTGCCTTGGAGTGACTTATGGTGGCCAAATTTGGGACAGTATAAGTATCGATCATGTTCTGATAAACCAGTGAAAATCAATTCAAAATTATATTTAGTGAACAATACTATTTATAATAGCTAAATATGAACTTAATGTTAACTTCAAGAAGATAAAAAACCACAAAATAATCACAAGAAAACAGAGGGAAGAAAAATATATAGGATGAGAAATTAATAAAACAGCAAATATTCAAAAAGAAAATTAATAAAACTAAAACTTGTTTTTTTTCAAAAGACCAATAAAGTTGATAAACCTCTATCTAGGCTGATTAAGAAAAAATCAACTGGGCACAAATTATTAATATTATGAATGAAAAATAACACAGAATATAATACAGACATTGAAAGATATTAGGACTATCATTTGTCAATAAATTTAATAAATTAGATGATAAAAATTCTCAGAAAATCATAAGCTATGAAAACAAACACAAGGAAAAAATAGAAAGTCCGAAAGATTCTATATCAATTAAAGACAGTGAATTTACAATTAGAAGTATTTGCACAAAGAGTCTTCTGTCTCAGATAGCCTTGCCGTATTTAAGAAATAATTTTAATAATAAACAATTTTGCTGGGTGTGGCAGTTTGAGATTATTTATGACTCCCCAAACAAGAGATTATGTTTATAAACTGGCCTTTTCCTCTGGGTGTGATACCCTTTGATTGTATTAGATTCAGCTGAGATGTCTTTGATTACATTATGTTAAGATTAGGGCTTTGATTCAAGCACATCAGTAGGACTCAGGGTTGAGTCCCTGCTCCCTTGGTGGGCTGATAGAAACAGACACTCGCTCAAGAAGACAGAGGAAGGAAGATACACGGGAAGAGAGAGAGCTCCGTAGACACACCAGAGAACTTTGATCTTACAGCCCTGGGAAGCCTGATAGTTTGCAGTTGAGCCCGGAAAGAAACAAGCCCTATGCCAGCCTGTAGCTGAGAGAAAGGATGGCTGAACCCTCATAGAGATTCTACATGTAGCAAGTGACTTGGGTGAGAATGTACTTCTTATGATACCTAGAGTTGGACTTTCCACAGCCTCGGAACTGTACTCTCTTACCCCAAATAAATACCCTTTATAAAAGTCAACAAATTTCTGGTACTTTCCATCCGCACCCCTTTGACTGACAAATATACTGGGGTTAAAACAAGAGGGAACATTTTTTACTAGTTTTTTGAGGCAACCATAACCTTGACATCAAAACCAGAGAAGCACATTAAAGTGAGGAAATTTTCAGGCTAATTTGCTCTCATAAACATAGGTACAAACATCCTAAGTAAATGTACCAGTAATCTGTTGGTTTTTATCAAGGGTATTTATTTGAGGTAGAAGCTTACAGTTGCCAGGCCCTAAAGAGTCAACTTAAGGTTGCTTTCTCACTGAAGTCAGTTGCCATGTGTTGAAGCAAGATGGTCTCTGACCTTGCCTTGTCTCTAAGGGCTTCCTATTATATATCAGTCTCTGGCATAGGGCTCGTTTCTTTCTGGGCCTTCTAGCTGCTCAACTGCTCTGTTCACTTCTGCTCCAAGCTATCAGGCAAAAGGCTCATCTCTCCCCAAGTCCCCAAGATCAGACATGACAGAGCACTCTCTCTTTCCGTGTCTTCTTGAGTGAGTGCCCATTTACATCAGCCTGCCGAGGGGTCAACCTGAGTCATCCCTTACTGATGTGGTTGAATCAAAAGCCCTAAATTCATTTTATCAAGTAAACTTAAAACCTGTGAATTTAATACAGTCAAAGGGTATCACACCCAGAGGAATAAGTTAGTTTACAAACATAATCTTCCTCTTCTTTGGGACTCATAAATAATCTCAAAATGCCATACTCTACCCTCTGGATCCCAAAAAGGCATTAAAATATCCCAAAAAACTTTAAATCCTTCCAGTCAACAATGCAAAGTACAAAATCACATCACAGTTATAGAAATACAGTTCATCTTGGGGCAAAGTCCCCTCTGGCTTGTAGACCCTTGAAACTTACAAAACAAGTTATCTGCTTCCAATATAAGAGGGATAGACAAAGGAAGAAAATTTTTATTACTACAAGGACAATTTGGGAGGTAAACATGCATCACAGGTCTCCAACAGTTCAAAAACCTGCAGAGCACACTCCATTAGGTTTCAAAGTTAAGAATCATTCTTTTTGTTGGTTTTGGAGGCACTGGGGGCCAGGGATTGAAGCCAGGACCTCATATGTAGGAAGCTGATGCTCAACCACTGAGCCTCCCTGAATTGGTTTTTTTCATTCGTTTTGCTCATTGTTTTGTTTTTGTTTTTTCAGGAGGCACCAGGAACAGAAAACTTGAGACCTCCCATAAGGGAGGTGGGCATTCAACTGCTTGAGCCACATCTGCTCCCTGAGAGTCATTCTTTTTTTTTTAAAATAAAGATTTTTATTTTTTATTTATTTCTCACCCCCCTCATCATGTGCTAGCTGTCTGCTCTCTGTATCTGCTTGTCTTCTTTTTAGGAGGCACCAAGAACTGCAGACCTCCCTTGTGGGAGGGAGGCATCCAGTTGCTTGAGCTACATCTGCTCCCTGGTTGTTGTGTCTCTTATTGCATTTCCTCGTGTCTCCTCATTGCGTCATCTTGTTGCATCAGCTCACTGTGCCAGCCCATTGTGTCAGCTTGCTGTCTTGTTTGTCTTCTTTTAGGAGGCACTTGGAACTGAACCTGGGCCCTCCCATGTGGTAGGGAGATGCTCAGCTGCTTGAGTCATATCCTCTTCCTGAGAGTCATTCTTAAGATGATGGTTTCTTCTTCTTGGGGCCTCATTGAGGCCCACCATTTCCAATGCCCAATGGTCATTTTCTTGGTTCCACCCTCATCAAGCATCTGGGTGGTGACCAAGCACTAGACCCCACCCTCCAAGAACATCAGGGTGATGCCCACACTGCCCCCAATCTCTGCAGTACAGTCTCCACCCCCTCAACACAGTGAGGTGGTGGCAACGTTCTTCCTAATCTCACGCGTACAGGCCCAGCCTCCTCAGAGCAGTGAGGTGGTGACCTCGCTCTCCCCCACCCAAGGGGAAAAGGCCCACCCCCTTCAGAGGAGTGGGGTGGCAACCTAATTCTCCCCTACCACTGGGGAATGTGCTCCACCCTCTCTGTAGCCTGGTGTGACAAAACTCGTCCTGAACAACAGGCTGGAACATCCACCATCTTCAAACGCTGGGGCAAAGTTATCCTTTCTGTATGCATGAGTGGGGTCTCTCTCTCGGCCCAGGGAGATGTCTGACTTCCAGACCGCAGCTTCCATGGTTTTGCTCTTAAAGCCTTTTTCCCTTCCATTTCTTTCCTCACTGTATCTTTTGGTCCTGGCTGATGGTGGTTTTATTCATACAGATCTTGCAAAAAGGCTTGTTGGTTTAGCATGCAAGAGGCAGGGGTCCAAGCCATCAGACAGTAAGACTTTTCACAAGTCTTTCCTAGATAACTGATTCTTCAATCCTGATTTACATGTTCCAAATTTAGTTAAGTCCTCAAATGGGGCACTATTGTCTGGGGGCTTGATTTCCAGAGGTTGGAATTTCTGGAATCAGTTTCTGGTTTCATTGTCCTGAACAATTTAATTCTCATCTTATTTCTCTCACCTAGCATTTTACTATAAGCTGCAAGGAGAAGCCAAGTCGCACTCTCTGAGTTTACTTTAGAAAGTTCTTCAGCTAAATGCCTAGGCTTGCCATTTTCAAATTCTGTCTTCCATAAAGGTTGTGAGTTAATCTTGCTAAGTTCTGTGACTTTAAAACCTTTCCTCCAGTTTCCAATAATAGTTTCATCATTTACTTCTAAGGTCTCAAAAAAGTCTCTTTAGTGTCCACATTCCTATCAACAGTCTCTTCAAAGCACTGTAGGTCTTTTTCATCAAGCATCTCACAATTCCCCCAAAAAATATCCCTCACCCATTTATAAAACCATTCCAGCATTTTGGTAATTGCGAAAGCACAATCCCACTCACGGTACCAAATTCTGTATTAGTCAGCCAAAGGGTTGCTGATGCAGAATACCAGAAATCCGTTGGCTTTTATAAAGGTTATTTATTTGGGGTAGAAGCTTACAGTCATAAGGCCCTAAGGAGTCCAATGCAAGGTACCATAAGAGGTACTTTCTCACCCAGAATCTGTTGCCATATTCTGATGCAAGATGGCAGGTGATGTCTGTGAGGGTTCAGGGTTCAGTCTTCCTCCTCCTCCCAAGGCTCTATGGTCTAAGCTTCTTCCAATCCCAGCTGCAGGCTGAGACAAGTCTTGTCTCTCTCCCAGGGCTCATTTCTCTCTAGGCTCAGCTGCTCTGCTCTCTCCACAAGGCTGCTGTATACTATCAGGCAAATGGCTCATCTCTCTTCCTGGGACCTCTGCCATGTTTTATGGAGCCTTCTCTCTTTCCTCACATATCTGCTTCTCTGTGAATTTACTTCCTGAGGCTCCAGCATTAAAACTCCAACTGTCTCCCCTGCCATGTCATTTTCTCTGTGAGTCCAACCACCAATGGATGTTGCCCAATCAAAGCCCTAATCACAACTCAGTCAAGTAAAAGTGAAACCTCTGAATCCAATCCAATCAAATATGCCCAGAGGAACAGACCAGTTCACAAACATAATCCAATATCTATTTTTGGAATTCATAAACAATATCCAACTGCTACACTTCCCCACCACCAAAAATCAATTTAGAATTAAATTTAGTGAACAATACTGTTTATGGTAGCATCAAATATGTGTAATATTTAGGAATAAATCTAGCAAGGATTTCCACACAGAAAACGACATGATGTTATTGAGAAAAACAAATGGAGGATTGCAAAATATTCTAAACATGTTAATCCTCCCCAAATTGATTGAGTCCATGTAATACCAGTCAGAATCCAAGCAGTGTTTTGTGTGTGTATTTCTATAGGGAGAAATTCACCAGATGATTGTGAGATTTATATGGAAAGGCAAATGTTTAAAAATAATGAATTCAGTCTTGAAGAAAATGAAAAAATGAGAAGACTAACACTACTGGATATCAGGAATTATTTTAAAGTTACAGTGATAAAGAGAGTAAATTAATGGCATATAGATGGGCAAATATAATAATGGAACAAAAAAAAATGTCCAAAACATTTTGGCACCTTGATGCGGGCAAATGGTCTTGTAGGTCAGTGAAGGAAAAATGGACTTTTAAATAATGGATGCTGGGTCATTGTATGTTGTATTAATGAGAGTCCAGTGAGGAAAAAAGAAATCACACCATTTATTTTGGCAGGGAGAAGTTAACATAGGGAACGTGTTAAACAGATGCTGGAGAACTGATATGGCTAAAAGGGAACAGTTCGGTAACACAGAAATAGCATATAAGAAGCAGCTGCCACTGCACGAGCTTAGCAGAGCAAAAGGAAGAGCTTGTGACTATTAAAACCCAAAAGCTTGGAGGACAGGCACATCAGAGAAGGGACCCAGGCCTCAGAGAAAGGGGTCCCAGCTGCCTTGTGTTGGTTTCTCTGAAGGGACACACTGAGATTGGTTCCAGGAGTATGGGGAAAAATCCCTGGAAACTATAACGACTGCTGCTAGAAACTGTTCTGAGCAGTCAATGCTGGAGTGACGCTAATAGGGACAGGAAGCTAAAAGGAGGGAGCAAGTCCCTGGGTTTGCTCAAACTTCTAGTCCCCCTCTAGTGCCCCCTCTTGGTGGAATGTGGCAAAGGAGATGAGTGATTTGTGAGTCCTAGTCCCAATAATGAAGGAGAGTATAAAAGGATGGATTTGTAGTTCAGAAAATAGTTTAATGGCCATCATTGATATCCATATGTATTTTTCAATGAATCTTGATCCCTACAACATTATACACAAAAAAATCTATGGATGATTTTAATTTTAAATGTGAAAGGTAAACCATTATTCTCTAAGAAAACACACAGACTATAGGGGAATAGCTTTGAGAGAGCATAGGAGAGAAAGAGAAAGCACAAAAGTGACAAAATATTGAGAGAAATCTCAGTGAAGGGTATTTTGCTGTTAATTGCACTATTTTTCAACTTGATATAGGTTTGAAATTTTTCAAATAAAAAAATCAGAGCACAATTAAAGGACAGTGATCAATGACAACTAAAAATATATAGATAAATCCCCATCTCGTAAATTATCTCCTAGCCTGTTGCACATCGACAGAGCAAATGTTTGTAAATCTGCTTGTTTAATCCTAATATGACTACACTTTGCCCAACAATTTTTTTTTAAGATTTATCTATTTATTTATTTCTCTCCCCTTCCCCACCCACCCCGGTTGTCTGTTCTCTGTGTCTATTTGCTGCATCTTCTTTGTCCGCTTCTGTTGTTGTCAGCAGCACGGGAATCTGTGTTTCTTTTTGTTGCATCATCTTGTTGTGTCAGCTCTCTGTGTGTGTGGCATCATTCCTGGGCAGGCAGCACTTTCTTTCATGCTGGGCGACTCTCCTTACGGGGCGCATTCCTAGCACATGGGGCTCCCCTATGCGGAGGACACCCCTGCGTGGCAGGGCACTCCTTGTGCGCATCAGCACTGCGCATGGGCCAGCTCTACACGGGTCAAGGAGGCCCGGGATTTGAACCACGGACCTCCCATGTGGTAGACGGACGCCCTAACCACTGGGCCAAGTCCGCTGCCAACAATTAACTTAAATTATTCTTTACCAGTAGAATAAAACTTAAACCTGAAGAGCAACTTAATATTCTTAATCCTATGGGAAAGTAATTTTCTTTCAGTTCTGATGGAAACGTATATAAGATAATTTAACTATGTCTAGGGTCAGTCCATTTACTTAGAATCACATTTAAATTAACAACAGCATGGTGGCCGAAAATGACTGAAAAAATATTTCATATCTTTACATTCTTAAAGAACAATCTAGAGGAAAGGCAATCAAAACTAACAACTTCTTGAAATGCTCTTTCTCCATTTCTCGCTTTCTGTCTCTTGCACATTCCAGAGCTGTCAAAACCCTTCTCGGAACCTGACACCATTCTCATTGCTCAGCTCCAGTGCAGGTTTAATCCCTCTTCTCCTTCCCCTCCCCCCACAGTTTCCCACATTTTAAAATCCATTTTTCCCCCTTCTTCTACTATTTGTATTCATTTTCAATGTAAAGTCTCACAGCCATGTCCCTGATTTGCTCCCATCTTGCTGTTCTCTTTACCTTTGTTAGTTAGTATAAGATGATAACCTGCTATAATGAAGAGATCCAACCATCAGTGACTTAAAGAACAGAGATATTTTTCGGATGTAACAATTCTGAGGTGAGTGCTCCAGGTTGGTGGGTCAGTGCTGCTTCTTGTGGTCACTGGGTAGTCTAGGTTTCCTCCATTGGATGGCTCCCCGATTCTCTAAGACTTTGTGTTCCCATGCATGGATGAGGTCTGAGGAAGCTGGGTTCAATAGACAGAAAGGGGGAGATAGACTATGGGGGAGGCAGACCAAAGCTGAGTCCAGAAGTGGCATATATAACGTCCACTAGTGAGAATTTAGTCATGTGGCTACACTTAAATATAAGGGAGCCTGGAAAATATGCTCTAATGAGGTACCCAGGAAGAAGAGCTGAATAGATTTGGTGGATAGTCAAAAAATCCTGAAGGTTATTAAGAGTGTGTGCATGTGTGTGTGTGTACATGCGTGCATGTGTTTGGGATTGTCTAGGGTTGTTGTGAGTGTGAATAGGCCAATATTTTTTATGAGTTCCTTGTTAACTACAAATGATTTTCATTCACATTGATCTGTTCATTCAACAAGACTTTTTGATCAAATTGTTTGTGCTAGGTACAATGTTAGGCATCAGCAAAAGAAAATTTGAATAACACATAATGGGTGCCCTTGGGGAGTTTACCATCCAGTGAAAGAAACACACATAAAAAGGTGATTTTAATATAATAAGGTATGTATAAGGGAGTTTTTGATTGACGAAGATACACTTCGTTGAAAATCCTGGTTTTTATTCTCAAGCAAAATAGGTTTCTGTTCACATTTTTCTGCAGTTGGTAATTGAAGTAAACTTTTCTGCTTGCACCTCCCCCTTTTTCTCTAGTGTTCCTTCCATCCACTTGGTCCAAGAGGCAGCCAGCCATCAGTCAAAATTCTCTTCTGGGATTTTTCACAATTGATCTGGGAAAAAAAATAGCCTTTTCCTCCCAGGTTGCTGAGCTATTAGAATACGGGTGTTTAGCAGCCAACAGCTACATCCTCTGTCATTTGAAAAGACCTTCCTGCAGTTGCAGAGAAGGAATGTAACTTTCAGAGAAAATCAGAAATAAGAGGCAGCGATATTTCCCGAAGGACTGCTAGTCCTCAGTTCTCATTATCCCTAAACCAATGTAGTCCAGGCATCCAAAACAATAAAATACCCCTTTTTTTTTAGTTTAAAATAATTTGAGCTCTGTTTCTATCATTTGAAATAATCAGAGTCCTATATAATTCAGTAATGGCATAATATTTCAGGATATGGCTAAATATTTTAATATAGGTCATAATATTTTTAGGTAGAATTTTCAGGGATAAAATTATTTGTAACTTCTGAAGTAGAGGCAAAATGAAAATAAGATGCTATTTTAAAAATGGAAAATAATTAAATATGAAATATGAATAAGAATGACATAAATAACCACATCAAAGCAAGATGCACAGCATCAAATGTGTTTAAGGTCTATTTCTAAAATCTAAAAATTCGCCCCAAACCATATGAAAACACAGAATCTGTAAATTAGACTTTTAGATACTGTAAGTGGGGATTTTATTTTAAGTCAAGTTTGGTGGCCTACTATTTGCACTAGGTTCTTTATTTATAGCGTTAGGGGATGATTCAGTTCCCAACATTGGTCCTTTTTTAATATTATTATTATGATAGCTGAAGCAAAACAGATGTTTAAAAAAGGACATTTAAAACTTGCAATCCCTCAGCCTGAATTAATTGAACCAGCCATATGTTAAATATTATACTGTGTTAAGATGAAAAACGGAGTCAAATTATGAAATATGTATTTATAGATAGTAATTGAAAGGATAAACATCAAATTCTGAAACAAAGAGTACCAGATACAGTTTTAAAAATCTAATTTGTTTCTCTACCTTCTCCTATTCTCTGCTTGCATTGTCTTCTTTGACCACGTCCAAATTTAAATGTTCTCTTTGGCTCTTATTTCTAGAATGACTAATCATTCTGTAGGCAAAGCATCCTCCAATCTTGTTTTCAAAATCCTCTCAATTCTTTCACCAGAGTCCTAACCTCTCCAAGTTAGCTAGGGCCAGCTTCAACTAGACTAGGAATGCTTATACATTAGAAAGTGTTAAATCAATAGCACTTTAGCAGAATATTATACAATGTCCTGAAATGTCACTTAGAAAATTTACCAAATGGAATGATGCAATCACTGCCATAGGAACTGGCTTTTGGATAATGTCTGGAATATATGACATGGCTTTTAAAGTCTTGGAAACCTGGTGCCTGATCAGGTCACAGATCTCAGTTCTTTTTTATTTTTATTTTTTAAGATATTTATTTATTTATTTATTTATTTATTTATTTATTTCTCCCCACCCCCTTCTTGTTTTCCCCTTGCTGTGTCTGTTCATCTTTTCACTTGTCTGTTCATCTTCCTTGTTTCTTTAGGAGGCATCAGGAGCTGAACCTGGGACCTCTGATGTAGGAGGAAGATGCCTAATTGCTTAATCTACCTCCATTCCCTGCTTTGTTGTGTTTTTCATTATGTTTTTCCTCCCTGCATCTCTTGTTGCGTCATTTTGTTGCATCAGTTTGCTGTCTTCTTTAGGAGGCACCGGAAACCTCTGCTCCCTGCTTTGTTGTGTCTCTCATTATGTTTTTCTTCTTGTGTCTCTTATTGTGTCAGCTTGCCATGCTGCCCATCATGCCTGCTTACTGTTCTTCTTTAGGAGGAACCAGGCTCTGAACCAGTGACCTCCCATGTGGTTGGCGGGAGCCCAGTCGCCTGTGCCACATCCGCTTCCCAATCTCGGCTCTTTCGACATTTCCCCTCGTCACTTACCCCTCCAGGTATGCTGCGCTTCTTTCCATTTCTTGGGTCTCTATTGCCTTGGGACCCTTTCCTCCTCTCTGTGTTTGGCTGACCTTTAGATGTCAGCTCAACCATTGCTTCCTTAGGGTGGCTTCACTCACTGCCCCAGGGAAGTTTCAGTGCCTGTGTTTAAAAAATAACAAGCAAACCTTGCATTCCTGCTAGAATGGAAAATGCATGAGGGCAGACATCATATCTGTCTGGTTCAACACTCTATCCCCAGTGCTTGGCATGGACTGGCACAGTAAGCACCTGTAAAATACATGAGTTAATGTTCATGTTGACTACACACCATGAAAGAGATTCAATTAATAAGAGAGATCTGGAAATAAATTTCACGACAGCTCTATCATTCAATAGGTACTCTCTCCTGGGAGAATTCCTACCTGAAAGTTTCTTGTTTCAAAGATTTAGGTGCCACATTTCCATGGAGAAGGGTGAATTTGCAACATTCAGTTAGGCCACTGGGTGGTGGATTCTCTTGCAAGGACTTGCTTTAACAAGGGAAATAAGCACCATTGAAAAATCCCGAGTTATTTTCAAATAAATGTATCCTGCTTAAAATATTTACTGAAGCCCTATTAATAACTGGCACTCAACAGAAGACATAGGTAAATACTATTGCAACTCGCAAGAGATCTTAAAAATATCTAGAAATGTTCTCCATCATCTCCATCATCATCACAAGCCTTACATACTTTTTGATGTTAAATTACAGTGAAAACCTATTTTTTTGATTAAAAAAAATTTTTTTAATTAAAAAAAAGATGTTTAGATTATATAAGTGTTACATAGAAATATAGGGGATTCCCATATGCCCCACTCCCTTCTTCACCTTCCACATTTTCCCACATTAACATCCTTCATTTTTGTGGTACTTTCATTACAATTGATGAAACATTTTGGAACACTGACACTAAGCATGGATTATAGTTTACATTGTAGTTTACACTCTTTCCCATACAATTTTGTAGGTTATGGCAAGATATGTAATGGCCTATATCTGTCATTGTAATGTCATGCAGAACAATACCCAAGTCCCCAAAATGCCCCCATATTTCACTTATTTTTCCCTCTCTCTGCCCTCAGAACCTCCAGTGGCCACTGCCTCCACATCAATAATATAATTTCTTCCATTGCTAGAATCACAATAAGTCTATAGTGGAATACCAATAAGTCTACTTTAGTCTATAGTCCATTCCCTCATCCTGAGGATTCTGGGATGGTGATGCCTACTTCACCTCTAATTGAGAGGGGGCAGGTGAATGGGACTCTCTCACTAGCAGTAGTAGACTCTCTCAATTCCTTGGGATGGTCATTGTCCATCATCATCTCCTTGTTAGTTGTCCTGGGTGAGTCCAATAAACTGGAGAGTAGGTGTTACAACTCTAAGATTCAGGGCCCAGCTGGCACATGGAGAGCCCAAAGATTATAGTCTCTTGGATGTACATCTGTAACCCTAGTACAAATTGTAGGTTTGAATAGAAGGGTCAGAAGAGCCATGTTTAGGGAAACCACAACTGAATCCAACTCTGTCACACGGGAATTCGAAAGTGGAACCCACTGGCAAGGCAGCAAACTCTGAAAATCTATTTTTACATGGAAACTCTATAAACGTGTATGTGTTTGTGTATATATGTCTAACTGACTATACCTTCAGATATAGCTAAGTGTGTATATCTATGTACATGTAGCAAAGTTTCACAAAGCAATACTTACTCTTGACCACACATGATATGCTCTGATATTTTCTATTTTATTCTATTTCATCAAAAATAATGCTGGCTACCAAAGGACAACATTGAATTTTCTACTCATTAATGGGTCATGACCCCAAGTTTGAAAAGCACTATCTAAAGCACTTTACCTTTTCAAATGCTTGCAGCTTTCGTATCCCCTCCCTTACCCTTCTTTGTTCTCATATAATCCTTTAGGCAAACATTCTCAGGGTACATTTGTATCCGCATAATCCTGTTGAAAGCTATTTAAAAGGAATAAAATGCTGCCACTCTTTTCTAGTTGGGCTCTTGACACTGTCAACCTGATGAGGATAGCAACAAGTCAATGACTTTTTTTTGCATTTCACCGTTAAAAAAATTTATTTTACTTTTTTATAAGAGATGTTGTGAGCCTATGAAACAATCATGTATAATGTGCAGAATTCCGTACATCACCCCTACCCCAACACATTACATTATTATGGAACATTTGTTACAGATTATGAAAGAACATCATCAAAATATTTGATGATATTTGTTGCCATTTGTACTTGTTTTTTGGTGAATTTTGTTTTCATAGCCCTTTCCATTTTCCTAATAGGCTTCTTTTTAAGCAACTTTGTGTTAATTATACATAGTAAACCTTTATTTGCTGTCTATATTAAACTATTTTCTCCAGTTCTCTCTGGAGTTCTTTGATGAACCAGTCCATGACTCTTAGCCTGAGTTTTTGCATCTGCCTGCTGCAGATACTGACTTTCTGATGTCAATGCGCTTGATACCAAACCCTTGCCCTATCGAGTTGTAAGTTGTCTTTGGGGTTTTATTTTTTCATTCTTTTAATTTTCTTTATCAGTTTTTTTCTAAAAGGGTTACCAGAGAAAATACAGGATGTCCAGTCAAACTGGAATTTCAGAATACAGGTATACTGTATTCACTTTCTAATTGAATTTTCTTTTTGCATTTTGAATTTTGGATACGAAAGTTGTTTGGCTAGTTCTCAAAGAGTTTCTACAAACATTAGATGAAAGCAGGCTCCATACCCCATGCTGGCAGCCAAATACAATTTGCCTAAGCTCACACATTTATCAAAAGATTTATCCAGGAATGAACTGAAAATCCTTGTCCCAACTCAGGGACATACCAGCTCCCAGAACAAATGATTCTGATGGACAAATGAGGTAGACCATGACCATGGCCAAGAGAAATAGTTTAGAACACATACGCCTATTCTGTACACATTTCTAAATGAATTAAAGATTTTTAGGAAAGCTTTGGTGCTGTCCAAAGTTCAGATGTGTATAAAAATGACAATTTAAAGTTAAAAACACTTGATTTCAAACCATGTGTTAGGATTTTATAACACCAGGCTGTGTAGTAGGTGCACTAAGGTAATTATCTCATTTAATAGTCAAACTAGCACTCAGAAGGATACATTATTTCCCATAAGTAAGGTAACTGAGGCTCAGAAAGGTGGTGTCACATCACTCAACATGCAGAGAAAACCTTAAAAATGCCCCTTAGCCACTGCTGCTCTCTGGATTGGATTTAAGATCTGTTCCCTTGGTTTAATTTGACCTCTCTTTACCTCTGGCTTTAAATGGACTGCACACTCTGGTTATAATCCTTCTCTTACAATTTGTCTGTGTTGTAGTGCTCAAACGTGTGCTCTCCAGAGTTTTAAATGATGTTGTGCAGCGACAGGTACCTCAGGAGATACATGAACTGACTCTCCAACAACCAGAGGAAAACCAAACACTTAGAGAAAATTTACACATAGTCCTGGCATAGGACACAGTGGCTCACATCTAGATTGATCATGTCCCCAGGCAGTAAAAGTCTATCCTCCAATTTAGGCCAGAAAATTTTGTCTTCCTTTTTACTGTTGTCTGTTCTAGTACTCATATTAGTTTCCAGGCTGCTGATAAAATTGTATAGAGAAAGCCCTGGGGACCACTTAGAGCCAAAAAACCCATGCCCTATTTCCTCTGTGAATTCCCTCTTGAGTTTCCTCTTTATCATTTGGAATTTGAAATCCCCACCAAGGCAGCTGACCCAGATAGCCAATCAAGCTCCGAGTTCATTACGTTTGACCCAATATGAAATAAAGCCCACCTGTCCTAAACCCGCCCCTATAAAACAGACAATCCCTCGCCCAATCATTAGGAATCAAGCTAATTTCCTTTTTATGTCTATAAAAATTGCTTTCCATCCCTAGAACCCAGAAGCTACTTTTGTTCTTGCAGGTGATCAGGCTTGCTTTGCTGCAGCAAAACTTTGGTCTCCTGAATAAAATTCTGTAGTCTGCAAACCCGACTCCGATTTGTCTTTCAACACTGCTAAAACAATACCATACAATGGATTGACTTAAACAACAGGAATTTCTTGGCTTACGTTTTGAAGCTAGAAGAATTCCAAAACTGAGGAGTCAACAAGGTGATACTTTCTCCTCAAAGACTGGCATTCTGGAGCTGGCTGCCTGCAATCCTTGGTCCTTGGATTTTCGGACACATGGAAATGCACATGACAGTGTCTTCTCCTTTCTCTTCTGGGTTCAGTTGACTTCCTGCTTCTGACTATTCCCCTTGGCTTCCTCCTTCCACGTTCAATTTCCTCGACGTATGACCTGAGCCATACTGGGTTAAGGCCCAGCCTCACGCAGTTTGGGCACACTTTAATTAATAGCACCTTCAAAGGTCTATTTACAGCTGGGTTCACACCCACAGGATCAAGGGTGGGAACCTGGACATGCCATTGGGTGTGGGGGAGGGAATGACCACGTGATTCAACCCCCAACATTTCCATTATCCAGGACTTGTGTTCCCTGGCTCTTGGTCCCCACTGCTAACCATCCATCTCTCTCTCTGTTTCTCTCTCTGTCTCTCTCTCCATCCATCTCTCTCTCTAGATACCTACAAATACATACGTATATAAATATATATCATCTATCTACTTTATTTTTTGTTTTTGTTTTTTCAATTAGCAAAACATTTAGCTTATAACGTGGTCCCTACTTCCAGACTGACTGCTATTTTACCTGATTAAAAAAATGACCACAGAAAGCCAGTAACATTTCCCTTTCAAGTGAAACTTGTATTTTGTTCCGTTTGTCCTCTGCAGCATTTTCTTCCTTTATTATTCTCTCATGTTCTTCCATCATGGTTTTGGCTATTTCAGTACCACTTTTCATTTGACCTTCTGCACAGTGGACTTTTTCTTTACTTGGAAATTTCTTCAGGAAATTTCTTGGCAGATTAATGGGGGTGGTAATTCTGGGCATGTATTTCCAAACCTACCTCTTGTGAAACGGGGTTTCTTTCCTGTGAAATTTTGCCTTGCACCTGTTTTCAGCTCTGAAGACTATTGGGAAGTTACGTTGGATGCCTGGAGTAAGATTCTTCTAAGAAATTTCATCTCTCCCAAAGACGGCTCTGACGCAGTATCTTTGGGCTTGGAAGTGCTCTGGAGGGTGTCCTCTCCAAACACCCAGGCACATCACTGTTAACAAATTAAGACATTGAAGCACAGAGAGGCTAAGTTGATTTGCCTGAGGTCACAAAGCTATTTAATTGCAAGGACAGAGCTAAAGCTTGCTAAATTCGCTGCTTTTTTTGTACTGTGAACTTATGACTTCGGTGGGAGAAGACTTTGCTCATATCATAAGAACTGTGAAATTGAAAGCCATGATAAAACATTTCAAATAATACTTCTCTAGAGAAAGGGACCTAAATCAGGCTAATTATATTGACTGTAATTGTTGTGGGAAACTGGCTTACCTGTTCCCTATTTGTTGCTTCCTGTTATTGTAGATGTTGCCTTATTGTAGATGTTGCAGTTGTTCCTGTTTTTTCTTTTCTAGTTCTTCAAGCTGTTTCTCTAAGTCACCCATAGTATTGTGCTTTTATTTTGTTGCATTTGTCCTCTGCAGCATTTTATTTCTTTATTACTCTCTCATGTTCTTCCATCATGGTTTTGGCTATTTCAGCATCACGTTTCATCTGTTCATATTTAAGGATATCCTTTTCAGCAATCCGAGCTGCCCTTTCTTTATTCATGTATGCTGCTTTTAATTTGTTCTCCAATACTCTGAGTTCAATACTGTTTTCTCTTGTTGCCTCATTTTTTTCATTCTTTAGGCTTTCGTGTTTTAGTTTTGCCAACTCTGTAGCCAATTTTTCTTCTTGTTCAAGCTGGAGTTCCCTCAATCTTTTGTTTTCTTCTGCCTTTTGAATGGCCTCTTCCATATCCAACTCAAACTGTTCATTCTGTAATAATTTGAGAAATCTCTTGCATTTAACATAGCCATCATTTTCATTTTGCGCTTTCAGGTCCCTGGTTTGATTCTCTATCTTTTCTAGTGTCTGGACTTGCAATTTTTTAAAGTAGTTTTCATCTACTAATTTCTGATGCCTTTCACTGAAGCTCAAATGCATCCTTCTGGAAGTCATTTTGGTTGATGAAAACCTGTGTCTCAGCCCCAGCAGTCACCTCCTACATACAGCAAATGCAGCAGCCAGTGGCACCACAGCCCGCTTGGCTTGCTCTGGTGTTTATGCCATTACACCACCTTTTAGTTTCACTCCAAGCAAGACTTCTTCCCTTCGGGCACCATATTGGGCACCAGTTGCTGCGCTAAGTCAGCAATCAGTTGCCTCGAAGGGAAGGTGATGCAGAACTGAAGAAATAAAAGGACAGAAAGACACAAGAGAGGAAATAAAAGATGGGACCAGGGGATGCACAGCTTCTGAAACTGAGAGACTCAACCCTGGTTTCCACATCATATTTATTTAGAAACTAACAATCTGCATTTGCTCTCAGAACTACAACATCATCTACAATAATAGGAAGCAACTGCAACATCTACAATAAGGCAACATCTACAATAACAGGAACAACTGCAACAGCTACAATAAGGCAACATCTAATAACAGAAAGCAACAAATAGGGGACAGGTAAGCCAGTTTCCCACAACATGTAATAAAGTCATTTAGTAACTAATTTTGGGGGGAAGTGGACTTGGCCCAATGGATAGGGCGTCCACCTACCACATGGGAGGTCTGCGGTTCAAACCCTGGGCCTCCTTGACCCGTGTGGAGCTGGCCCATGCGCAGTGCTGATGTGCGCAAGGAGTACCGTGCCATGCAGGGGTGTCCCCCGCATAGGGGAGCCCCACGCGCAAGGAGTGCACCCTGTAAGGAGAGCTGCCCAGTACGAAAGAAAGTGCAGCCTGTCCAGGAGTGGTGGGGCACACATGGAGAGCTAACACAACAAGATGAGGCAAGAAAAAGAAGGACAGATTCCCAGTGCTGCTGATAAGGATAGAAGTGGTCACAAAAGAACACACAGCAAATGGACACAGAGAGCAGACAACCGGGGGGCAGTGGGTAGGGAAGGGAGAGAAATAAATAAAACATAAATCTTAAAAAAAAAAAAAGTAACTAATTAGATTTCTTAGATGACTAGAAATTGTGTAAAGGTCTTCATTTGGGAGGGTATCTATCAATTTATTCTTAAGAAATGTATGTCTCTAGCAGTTTGTGATGCTTCTGTGGACATTATATCATTTTTTATAATGCTTTAAAATAAAACATTTATGATGGGGAGCCGATGTAGTTTAAGTGGTTGAACACCTGCTTCACATGTAGGAGGTCCTGGGTTAATTTCCTTCTACCTTCTAAAATAATAATAATAACAACTACAATACATTTCTGAGGCATTAGTCCTGGAAGGCGTATAAGTGAACCCCTGTTCTAAATCCCGTACTTTGTTAATGAGGGATGAAGAGACTCATCTATAATTACCAGAGTCTAAATGGTGGGGTCATACTTGTATCCAGGCCTTCCTTCAAATCTGGTCCTCTGTCTATTATTATATCAGCACCCTTGAGCTAATCCAAAGTGCCCTGCCACCCATATAATTCTATATGGCTTTACATGTGATCTATTTTTTAAACAAGTAAATTTTATTGATACATATTAATAAAGCATACAATTCATCCAAAGTACAATCAATGGTATTTGGTATAATCAAGTGGTTGTGCATTCATCACTTCAATCATTATTAGAGCATTTTCATTATTCCAATAATAATAATAAACAAAAAACAAAAATAATAAAACAAATTCATCACTTCTCAATCTCATTATGCTTCCCTTGCTGTACATAGCTGCTATTTCTGGCAATTCTTGCACATTTATTTATTTTTTAAGCAGGTTTATTGTGATATATTCACATACCATTAATCCATCATAATCTGTTTGTAAAGTGCATTATAACTCAATAAAAATGCTTATCCTAGGGAGTGGATGTGGCTCAAGTGATTGAGCACACATGCCCCACATAGGAGGCCCCAGGTTTGGTTCCTGGTGTTTCCTGAAAAAACAAAAACAAAAAACAAGTAAAACAAATGGAAAAAACAACTCAGGGGGAGCCGGTGTGGCTCAATGGTTGAGTGCCAGCTTCCCATATGGGATGTCTGGAGCTCAATCCCTGACCCTTGGTACCTAAAAAAAAAAAAAAAAAGAGGTTATCCTGAATAAAATACCTCACTAAGTAACATCATTACTGAAGAGGTTCCTTTTCTTGCCATAGTATTGAATAGCTTTTGGTGGCTTAGTTTGCCAGGGCTACTATGACACATACCACACAATGGGGTGGCTTAAACAATGGGACTTTATTGTTTCTTGGTTTTGGAGGGCAGAAGGCCAGCATCCAGGTCTAGATGGGCCATGCTTTCTTCCCGAGTCCACAGCGTTCTGGTGCTGGCTTGCCACAGTCCTCGGGGTTCCTTGGCTTGCAGCTCTGCCTCCATCACATGGCTTCTCCTTTTGGTTTCCACCTCTTCTTCTCAGTCATCTTTGTTTCTGTCTAAATTTCTTCTCCTTAGAAAGTCTTCAGCCATATGAAGTAAGACCAACCTTGATTCAATTTGGCATCATCTAAGTAAGATTTTCAAAGGTTCTATTCACAAATGAATCTAAACCTTGACTAAAAATAACATCTCCAAAGGTCCTATTTACCAGTGGGTTCACACCCACAGGCATGTGGCCTGAGACTTAGACATGGCTTTATGGGGACGCGTTTCAATCCCCGAAAGTGACATTTCCACAGTAAATCTGACACAAGAAAGAGTCCAGTGGCTAGAGAAGACATAAGACCCTGAAACTCAAATCATCTGTCACTACTAAAGACCTGAAACTCCTCTGTCACCTAAAATTCTCTGTCAACCATCCGCATGCACTTGACTAGGGTATCGGTGTGTGATGGCTCAGTTCAGCTGGAGAAAAACCATGATGGGCGGAGGACTGTGGATTATTCTTGTGCTCTTGATAAACATAATCAGCAGGCAGTTTTTCTTGTTCTTTAAAGGCAGTGCTTTTCTAGAAGGTCAACCAGAGGCATTAGCAATGGAAGGTACACAAATATTAAGTTCAAAACAAATAAAATGGGTGGAGCAGTTCTACAACTGTATTTTCTGAAACATACAGAATGGCTTCTTACAAGCTTGGGTGATATGAATTGAAAGTACTGATAGCTTATGTGGTTTTAACCACATCGGGGAAACTCACCTGTAAGAGTTGTTGTTTTATTTTTTTAAGATTTATTTATTTATTTATTTATTTATTTCTCTCCCCTTCCTCCCCTCCCCCCCTTTGTATGCTCTCTGTGTCCATTTGCTGTGTGTTCTTCTGTGTCTGCTTGCGTTTTTGTCAGCGGCACTGGGAATCTGTGTCTCTTTTGTTGCATCATCTTGCTGTGTCAGCTCTGTGTGTGTGTGGCACCACTCCAGGGCATGCTGTGCCTTTTTTGTGCAGGGCAGCCTCCTTGAGGAGTGTACTCCTTGCACATGGTGCTCCCCTGTGTAGGGGACATCCTTGCATGGCAAGACATTCCTTGTGCACATCAGCACTGCATGTGGGCCAGCTCACCACACGGGTCAGGAGGCCCTGGATTTGAACCCTGGACCTCCCATGTGGTAGGCAGATGCTCTATCAGTTGAATCAAATCCACTTTCCTAAGAGTTGAATCAATTCCTACATAGTCAGTACTTGCTATAATAACAGATCTAGTCTGCTAGACAGCCAAAAGCAATATACTAGAAATGGATTGACTTTTATCCTGTGCATTTATTAATTTCAAGATTACAGTTTTGGGGCTGAGAAAAATGTCCAAATCAAGGCATCATCAGGCAATGCTTTCTTTTCAAAGACTGGATGCCAATGATCCTTGGCTCTTCATCATGTGGCAAGGCACATGATGACATCTCACTCTTTGCTTCCAGGTTTTATTGCTTTCAGCTTCTTGCTTCCATGGCTTTCTCTCTCTCTCTCTCTCTGTATTCATCTCATTTATAAAGGACTGCAGTAGGAGGATTATGATCCACCCTGGACCATGCCTTAAATGAAGACCCTACTCACAATAAGTAAGGCCCTACTTACTATAGGTTCACACCCACAGGAATGGATTAGCTTTAAGAACATAATTTTATGGGGTCCATATAGCTTTAAATAATCACAATAACCTAGTAAGATCTAATGGGAACAATGAAGTCTTGGTTTAGGAAAACAAAATACTAATAATTGGAAAAAAAAGAAACATCTTTCTTTTTCTGAGCGTCAGGTGGTAGAAAGAACTGAATAGGTCAAGGTTCATATTTTCTCCTCTTCTTAGCTCCATAACTTTTATGTCAAA
The DNA here is from genome assembly GCF_030445035.2 of Dasypus novemcinctus. Taxonomy (NCBI): domain Eukaryota; kingdom Metazoa; phylum Chordata; class Mammalia; order Cingulata; family Dasypodidae; genus Dasypus; species Dasypus novemcinctus. Next base: position 24,351,252 of record NC_080686.1, read on the forward strand.
GCTGCTGAGGTTATTGAGAAATTTTTCACCAAATTATTTTCAAGTTAATCAAGATGGCAAAATAATTGTCTTTATAAAATAAACATGATAAATGTGATGTTTAACTCATACATTGTTCTTTAGACTTTCCTTTAAGGTATCTTCCTAACTGTAATAATTATTAATGGAGTGGAAAAATATGGAGTGGCTGACTTCACAATTTTGGAAAATGTTCTTAGGAAGCTATCCTCCAAAGAACAAGCCAAACAGAGCAGGCTGATGGTGCCAGATCAAAAGGTATTTCTCCAAGAAAGGTAGAACTTTGTTTCTTCCTCCTTTTAAAATAAAGCATGAAGAGTGTGAGCAGACACCATTTAAAATGGACCTAGTTTGAAGGGGTCTGATTTTTAATAAGCCAGGATGGGCTCTCCTTCCTCCCTCCCTTTCCCCCTTCCTTCCTTCCTCCCTTCCTTTATTTATTACATTTGTATTGATCCTCAACTATGTGTGAGGCTACTGATATCTGGGGATACAACAGAAAAGAAAACAGAACCATCTTCATGGAACTTACATTCTCACAGAAAGACAGGATTTAACAACCCATCACACTGTTAGAGAAAATGCATAAGCTTTTCTTTTGACGTTCACTACTCCCATTGATGGTATCTTATAGAAAGAGATTCTTTATCAGAATGGGGCAAAGAATGTTCTTTATGAGATGCCTGTATAGGCTCAGTGTAGAGACTGCTAAATCCTGGGCCTGGAGACTTTGTTCTTTCCACACCCAAGGCCTCTGCAGCAAGCATGTTCTTCCAGATCCTTGGTCAGACCAAGTAGCCCCCGACATTGATCCCACTCTGTATTTTCTGGAGTCAGAGGCAGTTGTGCAGCACTGGATGCCTTGCATCTGGTAGTGTTCAATCCAGATGTCAGTTGTTGTGGGAGAAAGAATAACCCAGAACTAGGTCCCAATGAGCAATACAATTTCTACTCAGTGAATACGGATTACAGCAAACTGAAGAAAGAAGGCCCAGATTTCTAAGTGAAATATTTCCCTTTAAAGCAGCTTACCAGGAAGGTCTTCCAGAAGCCATCCATGCAATTTTCCACTTAACCCAGAAATATTTCCTTTCTAAATACACAAAATCATGTTGGTGTATCATCTTGGAGTTTATGCTATTAATAAATATCTGAAACTTGAAAAAGAGCTGATTTTTAGCCAACTTTCCTGATTATTGGGGTAGACTTCACTCTAATTATCCAGGTATCATCCTTGGATATTTAAAAAGCTATCTCCTTAAAAGGACATCACAGTGTGTGTAACTAGCAGAGCTATTACATGGGTATGACAGTGGTGGAAAGGGAAAATCTAAGGTCATCTATATCATTAGAAGGAAAGCTAAAAACTGTACCATGGGATTGTACAACATAGTGAAACCTCATGTGAAATACAAATAAGGGTAATATTGTATATATAAGATGGTATTTACAAAATATAAATACATATAAAGTAGAGAAATGGAAACATAATAGCAGCTATGCACGGCAGGAGTAGCATAGAGATTGAGAGGTGATGAGGATTTTATTTGTTTTATTATTAGTAGTATGCTGAGACCAGCTCAGCAATGGGTTTGCATGAAGGGAAGGTGATGCAGGACTGAAGAAATAAAAAGACAGTAAAGAAAGACACAAAAGAGCAATTAAAGATGGGACCAGGGGACTCACAACTTCTGAAACTGAGAGCCTCAACGCTAGTTTCCACATCGTATTTATTTAGGAACTAACAAGCAGCTGTTTGTTATTTACTATAATAAGGGATGGGTGTAACATTTATGATCATAAGGTACAGGTCATACAAAGCTCAAATGCCTCCTCACGCAAACATTTTTTAATGCTGACCAGACAGTGTTCCATCTAGTCAAGGCCCAGGGTTCCTAAGCCCACACTTTTTGTCTGCGTTATTGAAATGTTTCAACTTCAAACCATGTTCCTTACTGTTTTCCCACAACAGTAGTAGCCATATAGAAATAATGAAAGTGCTCTAATAATGATTGAATTAATGAATCCACAACTATGTGACTATACCAAATACCATTGATTGTACACTTTGGATGGATTTATGCTCTATTAATATGTATCAATAAAATTGATTTGCTAAAAAAAACCACTTCCTCTAGAAAAGTCTACATTCATGAAAGCTTTTATAAATTCCTTAGTATAATAATTTTTTTGTTGTTTATGAGTATAAATAGGAAAGTAAAGCAACCAAAATTAAATATCACACCAGCAGTATGAAGTATTTAAATGCTTAATTATCAAGGTATTTATAATTACTTTCCTCCAGGGAAAACTGATATTTGAATATTTCAGTGTATAGTTCTACTGCTATTTTAATATGTCCGTCCTGTGGATTCGGCACACTGATGTTTTATTTATTTTCCTCTATACAACCCTAATTATGGATCTGTATTCTCTGAGCTGAGGAATCCATTTTTCTGGTAGTGTTTGTTGAATGTTGTTGGGAGAATGAATATGAAGGGTTTGGATTTTTGACATGGGGAATGTATCCCAAGGGAAGCCTTAGGTTAAGCTTCCAGATATATATGAATAAAAAAGGAAAATGCTAGAGGAAGGATGTATAGTAAATATTTAAGTGTTATTACCCCTAGTGGTAGAAATAAGGTGGGACATACTGCTTGTAGCAGTTTGATACTATTTATGAATTCCAAAAAGAGATACAGATTATGTTTGTAAACTGGTCTGTTTCTCTGGGCATGATACCCTTGGACTGATTTAAATTCAAAGGCTTTACGTTTACTTGATTTTATTAAGATTAGGGCTTTGATTTGACCACGTCTTAGGGCATGGTTTACACTTTGTACCACATAATTTCATAGGTTTTGACAAAATGTATGATGGCCTGTATCCGTTATTGCATTATCATGCAGAACAATTCCAATGTCCCCAAAATGCTTCCTTTATACGCCCTCTCTCTCCCCTCAGAACCTCGGGTGATGATTGTCTTTATATCAATGCCAGAAGTTTTTCCAAGTAATAATTTTTAAGGAGGTGGCCAAAAAAACCCAGCAGGTCTTTCCTTCACCTTCCCAGCCTCACCCCTTAGCTCAGGTATCAGGCATCTTGGGTTTCAATTCTGAACCCTCCCTGCTTCTCAAGTCTGTCTCTTCAGGTTTCTCTTTCTCTGAGTCTAGTCCCACATTTTTGCTGTACATTTCAACCCGATAGCTCAATACATTCCTAAGCTCCTCATCCCTTCAGTCAGAATTCCATTTACCTTCTTCCATATTTTGTAGTGTTGCTAATAGTGTCACTAGTTTTTATTCACCTGGATTTAAAATATAAGCATTTTCCAGGTTGCCTAACCTCTGGATTGCCCTGACTAGCTAACCTGAGACCAAGTATCAATGGCCCAGGACCACACCTTTTCCTATAAAACCTGATTTGCACTTCAGGTCCTTGTTGCCTTCTTTTTTTAAAAAAAAAAAAAAAAAAAAGATTTATTTTATTTATTTATATCTTCCCCTCTAGTTGTTCACTGTGTCTGTTCATTGTGTGCTTATTTTCTTTTTTTTCAGGAGGCACTGGGAACTGGACTTGGGACCTCCCATGTGGGAGGGAGGCACCTAATCACTTGAGCCACCTCTGATTCCTGCTTTCTTGTATCTCTCATTAGGTTTTCCTCCTTGTGTCTCTTGTTGCGTCATCTTGTTGCATCAGCTCACTGTCTTGCTTGTCCTCTTTAGGAGGCACTGGGAGCCAAACCTGGCACCTCCCATGTGGTAGGTAGGAGCTCTATTGCTTGAACTGCAATCTCTTCCCTCTTGTTGCCTTCTGCTTGGAGAACATCCCTGATTGTTTTGTCTGTCCTCATACTGTCCCAGTCCATCTTTCACACTTCAGTCAAATGAATGAGACTGGGTTCTGGTCATTTCACTCTAGTTGCTGGGGGTATGTGGATGATCAACACTGTCACTGTCCTTAAAGAGTGCAGGCAAGGGGGGGGGGGGGGGATAGACAGTTAAGCAATTGAAATCTACATGGATTGGTTTTTTGAGAGGGAAGTGTGGGGACCACCAGAAACTTCACAGGGAACCCCAAATAATTGGGGCGGATTATTTCTCTGAAGAAGCTAGATACCGAGCAAAAGCAGGTTCTTTCCACCTGATGCACTTTAAAGACCAATTGCTGAGCCGCTGGTGTTTCAAAGAGGGAATGAGTTCATGTGTAGAGCAAAGGAGGACAGTAGCCTAAGGGCGCCCAACGACCTCCTGGAACTGCAGTAATCCGGAGAGTTTTATATGTCCAGGTTTAGTTGTTTATGCTAATGAGCAATTGGGGTGGGGCTGGCTCAGGTGCCTTCATTAATAAATATTAAGGAGCCGAACAGGATGGGGAATGGGTACAAAACAGGGTGAATAACAAAGTTATTACAATCACAAGACAATCATTACCAGAGATCAAGGTATCTGAGGATAGGAAGTGGGTACAGCACCTAGGGTCAGTTATAAGGTTTTTCTTATGGATTTTAAACAGAGGACAGTGGAGTGGTTACTATTTCGATAGAAGGGTTCCAATACAAGGGTAAGACCATTCTGGAATAATCATCATAATAGCAGGTCTTAACTGGAAATGAACATAAACAAAGCTAAGAAGAGTCATCATAATAGCAAGTCTTAGTTAGATATGACTATATACAAAGGTAAGATCCATCTGGAATAATCATCACTATAGTGTTTAGTTGGAAATGACCATATCCAAGGTGTAAGGCCGCACTAGCCAGTTTCAGTAACAGCAGATATTAACCTTTGGCTATTTTATAGTACACTGGAAGAAAAAGGCACCTGTATAATGATTCAGTAATCATAATTATTTGCTAATTCTTAACCCTCAATTACAAGCCGAAATGTGTGAAAGTTAATCAATAGAAGAAATGCTTTGATCTAATTTGCCTCTTAGAAGGCCTACTCAGGTAGTGGCATAGAGAAATGATCTGAGGGACTCGTTCTCAACCTTTAGCTGCGTCAGAATCCCCTGGAAAGCTTGTTAGAACTACCACTGAGGGAAGCGTCCAGTGGTTAGGGCTTCCTCCTACCACATGGGAGGTCTGTGGTTCAAACCCCGGGCCTCCTTGACCGGTGTGGAGCTGGCCCATGCGCAGTGCTGATGTGCGCAAGGAGTGCCCTGCCACGCAGGGGTGTCCCCCGTGTAGGGGAGCCCCACACACAAGGAGTGCGCCCCGTAAGGAGAGCCACCCAGCAGGAAAGAAAGTGCAGCCTGCCCAGGAATGGCGCCGCCCACAGGAGAAATGACACAACAAGATGACGCAAGAAAAAGAAACACAGATTCCTGTGCCGCTGACAATAACAGAAGCAGACACAGAACACACAGCAAATGGACACAGAGGACAGACAACTGGGAGTGGGGGAAAGGGGAGAGAAATAAGTAAAATAAATCTTTAAAAAAAGAAAAGAACTACCACTGAGCCCTGCCTCCATAGGAGCTCTGGGGAGAACCTGAGAATTTACATTTCTAAAAAGTTCCTAGGAGACCTTGGGCACACATACAGAAACACACCCGCACACATGCAACCATGTACACACACATACAAACACATGCATACCCTATGGCTCTTTCTGTAGAGAACACTACTGATACAGTAATTCATACATGCTCATAGAGGCACAGGCTTATGTGTGGCTTATTAATTCAGTAGTAACACATTGTATGAGCAAATGCTCTATTGCATTGTTGTCTACTCCTTGGGGAAACTATTTAGTGGTAAATGAGAACATTTGAAATTAATCTGCTTTCTAGTTGTAATAGAAAATCCACATTTTAAAAAATTGAGTGTAGGTATCTTTCTTTTCACACACACACACACACACACACACACAGGGTTGTTCTCAATAATCCACAACTCTCAGTTCTTTGTTGATCTGCTTTAGAGGCATTTGATCATGTTCGAAACGTGGCATTTGCTCTTGCTAAAGAAGCTCGTTCTCACCCTCCTCCTTCACTTTTACTGATGAATATATTCCAGAATGTCTCTTATTACAAAACAAACTGGAATAAATCCAAAGCATTTACTGAGAAATATTTCTTCATCATCTTTTTCCCTACGGAGGGGTAAGTGGATTACAGCACTCAAAACAGGAATAACTTGTAAATGGCTGAAAATCCGTGGGGCAAGAGAGTAACAGAAAACATTACTCTTTTAAAGTTCTCTCCAAAGTTCGTGCGTGCTTTTGGGAAGGAAACACATGTAACACTTTTCTTTCAAATATGCAAGTTCTTTCCTTCCTTGTGGTTAAAAAAAAAGACATAAAATGATACAATTTATGATTAAAGGAAGTATTTTACTATTAGGTCTTTGCTGATATAATACATTCCTATGGACAGTTCTTTCCTTCTAACTCTGGATCAGCCTCTTGCCTTGGACTTGCCTGGGCACGAAATGCTTATCTCTGCTCCCTTCTGAATTTTCCAAGCAACTGCCCTCCTGCCCAGTGGCACCAGCACACCACTTCCTGTTAGTTAGGCTTTGCATGTTAAAAGGAATGTGCATCATCTGCACGGTTTGAGAAGGGCCGGGGAGGGGCAGCTTTCGAGGACCCTCATAGTCAGTGTTTCTCCAATCCCCCGACCTTCCCGAGTTCAGACAGAAACACGTAGCAGCCGCGGGGCACGCCTGCAGGCTTAACGACTTTGGTTTTCCTGTTGGCAAGAATATTGTGAAATGGTTCACCTGATGCTCGTCATGTATTTTCAATGCACGAAAATTAGTACAGAGCTGTTACATAAAAGACAATCCTCCAGTACCAGCTCAGTTCCCTCAAGGGACCCATTGTGGTCTGTTTGGGGAAACACCGACGACCGCGGCGGTGGCGCGGCCAGCTCCTCCCCGCCTCCACCTCGACCCCCGGCTCGTCTTCCCACCCGCAGCCCCTGCCCAGGCGTGCTTCTCTCCCGGGGCCAGAATCCGTCCACCTACAGGCGTTCCCTCCCAGGCAATCCCTGCAGTGGCTCCTGAAGTCTCACAAATACTGCTTTCCTTTTTCCCTTCCTGGTTTTCCCTCCGCTCTTCTACAGGGGGTCCCCGAGGTCCTAGCTCCCTTCTTCCCTGACCGGAGGGCGCCCACCATCTCGGTTTCAGTTTGCCTGGGGCACAGGGAGTTTAGCACAGCCGGAAACTCCTTTTTCCTGGTCTTATCTTTGAGTGGTTCTTAAACCTGCTGGTGCCCTCTCACCTTCACTTAATGAGCTCTCTTTCCCACGTTATTCCTACAGTTGAGAAACCCTCTTAGCCTGGTGAAATCTCAGCTTGCTCGGAAAAGGCCAGAAGGCTTTTCCTGCGATCTCCGCATAGGAACAAAACTGGTTTTCTCACTGACTGCTTCGAGTAGGCTCAGCTTTCTGAAATACATCCTACCACCGCTGTGTGTGCAATGTACCTACTCGGCTCAGCGGCTATGTATCATCTTCTGCTGCATTCCCCAATAATTCCGTGTCACCAATCTTTACGAAGCGCCTGCTTTGTGGAAGGCCTGGAAGGCATCGGTTCCTGCTGAAAATGGTGCAGAGATGATAAGGGCCAGTCCTGCTTTCAGTCGCTTCCCGAGGAGGCAGAAGCAGCCACTCTTACCTGGCTGGGACTCGCCAGGGGCGAAGCCGCCTTCATTTCCTGCTTCACGTTAATTTTCCCGAGGCACTTGCTTTTATCCTAACAAGTGCAGAAACCATAGTTCTGCAAAGATACGATGCCATCCAAAGGAAGGTAGCACGATCTAAAGGTGAAAATGTGGAGTAACTTGAGCTAGTAGTTTGCAGAGTATCTAACAGTTGTTGGGCAGCAGCGTGTTTCTCTTGAAAATTCCAATTCGCCTGCATTATCCCTGTGAGTTCTTTCTGGCACCCGGGGATGCCTCAGAGCACAGTTTGGGAACCATGGACATTTAAAATGAAATCAAATTGTTATGATTATGCATTTCCCATAATGTTGTTGTTGCTCTTTAGTGGCCTATACCAACTTGCCACCTAGTTTAAATGCATGATGCCTGCCTTCCTGTGTGTATATCTCAGTGTTTTAAATTGAATTACAATACTCATCTCTACATGCCTAAGCCTTGGAGGAAGCCAATTGCTGCCCTTGGGTATTAGGTCAGAAAGCTAGGCACTTAATTTTATTCAAACACTGTAAAAGAGTGAAAAACTTTTCTCCACTATCCGTGGTAAAGATTAACAGATTTTTGTGTCACCAACTATTGTGAGGTTTTGATAAGACAAATGACAGATGGGAGGGGTTACAAGGGGGAGTGAGTTAGCATCTACTAATGCTGCAGGTGGGTTGGTGTCTCACCTGTACATAGGCCGGCACCCTGCTCCCCACCCAGCCTCTGTGGGCACTGCTCTATCTGGGATAAGGGCTTGGTTGCACAGAGATGGGGACACTGGGACCATGGCTACAGAAGTGGATTGAGGGGATACCTCCTTTTCAAGCTTACTGACCTCTGCCACCTTGCCTTTTTTTTTTTTCAAATTAAAGATTTATTTATTTATTTCCCCCACCCCCTTGTTGTTTGTACTTGCTGTGTCTGTTCATCTTCCTTGTTTCTTTAAGAGGCACTGGGAACCGAACCCAGGAACTCCGATGTAGGAGGGAGGCATCTAACTGCTTGAGCCACCACTGCTCCCTGCGTTGCTGTGTCACTCATGTTCTTCTTCTTGTGTCTCTTGTTGCATCAGCTTGCCACACCTGCCCATCGTGCCAGCTCGCTGTCTTCTTTAGGAGGCACTGGGAACCGAACCAGGGACCTCCCGTGTGGTGGGCAGGAGCCCAATGGCTCGAGCCACATCCGCTTCCCATCCCTTGCCTTTTGAGTCCATGCAGGTCAATTCTGAGGTAGGAATCTCCTCCACCACCGCCCTAGCAGGCCTAGTCCATGCGTATAACCATGAGCACATGCTTTCTGGCAGTGTTCTTTTAATCTTTATTAGATGATTCAGGAGGGTCCTGTGAAGATAGGATTTGCTTCTTTTCTTGTTTTTATGGACACCTGCTCTCTCTAGTAGGTGTATAATTACTGGAAGAATTTAATGAGGGTAAGCCACTCTTAAAATCACTGTTAATGTACGAATCGGCTGTTTAGAATCATGTTTGGCACTGTGCTCGCACATCCTCGGGAGGCTGGGTGAAGACGAGCTTCAGGGTCCTTCACTACACGAGACCATTTGCCTGCCCATGGGCTAATTATCAAGGATAAGATAAACAAAAATCACAACGGACACATCAACTTCATATCAGTATGTGTATCTTGGTATCTTGGACTATCGTTTCCTAAGAATGCTCCATAGGGTACATGCAGTCTTTCCTTATAATAATGAAGTATTATATAAACTAACAAATGCTAGGCTAACCAAAATTTAACAAGTTCCTCTACTGCAGGAATTCTCAGAGCATTTAATCTACTCATGCAAATAATGGCCACGCTTCAAAGGAGGCTGCAGTCCTCAGTATTTTCCTAAGTTAGCTTATTCAAGAACTTTTTACTACAAAAATAAAAGCAGCTGAGGTTGACAGAACCTATGTTGGAAGCTGTGCTTTCTTGAAAAGCTTGTATTAGGTATGACGACCCAGACATTTGGACGTTCCCCGCTTAACTAAGCTGAGCCATGCTTTCTTGCTGGTTAAATGGAAATTACCACCACCACAGGCCTGCTGGGAGAGGTGGGGTAACATTGTCACCAACCAGTTTTGTTTTTGCAGAAGATAGAACATTATTTTTCAACTGTACACCTTATATAGTGCCCATCTTTATCCATTCTTTATAAAAGTGAAGCCATAATTTTATAAACTTTGCTTTCAGATAAAAAGCCACATTTTCAAGGAGCAGCTTTTCTTTGCACTGTGAAAGAATTTCAGTAGCAACCATTATATCTGCAGTCTGCTTGCTGGATTGGTAATTGCCTACCAGAGCTCACTGAGAACTGCTGCTTACCACCAGTAAAAAAGGAAGACTCCTTAAAAATTATCTCCATCCACACAATCCCTCTCAATCTTTAATTCCCTATTAGTCAAACTTTTACATTCTTGGTTATTTGGGATGTTTTGCCAGAATTTTCTGGCACACACTAGAAAATAACTTAAACTGTGATTACAGGAATCAGACTTTACTCATGTAAAGATAGGAAAGTTGTACACAGCCCATTTTACAATTGAATATAGCACCTGCAGGTATATTGAAACTCTGTATATGCGTGGAGAAGTTTGAAACATTTTAAGGAAATCACAACAAAGAGAATACAAATGCGTAAATACTTTTAAAAAGGAATTTTGGAAGATTTGAATTGAGAAACATTCCCACTTAGTATTTTTTAACAAATCAACTTTATTGATACATATTAATAAAGCATACAATTCATCCAAAGTGTATAATAAATGATATTTGGTAAAATCACGTCATTGGTAATTCATCACTTCAATCATTATTAGAGCATTTTCATTACTTCAATAATAATAAAAAACAAAAAATAGGCAAAAAGCAAGAAAATTCTCCACCTCTCCATCTCTCTGTTTCCCCTGCTGTTAGTTTGGGCTATTCTTGCGCAATTATTTATGTATTTATTAAGGCATTTTACTGAGATATGTTCACTTAAGTTTTTTTTTAATAATTAAAAAAGTAGTTTTTTAAAGATACTTAGATTATATAAATGTTACACCAAAAATACAGGGATTCCCATATGCCCCACTCCCCACACCTCCCACACCCTTCCACATAAACCACATCCTTCCTTAGTGGGGCACATTCATTGCAACTGATAAACGCACCCTGGGGCATTGCTGCTGAGCATGGACGGTAGTTCACATAGTAGTTTACACTCTCTCCCACGCAGTTCTGCATGTTACGAGAAGATATAAAATGGCTATATCTGTTGCTGCAATTTGTCGCCAATTGGTTTGAGATACTGTGGTTGACAGAATGGCCCTCCCAAGATGTCTACTGTACTAATCCCCAGTATCCATGAATATGTTATTTTCATGGTGAAAGGGATTGTGCAGATGCAGTTGAATTAAGGATCTTGAGATGGGGAGGTTATCCTGGATTATCTGGTTGAGCACAATGTAATCACAGGACTCCTCATAAGAGGGAGGCAAGAGGCTTGGAGTAGGAGAAGGGGATGGGACGGTAGATACAGAGGAGGGAGCAATGTGTTTTGAGGATGGAGCAAGGGGGTCCCGAGACCGGGATGGCAAGCAGCCTCGAGAAGCTGGAAAAGGCAAGGAAATGGACTCTCCTCTAGAGCTTCCAGAGAGGAACCAGCCCTGTGACATCTGTGACACCACTAAATGTGTGGCGATTTGTTACAACAGCAATAGGAAATAAATACAGACCCAGTATCTTTTTTTGAGGTACCCAGGCCAGGGATGGAACCCTGGACTGCGTATGTGGGAAGCCAGAACTCAGCCACTGAGCTGCATCTGCTCCTACAGTATCTCTGAAGACAGAAATTTATTTTGAAGGTCTTTGGAAAGAGGTGGGAGAATGATTTCAATAGACTGTTCCCGAGCTCAAGGGAGTATGAAGTGCCACTAAGGAGAACCATGGATATTTTGGCCCTGCAGATTGCTCTATCAGCTCTTCTAGTAGAAATGTATTACTTAAATGAAATAGTTTTAATAAACAAATATATTTATAGAGAAACAGCAAATAATAGGAAGAAATTCTAGTTAGATAAGGACTTTAAAGCTTTTTTGTAAAATCTACTTAATGCTCAGTAGAGGTCAGTAATAGCATGGCCAAAAAAGAAAGAAATGAAAACAATAAAAATGAAGAATTCGGGAACATATTAAAGTTTTTATGTATAATTCTTAAAACTGACTTAGAGACATACCTTAGTTTCAACCATAAATACATTTTTGTAATGTGCATACCTCTTTGTTTTTTTAGTCATCTTTATGGAGGTTTACATTCAAGTTTTACATTTATATTCAATAAAACAAAAGCAAACAATTCAGGGAGTTTTGACAAAAGTATGCGCCTGTGAAACCACCACCACAATCAAATATGGAGCATTCCCATCGACCACCAATGTTTCTTTGGATGCCTTTTTAGTTATCCCCAACCCTAGAGTTCATATAGATGGAGCTGCATTTAACTTTTAATTTCATATAAAATAATATTTTAAATGTCATAGGAGAGCCATCTATAAAATTATGGCTTAAATTTGATGGTGATATATAGTAATTTTTCAGTATAAATTATTGCCTCTGAATTCCCAATAGTTAAGGAATTGCTTTTTTTAAATATCAATGTATTTCTACTAAAATAAATCTCTAAACTTGAAAGTTTTTCTTTCCATAATATTTTCAAAGTCTGGACATTGATAATATTTTAATAGTCTTGACATTTTTCTTCTTATTCTATGATAAAAAGTAAGACGTGATCAAGGTTAGTGCTTATTTTTCAAGGAAGCAGTCATGGTTGTTGACAGAGCCTGTGAGGATTAGCAGCAAGCAGAGCAGAACATTTTGGAATGATGTCCAGGTTGGGTACATGAAAAAGATTTTTAAATAAGCCCTCACATTTTCCAAAATAAGTTAAGAATAATAATCTAGTATTAATTAATATCTGTATTAGAAATGCAATATGCTGAGAAAAAAGTAGAATTTAAAAATGTGTGCACACTGTGTTTGTTCACATTTCTTTACTACATCTTCCAGCTTTGATGACTCCTGACCACAGTATGTTCTAATGCTCCATTTGGCTGTTACTGGTTTAAGCAAATTTTGGACAATTGCATCTCAGGAAGGAGGTTGCAATAGGTACTTCACATGGGATATAATTGTGAACTCAGTTCTAAATTTCTTTCTCAGAAAAGTACATCTTTTACTTCTGATTTTTTTGGTCAAGTTAATAATTGAATTACAAAGAAAAAATATCAAGGGATGTGCATATGAACTTGAGTTATTTCATCTCTCTTTGCCAAAGTCTGTCATTCAGGGACGAAATTTGGAGGCTCAGCAGCTTTCCTAAGCTAAGAACTACAAGTGCCAACACAGTTCTAAAAAGTAATCACCAAGACAGATTTAATCAACAGACTGTACAGAAAGGCCTTTTAATGTGCTCATCAAACAAACAGAGCTAAATCCTCTTGGCCCTCACTGAGAATCAGGCTACTTTTTGTAAACTGACAGTTCTCAAAGGTAACATGTAAATTCCAGGTTCAAAGAAAATGACCATTTCCCACATCAAATGTCAGAAATTCTCAAGTTGAGAAAAAGCAGTGAAAATGGACACAGAGGCCAAAATAGATCTCTGAGAAACAGTGAATGATGGAAATGACACGTAAAAAGGTGGAAATGTCCAAGTGACTTGGGCTGAATAAGGGCAACGTAAGGTCAGTGCTACATGACAGTGCCTTAACAGACAACTGGAAACTTGCAGTAATCCATGGTGTTTTAGTTTCCTGGTTGCTAAGACAAATACCATGTAAAGGGTTGGCTTAACAATAGGAATCTATTGGCCCACGGTTTCAGGGGTTAGAAGGTTTACTTCCTCCCAGTGTCCGTGTCTTTTGGCTGGCCAGCAATCTTTGGGGTCCCTGGCTTTTCTGTCACATGACAAAGCACCTGGTGGCATCCTCTCCTTCCTCTTCCATTGACATTCAGGTACTGGTTGCTCCCCATGGCTTCTCTCTCTGCCTTTCATTCTGCTTATAAAGGACTCCAGTGATCTGGGTTCAAGCTCGATCTGGGCCACACCTTAACTGAAGTAACATCTTGAAGAGATCTTATTTACAATAGGTCACACTCCCCCCGGATACAGACCAAGATCCTGAACATGTTCAAACTGGGGTACACAATTCAATCCACCACACGTGGGATGGGTTGGATACATAGCCCCATTCCTGGGCGGTGTTCCTATCAGGTCAAACCATCGGTGGACTTCGGTGTGTGTGTGAGTGTGTGTGTATGTGTGGGTGTTGACAGCCTATGGGAAAATTCCTGCTCTTGATCCTCTTTCTGACAGTCTGTCCCAAGTAGTCAACCTGGCTGGGAGTGGATGGCCTCCATGTTTCCCCTTGGGAAGTTGGGTGAAGGCGCCTTTCTGCTGTCAGTAGAATGGCCCCATGGTCAGGACTCAGTGGAAGGCTGGAGAAGCACGCTCTGATTAAACTGGAGGGTGGGAATCCACCCAGGCTACAGGGCTTCTCAACGCTCCAACAGTTCCATTTCTGTTACTCGTAATTTTTCAAACCAAGTTTGTGGCACTTGATGTGCTTCAGAGCACTTTTGTGTATACCATTTGGATGCAGCTTAGTACGTGAGGGAGTTCAGTTTGTTCCACAGGTCACACACTTCTTAAACCACACTAGCTGGATTTATCAATTTTATATATTAAGGATCTGGGTAATAGTTTGAGAAGAGGTATCTAGTTAATATTTAGATGAAAAGGATGAGCTGCTGAAGAAAGTTTACAAAACACTAATGTAGTAAGTTAAGCCTGAATTTGAATCCCGGCCCTCCCACTTTCTTGCCAGTGTCTTGTGCGGTTCAGGTCATCTAAACTATAAATTATTCATCTTTGAAATAAGGGCAATATTATTTCATGGGGTTGTTGTGAGGACAAGAGTTGATGAAAATACAAAGCTACCATGCCTGATGCATAGAAAACACTGAATACGTGATGGTAGATGTATTAGTCAGGGTTCTCTAGGGAAACAGAACCAACAGGAGATATCCATAAATAGAAGGAGATTTTATGAAATTGTCTCATGCAACCATGGAGACACACAAGTCCAAATTCCATGGGACAGGCTGCAAGCCAGGGACTCCAATGAAGGTCCTTGATGAGTTCCCTAGGAGATGCTAGCTATCTGAAGTAGAGATGGGAATTTTCTCTCTGAATACTGAAGTCACTTCTCTTTTTAAGGTCTTCAACTGATTGGATGAGACGTCACTCATTGCTGATGGCAATCTCCTCAGTTGATTATAAATGTAGCCAACCATCTAGGCAATCAACTCACTGATGCTTAAAGTCCATGAAATGCCCTTGTATTACAATTAGCCCAGTGCTTGCTTGACCAAACAACTGGGCACCATTACCTGCCCAAGTTGACACATTAGCCTAACCATCATAGCAGTATTAATGCCCTTATTATTATTTCAGCTCTAGAAATTCAATAAAGCTCTGGAATGATCTTCAGCATTCTGGGGTCACAGTGGTCCTTTGGTCTGGTTTTAGCACAGAGCAGAGTCTGGTCTGAAATGTGTCCTGGGACTAGTCACAGACCCCCTCTAGAAAGGCCTGGAGTCCTTGAAGCAAGATTGTTTTTAAGAAAGTGAACTAATGGACAACCAGCCACACAGAGTCTACAGAAATAGACTCTGGACAGCATAAGCCTTCAAAAAAATTTTTTTTTCTATTTAGTGACCCACACGAAATTGCCATGAATTTTAAACATATGGTTCCATCCGTCCTGTGCATACTTTACATGCTTTTTTTAAAAACAGTTTTATTGAGATATATTCATATACCATACAATCTATCCAAAGTGTATCATCAATGATAGTATAATCAAAGTGCAAAAAATTTTAGAACAATTTTATTATTCCAAAAAGAAAAACTCTATACCCCTTAGCAGTCACCTCTCAATCCCTCCATCCTTCTCCATCCCTACATAACCACTAATCTAATCTCATCTTTAAAAATTGACTTATAGTTACATTATTTACGAATGGAATCATACAATATGTAGTACTTTGCGTCTGGTTTCTTTCACTTAGAATAATACGGGTTTTTCTGTCTGATATTAACATGTATTTGTTTAGTTCCAAAGAAAAAAGTCTTATATATGCAATATTACCATATCCATATTTCACATGAGGTTTGACAATGTTATACAGTCCCATGTTACATTTTTAGCTTTCATTTTAGTAATAAACATGACCTTAGACTTTCCCTTTCAACCACTGTCATACCCATATAGAAGCACAGCTAGTTATAAACATTATGTTGTGCTTTCATCTTTCCTATTCATTTTCAAAGATTAATACACACCCTTTTTACCAACTCTGCACAGGTTAACTTGTTAACAGGTTAACCCTCAGCTTTCTATTCTCTATCCTCATTCTATTTTCTGGTGACTGATACTCAGGTTATTAACTCGACAAGATTACACATTATATTAAAACTTATTTCATAATAGCGCAATCATACTGTATTTGTCCTTTTCTGTCTGGCTTGCTTCACTGAACATAATGTCCTCCAAGTTCATCCATGTTGTCATATGCTTCACGACTTCACCACAGTTTGTTTATCCATTCACCAGTTGATGGATACCTGGGTTGCTTCCATCTTCTGGCTATGCTACGAACATCAGTATCATGACTCTGTCACTGTTCTCAGTTCTTCTGGGTATATACCCAGTAGTGCTATTGCCCGGTCATGTAGCAAATCTATATTCAACTTCCTTAGGAACTGCCAAACAGTCCTTCATCATGGCTGTACCATCATACATTCCCACCAACAGTGAATAAGTGTTCCTATCTCTCCACATCCTCTCCAACACTTGTAATTTTCTATCTTTCTAATAAGTGGCTATTCTAATAGGTGTGAAATGATATCTCATTGTAACTTTGATTTGCATTTCCCTAATTGCTAGTGATGTTGAACATTTTTTCATGTGTTTTTTTTTTTTGCCATTTATATTTCTTCTTTCAACAAATATCTGTTCAAGTCTTTTGCCCATTTTTAAATTGGATTGTGTCTTTTTATTCTTGAGTTGTAGCATATCTCATGGAGATTAAACCCTTATTGGAAATGTGATTTCCAAATATTTTCTCCCAATGAGTTGGCTACCTTTTCACTCCTGTTCACTACCTTTTCAACAAAGTCTGTTGAGGAGCAAAAGTGTTTAGTTTTGAGGAGGTCCCATTTATCTATTTTCTCTTTTGTTGCTCATGCTTTGGATGTAAGGTCCAAGAAACCACCACCTACCACAAGATCTTTTAGATGTTTCCCTACATTTCTTTTAGGAGTTTTATGGTCCTGGCTTTTATAGTTAGATCACTGAACCATTTTGAGTTGATTCTTGTATAGGGAGTAAGATAGGGGTCCTCTTTTTTTTTTTTTTTTTTTTTTTTGGTTATGGATTTCCTCTTTTCCAGCACAATTTGTTGAAGACACTGTTTTGTTCTGTTAACATGGTCTTGGTAGGTTTGTGGAAAACCAGTTGGCCTTAGAGGTGAGGGTTTATTTCTAGATGCTCAGTTCTATTCCACTGATTGAAGTGTCTATCTTTATGTCAATACCATGCTGTTTTGACCACTATAGCTTTGTACTATATTTCAAGGTCAGGCAGTGAAATTCCTCCCATACCACTTTTCTTTTTTAGAGTGCTTTTGGCTATTTGTGTGCACTTTCCTTTCCAAATAAATTTGGTCATTGCCTTTTCTATTTTTGTGAAGTAGGCTGTTGGAATTTTGACTGGTATTGCATTGAATCTATAGATCTATTTGGGTAGGATTGACATCTTCTTGATATTTGGTCTTCCAATCCATGAACACAGAATCTCTTATCATTTGTTTAGGTCTTCATTAATTTCTTTTGGCGTTATTTTATAGTTTTCTGCATATAGGTCCTGTACTTCTTTGTTAAATTGATTCCTAGATATTTGAGTCTTTTTGTTGCTGTCATTAATAGAATTTTCTCACTGATTTTCTCCTCAGATTGTTCAATACTAGTGTACAGAAACAGCATTGATTTTGTGCGTTGATCATGTATCCTGCCACTTTGCTGGATTTGTTTATTAGATTACGTAGCTTTGTTGTAGACATTTCAGAATTTTCTAAGTATAGGATCATGTCATCTGCGAATAGTGAGTTTTACTTCCTCTTTTCCTATTTGAATGCCTTTTCACCCCCTTGTTTAATTACTCTAGCTAAAACTTCTGCCATTTAAACGTATTTACAATACTTATGACACCATGATATCATT